>NW_026055368.1:0-500058 GCF_023343755.2 Lodderomyces oxycetoniae | reverse complement strand
GGGGGGGGGGGGGGTGGGGGGGGGTAACGGTAGGAGTGTATGTGTATGTGTATGTGTGTGTGTGGGGGGATAAGGTGGAAGTTTTAGTATATGCTGTTTATGATATATGCTGTTTAGCACAGATTCAATTAATGAAAAACCTCTAGTCTTTTTAATAATAAAAACTTGTTCTTTGTCGCTCTATATATACAAAGTCTAGGCAGGAGAAAATTTATTATGTGAGTTTTGATCTTTCTTGCAATGAGCAATTGATTTTCTGGGTTAATGGAAACGAACCAAAAGAAAAGAGAAAACAGAAATTTAAATTTTTTTTCTATAAATGCACACGACCTGTTGCATACCATACGGGATCCCGATAAGAAAGACCTTGGGAACAAATTTTAATCGTCCAATCACAACAATGCGATCTGTTATTATTGAATTTTTTTTTTTTTTTTTTTCTTTGACAACACGGGTTTGCAATTATTAATAGCGGATTTTTTACTTATTCATGTGGGTTTTTTCTTCAAGTTCCGGGTCTTGAATAGTGGTTGGTTATAGATCTTATCAACTTTATTAAAAACTTTCCCCTCTATTATTTCCTTGGTTGATAATGACTGAGATATAAAAGAAAAAACAAAACAAAAAATACAAACCATTAGCCTAATGTTTCATTGTGGTAATGGTAAATTTAGGATCCGCTGAAAAGGGACGGCGGGGCGGGTCCGGGAACTGCGACATATTACAGTTTAGATTGTTTCTCTCTCAAAGAGACTTTTACTCATCTACATTGTTTCTCGGAAGAGACTTTTACTCATCTACATTGTTCCTTAATTTGGACTCATCTATATTGTTCCTTAATTTGGACTTCTTTTTCTTTCTCTTTAGGGTTTAGTATGCCCTGTAATTTTTGTAATGTGCAATAATTAAAATCCTTGAACTAAAAGTCTTTAATTAAAATCCTTAAACTAAAAGTCATTAAATTATACTATTTCCTAATCAGTTTTCTTTCAGATTGTAACTTTTACATCTTGAATCAGCCTTATCTTTATTATGCATAATCTCTTTTTCTTTTCATTTTGATTCGACATTAGCGAGCAAAGTCCACCATCGAGAGACGCGAGATGGTGTCACTCAAACTAATAGATGACTCAAACTAATAGATCACTCTAGCGGTAGCTACTAAGTACTGCTAGTGGAGCAATATGTAGTGAGTAGTAATTGTCATTCAAGTGTGATACTTGTATCGACCTGTCATCCGTCCGTCTCGTAGATAAATGATGTAAAACGTCCTCTACCAGTATTTTTCGTAATCTCTCTCTCTCTATATACATATATATGAATATATTAATACAGTTGAGTTTTTGATAAGGTGCTCATTTTGACATTGGACATGATTTTTTTTTTCTTTTTCTACAGTACATGGAATCCTTAGTTTTGACACCTTGAGATAATGTAATAAACAAAATATCACATTATTTTTTAGATTGGAAATGCCGAGAAAGACCGACACTATCGAGCAACATTAACCGACACTATCGAGCAACCCTAATCGACGCTATCTTACTTTGCTTGGTAGTGGAGCACCATTTATGAGTGACGCTTACTAGCTTGTTACTCCACTATATCACTTTTCTCGGTAGTGGAGCACCATTTATGAGTGACGCTTACTAGCTTGTTACTCCACTATATCACTTTGCTCGGTAGTGGAGCAGCACTTACTAGCGACGCTTACTAGCTTGTTACTCCACTATCTCGCTTTGCTCGATAGTGGAGCAGCACTGACTAGCTTCCACCGACACTATCTCGCTTTGCTCAAAAGTGGATAGGGATCATACCTCTTCCTCAGTAGATATTATTACCTCAAAACCTTTCAAAATACGGTTAATTTGTCATTTTTTAATTGATACACTGAGGTAACCCTTCCCTTTCTTGAAAAGCTAAATTGGCTTTAGCTCTCATCAATCGAAGGTAATCGCCATTGTCTTGTAAAAGAAAGTTCAAATGATATTCAATGCTCCTTAAATACTCATTCCAGGGGCCCAATCCAATAATCTCTGATAATTTTACTTTTGTCAGCGTCTGCGCACCGTTATTCTTGTACTGATATGCCTTGTCAAGTATCGAATCTCGAAAGTCAAATAACGACTCTTTAATTTCATGAAATTTTTTCCACACCTTCCATTCGAGCTCCTCTTTGTCCAGATCAAAATTCAAAGTCAATTGGGTTAGTTTCAGGGAAAATTCATTTATCATCAGTTCACCAAATGTTTCCAAAATGTCAATTGTATCTTGAACACACTTGAAATACTCATTCAATATATCCTCGTTCTTGATGGTTAGAATTCGTTGAACATCAATTGAACAATTTTGAGCGCTTTCATAGCTTGCAGCTATATCATCTCGAATCTCTTGACGAGTAATAGTTTCAATACAAGAATCATTACTAGCCCTGGTTTTTTCCACATCTTTTTCAATCTGAACAATTTTCCGATTCAAGTCTTTATACTGCAAATGATTTGTTCTTTGCAAATCTTGAAAATCTTGACTAATTCGGGGCTTTAAATGCTCAATAATCTCCTTCAACTTTGGAGCCATTTCTTTTTCAAGATTCCCTTTGGCCAATTCTATTGTTTTCTCAACCTTCTTTTCCCAAATTTGTATTTCGTCAAATATTTCCCTTGACAAAGGGTCAATATCATCGGTAACCAATGCACCATTTTCAAATACGGATATCGTTGATACGATAAGAACCGTTTCTACATCAGCATCATCTTCTCCCTTTTCCCAACCAGCTTCCTCCAGAGTAAATTTTTGGCCCAACATTTCCTTGACAACATTGATCAAACTAGATTTGAATTCTCGAGGGTAAAACTCGTCAAACTTTACCAAACTTTTGAATTCACTTTTAAGAAACGTGGTCTTTTCCTGAAGTTTAACTGCCTGAGATGATTGAACCAACTTGTCATAAATCTCTTCAATTTTGTTGCAAAACCGGTCTATGTATGGGACACTTTTCGCCAATGATACGATATATCCCACTCGTTTCGAAGTTGCATGCGAGAAATTGCTAGCATTTGAAGCAATTACTTTGAACCATACACTCATCTTCAGAAAGCACACCTTGGCCAATATATTGAAATATTTATCCACAAACAATTCAAACTTGGTGATACTTGTATTCAAAGCACTGTATATCCTTTGCAACCCTGCATTAATTCCGTACTTTGATTCAAATAATGGTCTGATGATGTCCAATTTATGGCTCAAGTCCAATTTCTCGTCAAGCTCAACTAATTGAGGTCTTATATTCACCTCATAAATAGGCTGCACATATGGTCTCAATACCGTATCACTCAATTTGCAAAAATGACAATTCACAGGTGATAACTTGTTGAAATCTGCGGTTTGATGCGTCGGTGGACAAACATAAGTCCATGCGTATATGAGATACGTGACCACGACCAAAAGAGCCCATTTGATTTGGGACGTCATGTCATAAATCTCAATTACAAATCAAACCCGTGTGTCAAATATCCGAAAGACAAATCAAGAGTGATTCTTACACCTTATTGATATTTACAAGAAGAAATATAGTGCAATGTTTTTTTGTTTGTTTGTTTGTTTTTTTTTTTTTTTGTGTTGTGTTTGTGATTATAGAATATACGGGTTGGTGATTTCTATCTCTCTTTTCTTTTTGGACCTACAGTAGCACTTTACATTGATTGACACTATCGAGCAGAGCGAGATAGTGGAGCACTCACATGGGTTTGAAGGTAAGCAGAGATGTCGAAGCAGAGATGTCGAAGCAGAGATGTCGAAGCAGAGATGTCACCAAGCAGAGAGGTCACTAAGCAGAGGCGCTAGTCTCTGTTGAAAAGACAAAAGAGTCAATTTTTGTAGAGACGCTAGCCTCTGTTGAAAGGACAAAAGAGTCAATTTTTGTAGAGACGCTAGCCTCTGTTGAAAAGATAAAAGAGCCATTATTTCCAGAGGTGCTAGCCTCTGTAGAAAAGACAAAAAAGCCATTCTTTTTCTTAGCAAAGTAGACAGAGCAATCAGAGAAAGCAGAGCCATTCTTTCCATCAGCAGAGGTGCCAGCCTCTGCAGTTGCAAGCAGAGACATTCTTTTTCTCAGCAGAGGCTGGCGCCTCTGCAATTACAGGCAAAGCTATTCTTTTTCTCAGCAGAGGCTGGCGACTCTGCAGCAATGTGATAACGTATCTTGAACAACAAGAGTTTCCTTTGTGTAATTGCAAATAGAAGGCTCATCATTGGTCCATTTGACAAAAGACTACATAGTCACAATGTAACACCAACTGAAAAATTCTCTAGAATATTTGCCACTTGATGTTTTAGTCATCCGAAAGAATGTCCACTACAGCCGTATTTCAGAAAAAAAAAAAAAGAGGATTCTGCTCAAGATGTCCTGGAAAACTTGAAAAATAGGATTTTGCTCAAGATGTCCTAGAAAACACTTCCATTGTCAGCTCTACTCTCTCCACTGTCTACATATTACAAGGCATTGAATTAAACATGATACTATTTATATAGATATTCCGCTATGTACGATTACACACTTGTCATAAAACCAAAAAAACCAAAATACCATCAAGTCAGCACCAACAAAATACCATCAAGTCAGCACCAGGTAACAAGGTACAAAGTGTTTCTCCACTATCTCGCTCTGCTCGATAGTATCGCTCGCTCGATAGTGTCGCACCAACTAAAAAAATTAATCTTTTTTCAATTTTCCATAGACAAACTCGTTAGCTTGTTTGAAAAATTGGCTCAATTGATCATAAGATTTGGCCTCTACAGAGTCAGTAAACTCATACAAGTCATAAATCCTTGGATACACATAAGTCTTGAACTTATCTTGAGCACATAAAAATTTATCATGGATCTTGTACTTGATGAAAAGTGGGTGTGAATGAACGTGTTCATCCAAAAAGGTGTGGGCCTTAAACACATAAGGTTCAACCTTGTTTACGCCACCATGTAATAAGTCGCAAAGAACCGAATGTTGAGAACTCAATGGATGTAAAACCTTGTTTTCGATTTTCTCGATAGGCGTTAAAGAAGGACACTTGTAATTGTACAAATATGATGTATAAAATACAATCAATCCAAATATGAATGTTCTGATGTTGAGTAAAACCATAATTTAAGTCGTGGGTTGAAGATCAAATCGAGGTCTTGAATATTTTGATTAACAAGAAGAAGTAAGAGTGTGATATAACATCTCAATAGGTGAAAAAAAGAATTTTCTGTTTTATAAACACAGGTAATATATATTGTCGCAAACGGAAAAAAAAAACATATAAAATTAGACACGTACAAATGTAGTATACGTCTATATCCATGTAAACTAGAGGGAAGCAAGCCAAACCGTTGGGTATATCTACATGGTGGAAAAAACAACATTCACTTGATCTAAAATAAAACTCGAGAGATGTCGTAGTGTATTTGTTGAAACGTGCATAATAACGGCGATCCTTAAGTTAGAGCAGAAAAGGGTCACCCACGAGTCCTTTGTAGAGTGCAAAGAAAAAAAATTTAGAGAGAACATTATCACTATCGAGCGAAGCGAGATAGTGGAGCAACACTAGCTGCCACCGACACTGACTAACATAGCTGCCACCAACACTGACTGACACTAGCTGCCACCATCACTATCGACACTAGCTGCCACCATGACTATCGACACTAGCTGCCACCATGACTATCGACACTAGCTGCCACCATGACTATCGACACTAGCTGCCACCATGACTATCGACACTAGCTGCCACCATGACTATCGACACTAGCTGCCACCATCACTATCGACACTAGCTGCCACCATCACTATCGACACTAGGTATCAAGGTACAAAGTGTTTCTCCACTGTTTCGCTTCGCTCGATAGTGTCGATAGTGTCGACATGAGAAAATCAAAGATTACAGGAGAATATGAAAATCAAATGTTCAATCCACCTACCCCATTTCATTTAATTTACTTTTTTTCAATTTAGTTTCACATGTGTCGGTAATCAGTGTGCGCCCTGACACTGATCACGTTTATTTCACGTGAAACTTATATATCTATTGTGTGTTTGTGTAACGCGACTTTTCTTTTGCCCAAAAGAGACTATTTATTTTCTAACTTGCCAAATTAAGTAATATTGCAAAATTTACGATATGTTTACCCTGCTAGGAAGATGAAGAGATATGGGAGCCCCAAAAAAAAAAAAAAACGCGGAATCTTGAGACTTGTAAATATGCCAAAGTTTAACTTAAAGGGAATAAAGATTTCAATTCAAGGTTGAGTTTTCTTGGTTCATTTTAATTTTATTTTTATTTTTTTTTTGGTAGGAAATCATTAGATCTAGAAATTATTCTTTCGTCGTCTATGTCTGTTGTTAGCCCATCGATATTGCGTATTCAGGAGAAATTTGAACCAAAAAGAAATAGCACAGACGGGATTCTTGTTTCAACTCTGCAAAACAAAATAAACCAATCAGCTAGTAAACCGGTAAAGGGCAAATACAAGGACAATGATATTCCAAAGATTCCGCAAATTCAGGCTCACGTTACTCCAAGGCAATCATCACCATTAATGAAAACGAAAACGGAATCGTCATCAACAACATCATCAGCAACAGCAATAACAACTACATCAAACAAATCGACTTCAACACTAATTTCAAAGTTACAGCTAAAGCGAATAAAATTACATGAGCAATATTTGGTCAAACAAGCACGTATAAAGAGACTCCAGGAAGAACTCGATTTGCAAAAACATGAGTTGCTAGAACTCGAAATTGAGATTGAAGACGTTAATAGACAAGAGATTGCTCTAAATAACCAATCAAGCCCATCAAAACAAAACATATACAAACAGGCTTTTTTACAAACAGAGAAAGATCTAAAAAACTTGAAAGTCCAAGATAACATAAAGTCTACTACTTATGCACCTCCAGCTCCTTTATTTAGCCCCTTAAAGAAACAAGCATCCTTCATAATGTCTCAAGCAATGGACGAATGCGCTAGTGTAACAAAGAAAGCCTCAGCTATTTTTGATAGTCAGCTTGTCAAACAATCAAATGCCAACTTGGATAGCTTAACTAGACAAACTAGTCAATTTTTCACCAGCATATTTAAAGATCCCAAACAGCCGCAGAAAAGGGACCGAATGGATATTCTTTTCGATGTAGAGAATCTAGAAAGCGCCCATGTCATACATGACAACGACATTGTAGATATAGACAATTACGACTCATCATTATCTGAATAAAAACAGTACATCTAAATCTGAATCTATCTATAAATCATCAACATTTGCCTTCAAACTTTTCTATTTTTTATTAAATTCACCTTTAATCTTCTTCCAATAACCATCCTTGAGCTCTTTCAATTGCTCTTTCCCACCTCTTCCAGTTTCTTCTCCTATCAGCATCAGGTAATTCCGCATGGAACGTATTTGTCAACACTTGCTCCTTACTTGTTATCTTTTCAACAACATCGTCTAGATCTTTCCATACACGATCTTCTTCATCTTTGAAAGATAAACCCGCAGCAATAGCAGCACCCAATGCTGTACACTCGGCAATTTGGGCTCTCTTCACTGTAACGCATGGCCCTAAAATATCAGCTTGAATTTGCAAAACTTCATCGGCTTTAGACATACCTCCATCAGTTGCCAAATGCGACAATGGACGACTCTCGGCTTGCAGAGTTAAAGCTTCTTCTAAGAAATCACCAGACGCACCAGCATCAGAAGCCATAGCCTTTAGAATAGCCCTTACTTGAAAGCAAACACCTTCCAAAGCAGCTCGTGCTATGTGAGAAGCAGAAGTATACTGTGTCATGCCAAAAATGGTTCCTCTAGCACCTCTATCCCAGTACGGAGCATATAATCCACTAAATGCTGGAATAAAGACAACTCCACCAGAATTTTCAACTTGAGAGGCCAAGGGTCCAATATCCTTGGCATTTTCAATCATCTTCAAGTTATCTCTAAGCCACTGTATGATAGATCCAGCAACTGCAATTGAACCTTCTAATGCGTAACAAGGCTTAGCGGCATCGCCCTTTAGTGTGGGGAACCAATAACCAAAAGTGGTTAAAGCTCCATGGCTACTAATTAATTTACGGACCCCCGTGTTGTATAAAAGAAAGCAACCCGTACCATATGTACATTTAGCAGCTCCAGGATTAAATGCAAGTTGTCCCACTAGAGAAGCACTTTGATCACCTAAACAACCACAAATGGGAACCCCAGTAATTGTTTTCAAAATATCATAAGCTTCCTGAGTGATCTTGTTATGGAACCCTAAATTCGACAAGTTTGGTGCTGCAAAAGATCCATAAAATTCAGAAGACGACACAATTTTTGGTAATCTAATTTTTGTTGGATCAACACCCCAAAAGTTTAACAAATCATCGTCGTAATCTTGTGTATCTAAGTTCATGAAATACGTCCTTGAGGCATTGGTTATATCAGTAACAAAGTTTCTCTCCTTTGTCAAATGATAAATCAACCAAGTATCAACAGTTCCAAACATGAGGTTACCGTCACCCTTTTCATATTCCTCTCTTATCGTGTCATCGTTATCCAAAAGCCATCTCAACTTTGCCGCTGAGAAATACGTCGACAAGGGCAATCCAGTTTTCACTTTCAATTCTTCTTTTCTATCCTCGTCGACCATTTTTTCCAAATGCTGAACAATTTCCGCTGTTCTTGTGTCGGTCCATGTGATACCTCCACTCAACGGTTTTCCCGTCTTTCTTGACCAAACGAGTGTAGTTTCCCTCATATTCGCAATACCAATACATTTGACCTTATACTTGACTTTCAAATTTGGATTTTGGTTAATTTTCCTCAAAGTAATGAGACAGGCAACTAAACATTGCACTGCGTTGGCCAAAATGTGTACGGGCATACACTCGACCCAGCCTGGCTGGGGGAACCTCAAAGTGGGACCCACTGAGGATTGGTTATTTTCAATGGCAACATCATCAGTGATGGAGATGGCGACACCCTCTGCTGAAAAAATCGGTTCATTGTGTCGTAAAAGGGAGGACCTCCTCCTAAATTGATCGGTATTTTGTGAGTTTTCGGGCGCTTCTGACGCTGTAGTGGAGTATTCTATATGATGCTTTGCTACTTCTTGCCCCTCTTGTGAAAATAAAATTGCTCTAGCTGATGTTGTACCAATGTCGATGGTGGCTACCAATGGAATCGAGGGGGCATGACTGTTTCGACGAGGCATATCTAGAACTGAGTGCAGAAAGCAAAGCTTAGGGGCTTATGAACAAATACTCAAAGAAACTTACACGAGCCAGTGAAAAATAAATTAGCCAGAAACAAAAATTAGTTGAAAAATTAAACTATGTATAAAGAGAAAGTTATATAAGAGAAACTATATATAAGAGAAGTACGTATAAAAGAAGGTATATTATTAAAGAATGTATAGAAAGAATGTATGTGTAAAAGTATCTATATGAAATTTGAAAGAAAAAGAAACAAACAATGTATTATGTATGTATAGACACACAATTTAATCATTTTTTACCAAATGCGTATAATTGTTCCTATTGCGTATATTTGTTCTTATATTTAATAAAAGTAAATTGATGATGTCAAATAGACCACGTCTTACACAACCAGGACTTATTAGGTGCTACCTTCATTTAACTGCACAGCAACACCATCGACTGACACTATTGAGCAGAGCGAGTTAGTGGGGCACAATAGTAACACTATCGCAATATTATCAATATTATACTACTGCCATTTTTTTTCTTGTCCCCACCATGAGTTAGTCGCACCTTTTTTCCTTTTTCCCAAACTCCGAAATTGCGCTCGGGATTCCTGAACAAGGGGCTATTCTTCATGACACTAGTGAGCCACTATCAAGCAGCAACACTATCGAGCAAAGCGAGATAGTGTTGCAACAAGCTAGTAAGTATGACTTCATAGCAACACTATTGAGCAAAGCGAGATAGTGTTGTAACAAGCTAATAAGTATGACTCCACTACCCTCACTACATTTTCACTACAATCATTGTGTCTTCTCACTATATCTTCACTACAATCACTGTGTCTTCTCACTATATCTTCACTACAATCACTGTAATCCAATCACTACACCTTCTCTCTATCTAGCTCTGCTCGATAGTGGAGCAACACTAGCTGCAACCAACAGAAGTACTAGCGCACTTTATTTTTCTTTTTTTTTTTTGTGGGGTATAATTTAAAGGACCAACACACGGGTGTTGCAGACTTAGCTCCGATGGTTGCAAACTTAGCTCCGATTAGCAGTCCAAGAAATAAATTAATCAATATTCTCCACTATCGAGCAAAGCGAGATAGTGTTGAATCAGTGAATTTTTCCTCTTTGTAAGTCGAGTAAGCTTGTACTTCTTCCTGCTGCAGAATGACAAATCACTCTGCAATGAAAACCAACCCTTGATCGTCAGTGCTACTCCACTATCGAGCGAAGCGAGATAGTGCCAATGAGATAGTCAGTATTGCTCCACTAGTTCGCTTCGCTCGATAGCATTGGTGGCAGCTAGTGTACTCCACTACCGAGCGAAGCGAGATAGTGCCAATGAGATAGTCAGTATTGCTCCACTAGTTCGCTTCGCTCGATAGCATTGGTGGCAGCTAGTGTACTCCACTACCGAGCGAAGCGAGATAGTGCCAATGAGATAGTCAGTATTGCTCCACTAGTTCGCTTCGCTCGATAGCATTGGTGGCAGCTAGTGTACTCCACTACCGAGCGAAGCGAGATAGTGCCAATGAGATAGTCAGTATTGCTCCACTAGTTCGCTTCGCTCGATAGCATTGGTGGCAGCTAGTGTACTCCACAAGCTCGCTTCGCTCCCTAATGGTTCCATAGGGTTCCCTAGTGGAAAGAAAAAAAAAAAGAAGCTATTCTATTTTGTATCACACGTAATATATACTCCTCTCTTCTTTGCGTTTTTCTTTTCTCCTTTCTATTCTGATGCACTACAATCTTCTAAATCGAGAGAGTAGTCAATATTAAACGGATCGTTATCATCAATATTATTAATACCACCATCCACCTCATTTTCAATTTCGGCATAATCGTCTAGCCAGCGACAATTCTGATTGAGCAAATGTCTATACTCTTTCACCCATTCATCCATCTCAACCGGCTCAAATATTTTAGTTTTACTCAAGATATTGAAAATGTATACGCAATACTTGATGAGTGAATAAAGACCCCTTAAATAACCGTGATCTACACTATGGGGATGGGCAGGAGGTATATTAGCATTCTCTTTTTCTTCTTCTGAAATAACAGATTGTGCAAAATCTATGATTTTCACTTTAGCCTGATCATAATTAGACTTTGAGCCGCCTTCGTAAACCAACAAAATCAGCGATCCATACATTCTGTAACCGGGAAGCTCATCAAAGATACTATACAATTCCCTGAATTGTCTTATCAAGTTGGGCACACGAAACAATATCGAATATATGTCCTTTCCATTGTATAAAAATTTTGCCAAAATTTTGCAAAATTGAATGCCTACCCGTATTCTTCTGCCGAAATACTTGTCTCTTGCTATCTTGTGATTGTCATGCGTGAATGTTTGTAATCCACAAATACGCACGCCTAATTGCTTCGACGTCGTAGTTTGACACTTGTGTCTCTGTGATTTTTGTTTTTTCAAACTTGCCTCAATTCCATATTGTCTTGTGCCCATTTTCAAATCCAACACACAGGGTTTCTTCATGTTGCTTGTTAAATCTTCCAATAAAATAAACCGTTCAAATTTGGTATGCTTTCGAAGCAACGAATTGGATGCTATTGTTGCAGGTGCCGTTGCAGATGCCGCCATCGATTCTGCTGCAGCTGCCGACGCAGAGGTATGTAATGACTGACGTGAGGGAGCTTGGTGACTATGCGCAAAACGAGTGAAATGAACTTGTCCATACAGGGGTTTCAAATGTTTACCTTTATCTTCTTCCTCTTCCCCTTTTTCCATTTCAAAAATGTCTTTACTCAGATATTTGAGCTCTGGTTGGAATACCTCTTGGAGTACTTGAACTTGGAGGTCAGTGTTGATTGATGTAGACCCTTGATTCGGACGCTGCACCGGGGAAGTAGTTAAGCTTGAAATAGGACTCGTCATTGTGCTTCCAAAAGATGCATATTTAGGAGACGGAAACGAACTTGGATATTGTTTCCAAAAAGTATCAGGAATGATGTGCATGTTATCGTCAAGAACAACCTCAGGCTGAATATTTCCCGACCGCCTTCGATGCTTCCTTTTCTGTTCTGCAAACACATGATCCCCTTCATCCCCTTCATCCCCTCCGTCTCTTCCACTAACTTCATCAACCTCATTCTGCTCAAAATCCTTTTCGCTAATGAGGCTCGAATATCGCACATTCAAAACACCAATATATTTTGGCATGAATTTTAAAAGTTTGGGATGTTGGAGTTCAATAGTTTCGTAAAATATATTTTCCCTATTAACTAGCGCCTTGCAAACAGCTTGTTTCGAAAATGAAAATATTGCAGTGTGCCCGCCCACTTTATTTTTAAAAGGCCTTAACTCGACAGCTAGTGGGAACTGCGACTCTTCGTCAGTATCATCATCGCCATGACTCCAACTCCGATCTAGTAAATTTTCAGGTTCGACACCACCAGCAACAAAATGCTCATCTAATTTCAATGCATCTCTTTCTCTTAGATCAACTGGCGATGAAGCTCTAGAGATCTTGATGATCTTTTGAATCATTTCCGTTTCTTTTCTTCGTTCACTCAATTTATCAACTATTAAATCATTGCTATTCAAAATCGTTGAAATACTAGTTATATTACCAACCAAACTGTGGTCAAACTCCAAATTTGCCGTCAAATGTTGTGGTTTTGCTGCTGGAGCTGGGGGGTTTGCAAGTTCTTGCATCTCCTTGGTTAGTGCTATATCCAATCTATCATGCAATTTTTCAGAGTTGGCTGGTGTGTGTGGAATATACGTTGCTGAGGAAATAGGTTCTATATCCATTCCGTCGCCAAGGAATTTTTCCTTGATGGGGCTAGTCAATTCTAACCTGGCACCTTCAACTGCATTGTTATCTGTATCTTCATCTTCGTCATCTGTCTCTCTAAAGATTCTCAATGATCTTGCAGCTTTTCTCCCCGTAAGACGGTTAGGGTTGGAGTTTGTATCTCCATTTACCGCGGCAGTAGCAGCAGCAGCAGCAGTAGTAGCAGCAGTAGTAGCAGTAGTAGCAGCAGCAGCAGTAGCAGCAGCAGGTGGTGGTGATGCTATTGCTTCTTGAGCAGTTTCTGATGAAACAATTTCTAAGCTTTTGTTTCCAGAACCTACGTATTCAGTAAATGCGACGCTCTTTTGAACAGGAGATACCTTGTGAAAGGACATTTCTGGATGATGTAGTGGCTTGTCCTCCATTGTTTTTGGTTGCGTTATTTTTGGTGTTATTTTTGGTGTTTTCTTTGATGTTGTTGTTATTTTTCTCAAGTTTTGGTCATCAAGTTGATCCAATCTTCCGCTCAGAGTATTAGACGCAGAAACTGAGTTGGTAACTTCCATATTGGTGATTTATGCATGTATGATACGTGTATTAATGATAAATGATCGACTGCCTCAAAAACGTCTACAGATGAATGACTTACTTGGTAGAACTGGTAACAAGATAATCTCAATTTAATGATTTTCTCTTTTTATTTTTCGTTTAACAAAATCTCAAAAAGGGTGGAAAAAGTAAGAAAATTGAAGAAAACGGTTCAAGTTTGATGTTCCTGTCCTCTTGTAAAGCAAAGGGGAAAAAGAGAAGAGCCGATTTACGGGCGAGGAAGAATACTTGAGTGAATATAAGACGGCTACTTTGAGATTGTATAAAATTATGGCATCTAGAGGTGTAACTTTTGCAATAATTACATATAATAGTGGAAATTTTTTTAAAGCCTTTGGGGAAAAAAAATCTAAAGTTGATAACAAAATGTGTGTTTTAGTGAAAGGAAACAGATTAAAAACGAAGCAATCTTTTGTATTTTCTGAGAGAATTACAAAGAAAGCAACCAGACCCGTGTGTTAGAAAGCAACCAGACCTGTGTGTTAGAAAGCAATTCTTGAATGAGTAGAAAATAGAGAAAAGCGTTCCAACGGTGCTAACTTTATCATTGATTTGGGTGATTTTCCACAGGATTTTTAAATCGAAATGTCTTGTTTTTTTTTTTTTTACTCAAACATCTCTAGTAACATCTCTAGACAAAATGAAAATGCCAGTATTATATTTGAAAATAATATGCACTACTATCCCCCGTGTGAACATCACTGTTGTCCTTCTTGCAGACTCTTTGAAAGAGGCCACATGTCTACTTTTCTTCTTTTATCATGAAAAACGTGGGGATTTAGCAAATCGCGCTACCACGTGTTCGGGACTAGCGAGGAAAGCGAGCTAGTGAGGCAGCATTGATGGATTTGACTAGCGAGTGGAGCAGCACTGATGGATCTGACTACCGAGTGGAGCAGCACTGATGGATTTGACTAGCTCGTTTTACTCGCTAGTAAAGCAGCACTGACGGGTCATGCATTTTCCCATTGTGAGACAAAATTTGTTTGTAACAAACAGATGGTCATTTTACACATTGTTGTTACATACTAGATTGAATTGCGGCGTGTATCACCACTAAACTTTTCCGTTTAGCAAGACCAAATTTGAAAACTAAAGTTTCACTCCTTACTGCTGCTTTACTCTTCACTGCACTTTGGTATTTGACTTGGTATTCAACAAACTTCAATACCACTTACATTGTCACATTTCTTTAATTCTCACTCTCCCTCGGAAACAATCCTCTTCTTTTCTATTCTCTTCTCCTTAAAGGCTTTCCTCTTCTTCTATTTTCCTCTTTTTTTTTTTTTTTCGAATTTTCTTTTTTTTTTGGGTGCAAAAAGAAAATTCGCACTAGCCTCAGCTATAGATGGGTATGAGCCAAGGCGTAAAATATGTGCCTTATGGTATTCTATCCAGGAGTTAAGCCACAACTAATAGAAGGTAAATAACACTATATGCTTCAAAAATGAACCAAATATACAATTAAAGGAGACAGTGTCTTTTTCAAAAACCAATAAAATCAAGTTTCTTTGATCAAAGAGCCAATAAGTTTTCTCGGCAGTTAAATTTTTGTTTCTTTTTTCAACAAAAACTCATTTTACTTTTTTTGTCCAACTAAGTCTTCTCCCAGATGATGTGTGATACATGTTCGCTGCCAAGCTATTTGCTCTCGTATTGGTAATCATATGTGCAAAATATGGTACAGTAGGGTTGGTAAAACTTTACAATCCAATAGGCGCTACTAGTGATTATGAGAATTGCTATATATATCGCGATAATAGTCACCTTAAGTCATTCTTGAAAACCAACCATTCTCAATATCAAACCGGGGATCTATGCATTAAAAAGGGGTCCACAACAACAACAACAACAACAACTTCCAAGGTAAATGCGACTTTTCTCGTTTTATGCCGCAATTTAGAAGTATACCTGTTATTAGAGACAATTCAATCAATTGAAGATCGGTTTAATCAAAAATTTCACTATGATTATACATTCTTAAATGATGAGCCATTCACAGATGAATTCATATACTTGATAAGCACATATATCCCTCAAGGCAAAATCAATTTTGGGATCATCCCCCCAGAACACTGGTCATATCCGGATCATATAAATACTACTGCATGTTCAGAAATACGAGCAAACTTTGCTGATGTGCCTTATGGAGATTCTGAGTCATATAGGCACATGTGCCGGTTTTTTTCCGGTTTCTTTTACAAGCAGCCAATGGTAAGGCAGTACGAGTACTATTGGAGAATAGAGCCGGGCATCAAGTTGCACTGTGACGTGAATCAAGATGTTTTCAGATTTATGAAGGAGAATGATAAAAAATATGGCTTTGCTATTTCCTTATTTGAATATTCAGAGACAATCCCTAGCTTGTGGTCATTTGTCATTGATTACATATCGAAACAAAAATCAAGTCGTCCTGAATTGCTACCTATGCTACAGAATGGGTTTGGATGGTATAATCTATGTCATTTCTGGTCTAATTTCGAAATAGCAAGGGTCGACGTTTTCGACAATTATGAGTATGAACAGTTTTTTCAGTACCTCGATTCAAAGGAGGGGTTTTATTACGAGAGATGGGGGGACGCGCCGATCCATACAATTGGGATTTGTCTATTTCTCAAAAAACAAGATATTCACTGGTTTGATAATTTAGGATACTATCATCCACCTTATTTACAATGCCCGCAAGATCCTGAATCTTATATAAACAACAAGTGCACATGCGACCCTGACGATGATATCAATTCAAATGAGAACTTGAGTTGTACGAACCATTTTCTACGCATTCTCAATAGCTAAAAAGGACAAGGAGGTTTCTTGGTTTATGACCCATACTATATAGAGTAATAGAAGAACGGTTTTTTTTTCTTCTTTTTTTTTTGCGCTCCCAAATGACTATTTATTTTGAACACTGAAAAGTAAGAGAGGAAAAACCAATTGGGACTTTGTATATATGAAAGGTTAACCCTTTAGTATTAAAGCCCAACCCTTTTGTATTAAGGTCGTTGTATATATAAAAGCTTAACTCTTTTGTATTAAAGCCGTTGTTGTTGTATAAAGTGAAGATCATGGCGATTCAATTTTTGTTTCTTATATCAAGACAAGGTAAAACGAGATTATCAAAATGGTATCAAACCATGTCTCAGAAACAGAAATGCAAAATTATAAGAGAGTTATCAACAATAATTCTCTCAAGAAGGGCCAAAATGTGTAATGTATTAGAGTACAGAGATTCAAAGGTCATTTATCGTCGATACGCGTCCTTGTTTTTTGTGATTGGCGTAGATAATGATGATAACGAGCTAATTGGACTAGAGGTTATACACCGGTTTGTGGAACAAATGGATAAAATATACGGAAACGTTTGTGAGTTGGATATTATATTTGGTTTCGATAAGGCGTACCATGTCCTAGACGAGTTATTGATCGATGGTCATATACAAGAGAGCTCTAAAAAGGAAGTTTTGAAACGAGTTACTCAACAAGACGAATTAGAGAACATGGATGAGTTTGAGAAAATACTAGCTTAGTACAAGAATTTGGAATTTTTTTCTTCTTTTATTGATTTCAACATGAACCCTTGGTGTGTGTATATTGTCGATATAGTCAGTGTGCTCCACTATCTCGCTCTGCTCGATAGTGTCTGTGTGAAGCTTCTACTTTTATCTCTCTTTATCTTCGACAAAGTGTGTTGACGAGATTAAGTTTCTACCCATAAGATTGTTTTTTTTTTTAATTTTTCATTTTGATATCAAAATCGTCCTCTTTTGAGCCCCTCTCTTCTCCATTCCTTCCTTTCTTTCGAGTGGCACTCTCTCACATTCATCCCAGGTTTAGTATTTGCAAGATAAGGTTAGATAATGAATAATAGTGATTCTACATAACATTTGGTAGCACTGGAAAAACATTTGAGCTTCTCATCTCATCTCATCTCATCTCAATTCCATTTTCATTAATTTGAAAATCTAATCTTTACTTCAACAAGCAGGTTCAAATAGAGCTTCTCTTTTTCTTTTATTACAAAATGATAAGAAAACAGGCCAGGGAAAGGAGAGAATACCTATACAGGAAAGCTTTACAGCTACAGGAAGCTTCGCTAACGGAGAAACGTCAGCGGCTCAAAGCGGCATTAGCGCTGGGAAAACCTGTTTCGAAAGAGTTGGCAGATGATGACAAGTTACAACGAGATTTCATTTATGACCAGAGTGTGCAAGATCAATTAGAAATTGATGACGAATATAGTGCTTTATCGGGGATTTCCGATCCCAAAGTTATTATAACAACTTCGAGAGACCCAAGTATTCGATTATTACAGTTTTCTAAGGAAATTAAGCTTATGTTCCCCAATAGTTTAAAATTAAACCGTGGTAACTATATCATTAATGATTTGGTGAAAACGTGTACAAGAGTGCAAGTATCTGATTTAATAGTATTGCATGAACACAGAGGTGTCCCAACATCGCTAACAATTAGCCATTTCCCTCACGGACCAACAGCTATATTCACTCTACATAACGTTAAGCTTAGACACGATTTGCCCAATTTGGGTAACATTAGTGAATCTTACCCACACTTGATTTTCGAAAATTTCAACAGTGCTTTGGGGAAAAGGGTGGTGAAGATTTTGCAACATTTATTTCCACCTGGTGTAAAGAAGGATTCTTCAAGGGTTATCACTTTTGTTAACAATGACGATTTCATAAGTGTGAGACATCACGTATATGTGAGAACCAAAGATAGCATAGAAATCAGTGAAATAGGACCAAGGTTCGAAATGAAATTATATGAAATTAGGTTGGGATTGCCTGATAATAAGGACGCCGATGTAGAGTGGCAAGTCAGAAGATTCATTCGTACTGCCAACAGGAAAAACTATCTATAGAACTATAGAAAGGAAGGTGTGTGGTACAGAGGGGCGGAAGGGAATGGAATAAGTAGAAGGCAGTAAAAGCTTTTTTTATGTTTTCTCTATACATTATTATCCATAACAGTTACATGATATCTTGGGTCACTTGAATCGAACAAATGACTTTGCCCACGCAACTCATTCAAACTCTCACTAGTGGAACGTCTCGGTCCCTTTCGTTTATCTATAAAATCGTTAACATTAGTTAAAACTCTTCCCAAAAGGTTCTGGCCTCCATCGAGAGGGCCAGCGGTCAATGTAGCCACACGGCCCAAAGTCCCCGTTCTTTCCAAAGTGTGATGTCTATTGATGGCATGATTTTCTTGCAACTTATCATATTTTTTCATCTCGGCATCAGGTAACATTATAGCTCGATCTATCGCATATGGTAAGCCTCTATGCCTTCCTCGAATCATCATGGCTATAATCACAAGCTTAGAAATAACATTGAACTTCCCACTTAACGAGGTGTTTACATCTGAATAACCAAGTGACATCCCAACAGTACCATAAGCACTAATGATTTCAAAAAGTATGGGGAAAATTTGGAAACGCAAATCTTGTTTTTGTAACTTCTTCCCCTCTGCGATACAAATTATAAATAAACCAAGGAAAATATACCACAAATCGTATGAGAGCTGGTTACGTAAATGGGCACCAACATAATTTGATGGTGCTTCTTCATCGGCTTCTTTTTTCCCCTCTTCTGGTGCGTAAACACCTAAACTTTGCTCTTCATAAACATTGGTCCTTCTCACTGATATGGCAATTGGAAGAACGGAGATATACATCATGATCAAGTAACTAACAAGTGTAGCCCCGTGCAATTGCGACAAATCCATGATTGAAAACCCCGCTGTTCTAGTGCAAAAGGCTTGATACAATCCGTTCAAGACTCTATATCCCATTGGAATACCATCAAACATTGCATTTTTCAAATCCAAAATGCAAAAAATAACTAAATCAAACCCGTTGAGTACCACCAAAATGAAAAACAACCACCATGTAGGAACCAGCGGGAACAACAATGTGAAACAACGACGTGGATGGTCCAATAGAAACCCTAAAGATTCCTTGTATAAAGATAAGGGTTTTGCAACTTTGAACATTACCCATATTATGAACCGAAGAAAGACAGGAAACCCAGTGTTACCAATAACAATCAAAAACGAGCTTATCACCTGGACAAATGCATTTTGATTGAATGAGTTCATCGAGTTTGCTGTTAGTGTAAATCCCAAGTCATTGAAAGAAGAGTTTGCGGTAAAGAAAGCCCACCATCCAGGTACTATAGCCTGATTATTTAACATGCTTCTATAATTGGGCATACAGTAAACCCAAATCAAAAACATGATTGCAGATACCAAATGAAACCCGATATAGTACGTCACAATAATCTTGATTAACAACTTTACGGCTCTGTACTCAATTCCGCCTAGTTCCTCCTTCTGCTCTTCAGTCATTTTGATAAAAGTGGAGTTTCTTCCAACTGTTGGAGTCCAGGATAAATAATTCCCGCTCATAGTCCTGGAAAGCCCATTTGTCGAGGTAGTGACTGCATCCGACTCATTGCTGTGAACATTGCTAAGCGATCCTTCTTGATGTGACTGAGATATGGATAAACTTGGTGTCATGATTCTTCGAATGTCAAAGTGTTTCTTGTTGTTGTTGTTGTTGTTGTGATTTTTCTTCTTCTTCTTCTTCGTTCTCCTATGAGCACTTGGTCTTATTGCTTCATTTTCGTCAAAAATAATCTTGCTATTTCTCTTTACTTCTTGATCTTTATTAGAATTAAAACCCCGCGGCTCGGGCAAAGTAAATACTGATGCGTTTGCGCGTGCATGTGGAAGTCGCGACTCATCTTCTTCATCATTTTCATCATAATATGCATTATTTTCAGTGTCCTCATTATCGGTCACCACCGCATTTTCATGATCATTTTCATTCTTAAAATCAAAATCGGATCCTCCTCCTTCGTCATCAGCATCATCCTCAGAATGAAAAGGCCCGTTATGTTCTGAATCAATTGACTCATCGTCATCATCGTCATCATCGTCATCATCATCATCATCTTCTTCTTCTTCATCGTCAAAGTCGCTAGACATACCAGAAAATCTTCTCATGGTAAATGACTTTTTCAACTTGTGAGTCCATGGACTATAATGTTTCGTGGCATTAGCGCCTCCTTGCAACCACTTTCTTTTTTTCAAAGGTTCTCTAAACTGTAACAGATGAGGACTTGGTTTTTTGGTAAAAATCTCTTTATGGCTGTCGGAATTTTCAACCTCATTCGGCGGTTTGATCACAAGTATATCATCATCTTCCTCTCCCTCTCCTTCATCGTCATCATCTTCATTGTTGTTGTTATTATTGTTATTATTATTATTATTATTATTAGTAGTAGTAGTATTGTTATTGTCATTATTGTCATTATCAAGGTGCCTGTTTCTATAGTGATGGGGACCGGTTTGGCGATCTATATTAGTATTGTTGTCGTTGTTATGACCAAAGGATCGTCGACTTCTTGTTGGTGAGCTTATATTTAAGAATTGTATACTATTCTTATTCTTTTTATGTTTTTCTTCCTCCTTTAGCATGTTTATTGATCTCAACATATCTTCTGGATCAACTGACTTTCGCCTCCGTGGATGTGGTAAAGCACCAAACTTAATGCCGTGGGCTTGAGCCTGATTCTTTTCAAAACCCAGGTTCTTTTCGTGATATTTTTCCTTGCTCTTATTGTCCTTGTCATCAGCATCAGCATCATCATCATCATCATCATCATCTGATGGCTCGGAGTAGTGTGTAACAGTGTTGTAGCCATTAGTGGCAGCGCTAGCGTGCAGCTGATGGTGGTGGTGGTTTTTCAGTGTTGATGATTGAGGAGATTCTGTCTCGTCTTGTTTCTCATAAATGCCCAATTTCTTATTGTTTGTTGTGTTGACCTTGGTAGAGTTCAACATGGAGGAGTTATTAGTTCGTTGTCTAGCCAAAGTTGCGTGCTTTCTCATATTAAAGTCCTGACGCGATTTCTCCTTGATATTGTCAAAGTGACGTTCAAAGTAATATAATCTAACAAACAACAAGGATCCGTGTATGAATATTGGTGTTGTTAAGGATGCAAGGAGATAAATGATGATTTGCTGGTAGAGGGAAATATCATTGAGATCAACGGTGTTTAGGCCTGCTTGAGTTGATGCGCCGCTTGTGAGGAATAGGATATCGATATATTTTGCCGACTTGACAGGGTAAACCAAGATAGAGCCAATGATAGCACATGTTATGATATAGAAATAGTGTACTGCCCGGAAATTTGGCAACACTATTTTGGCCCAAGGGTAAATCACCGAGACAAGATGATGAATAAAGTTGCGTATATGTAGACCAAACTCAAAATGAATATTCCCTCGCTTTAGACGTTTGTATATCTTGATAATATTACTATTCATGATATTTCTATAGTTACAGCTTCATTTAAGGAAGGGAAGAAAAAGAAGAAGAAAAAGAAAAAGAAGAAGAAGAAGAAGAAAACAAGAAGGGGCGGGGGGGGAAAAAAGGTGTTGCCTGTTTCCTGTGTAACTCAACTTTCCAAAGGATCAGCCACGCAACTGCCTAACTTGCCAAATCGTCAAACCAAGCTGCCAGGGTTATTTGTAAGGTCCACTAGATACTGCTATATTTGGTTGCTAAAATTAACTATGTGAGACTCAATTGATTCTTTTTTTCCTTGGCATAAAAGTACACCCTAGAGGAATGTAACACTATCGAGCAACACTATCGAGCAACACTATCGAGCAACACTATCGAGCAACACTATCGAGCAGAGCGAGATAGTGTTGCAACACCATGTAGCACTATCGAATAGACACTATTGAGCAGAGCGAGATAGTGGAGCAACATTTAGTAGACACTATCGAGTAGACACTATCGAGTAAACACTATCGAGTAAACACTATCGAGTAAACACTATCGAGCAACACTATCGAGTAAACACTAGCTTGTTACAACACTATCGAGCAGAGCGGGAAGCAACACCATGTAGCTTAATTATTGGTATATGTAGTTGGTTAATTCAGAGAATAGGTGGCTGTATGTAGAAGAGAGTTGAGATATAGTATTACTCAACTATCTTGTATATGCTTTCGTTTCAATTGAATTTGCAACCAAAAAAACAAAAAACACGAGCAATACTATGAGCAACACTTAGTAAACACTATCGAGTAAACACTATCGAGTAGACACTATCGAGTAGACACTATCGAGCAACACTTTGTATCGAGCAACACTACAAACCGTGTAATCAATATTATTACACGGTTTGTCGTATATTTTAATATAGTTTATTAGTTATAATTAGTCTTGTATATACATAGACAAATAGGTACTAGATGAAATATCCTCATTGACTTCCCCCGCTGCATTTGCAGCGGGGTATAATGCACATAAAGTCTATAGAACAAATATGATTTTACTATTCAATCTTAATAAGATTGATTATTATAGAATAAAGTTGTAGTAGGTATATTGATTTAGATTGTCCTCTGTTTGATTGGTATATCAACACTATTGAGTAGATACTATTGAGTAGACACTATTGAGTAGATACTACCGAGTAGATACTATTGAGTAGATACTATTGAGTAGACACTATTGAGTAGACACTATTGAGTAGATACTACCGAGTAGATACTACCGAGTAGATACTACCGAGTAGATACTATTGAGTAGATACTATTGAGTAGATACTACCGAGTAGACACTACCGAGCAACACCGTGTAGCTTAATTAATATAGAAAAGAGTTGTGAACACCATCGATTAGTAATATAATGATTTTCTTTTGGTTATAAAGGTCAGAATGATTATTGGTATATAGAAAAGATGTTTCACTATTGAGCAAAGCGAGATAATGGAGCACACTAGCTTGTTACAACACTGTTTCGCTCTAGATAGTGGAGCACACTTACTGCCACCAACACTATCTCGCTCTCGCTAGTGGAGCACATTGACTAGCTTGTTACAACACTATCGAGCAAAGCGAGATAGTGTTGCTCGACAGTGGACTAGCTTGTTACAGCACTATCGAGCAAAGCGAGATAGTGTTGCTCGACAGTGTTGCTCGATAGTGGACTAGCTTGTCACAACACTATCGAGCAGAGCGAGATAGTGTTGCTCAACAGTGTTGCTCGATAGTGGACTAGCTTGTTACAACACTATCTCGCTCTGTTCGATAGTGTTGAAAGTGTTGCTCGATAGTGGACTAGCTTGTTACAACACTATCTCGCTCTGCTCGATAGTGTTGAAAGTGTTGCTCGACAGTGGACTAGCTTGTCACAACACTATCTCGCTCTGCTCGATAGTGTTGAAAGTGTTGCTCGATAGTGGACTAGCTTGTTACAACACTATCTCGCTCTGCTCGATAGTGTTGAAAGTGTTGCTCGACAGTGGACTAGCTTGTCACAACACTATCTCGCTCTGCTCGATAGTGTTGAAAGTGTTGCTCGACAGTGTTGCTAGTGTCGCTTTATGCAAGTAAAATGACGTATCCAACTGCAAGTTGAAATAATTGAGAAATCTCGCTTTGTTTTCAATACAAAATTTCCATTACATTTAAGCTAAAAAGAAACATTAAAATAATCACAAAATTGTTACAACTAAAGGTTTAATTCCACAAAGGTTGACGTAATCTCTTTAATTGCATCAAAGTTGATGTAATCATTTCAACAGAATGGTTGTGTAATCATTTCAATTGCATTAACTTCTTTTACACTATAGAGCAGAGCGAGATAGTGTTATTAGTCAGTAGCTTGTTACAACACTATAGAGCAGAGCGAGATAGTGGACTAGCTTGTTACAACACTATCTCGCTTTGCTCGATAGTGTTGCTCGATAGTGTTGCTCGATAGTGGACTAGCTTGTTACAACACTATCTCGCTTTGCTCGATAGTGTTGATAGTGTTTTAGTTTTTTCTATAAAATTAAAATTCAACCGTTGCGCATATATTATACACTCCCTATTTCATGCCTTCTATTAACTAGTATAAATACTTTAAAATCCCCTTAACTTATAATTCTATTTAATCAATGAATAGAATATATTATTTTACTATTATTCTCTCTCTCTCTCTCTCTTAGTAAGCAGTACCATTTATTCCCCATACCACCGTTTCCACCACTCCCTGCTATTTATTCTGTTAACCAGAATACTCTGTGGTAAGTAAAAACTTTAATATTTTTTTAAAATGAGCTCTCTATAGTTAAAACATCATCCTATTTCATTATCACACCTTATTTGATTATCTCAATGTTTCTCCACTATCAAAACTCTCTTCTCGATAGTGTTGCCATATTTACTTGATCAATCTTGGATTAGCTCAATGTTTCTTCACTATCAACACTATCTCGCTCTGCTCAATAGTGTTGCACCAGTTTACCGCTTTGCTCAATAGTCATACACCAGTTTACCGCTTCCATTTTTCAATCTTTCTCATCTGCGCGCGATGAGATGAGCTCAAAAGAAAAAAAAAAAAAAAAAAAAAGAAAAAAAGAAGGAACCTAAAGAGATTTGATACAAGGAGAAAGTGAAAAATTGTCTTGCAGGTTTTATTAAACCTTCTTCAAACCCCCACTAGACTTGCTAAAACGCCGATAATCTCTATAAAACATAATTCAACACCACTAAAAACCAATCAAATACCACTAAAAACCGGCAAAAAATCACTAAAGTTCAGCCACGTTCATCAAATCATCACCAAAGCTCATTAAAGACGCACTTTTTTTCAATAAAAAGTTGTCTTTTTCTGTTTAACAACTCTATAAATCCCGATTTTACTAACTTTCAAACTACTAGTTGATTGTCCCCCCCCCTCAATCTCAGTAGAATCATCGATTTCAGTAGAATTAAGGAAAATTCATAATGGTCAAACCTTCTGTTCCAATATGTCCACCAATGGACAGTACCGGTGACAGATTAATGACTTTGGAAACGCAAGATGGTGTAGCATTGCAAGGTTATTCATTTGGTGCCGAAGTACCAGTAGCCGGTGAAGTGGTTTTTCAAACAGGTATGGTTGGTTATCCCGAATCAATTACTGATCCATCGTACGAAGGCCAAATCTTAGTAATCACTTATCCCTTGGTCGGCAATTATGGTGTTCCAGATAGAGAGGTAGAGGACAATGACTATTTTCCGGCATTACCTAAATATTTCGAATCTAATAGAATCCATATTGCCGGTTTGGTTGTTGCACATTATACCGAGAAATACTCACATTTCTTAGCCAAGTCATCATTGGGTCAATGGTTAAAGGAACAAAATATCCCAGCTATTTATGGTATTGATACCAGAGCTTTAACAAAAAGATTAAGAGAAAAAGGCTCAACCTTGGGTAGATTGGCTTTACAGAAAGCCGGTACTATAACTGAACAAATCATTGCCGACAATTCTGGTAACTGGGAACAGTATTTCGATATCCCCAAATATGATGATCCAAACGTTAAGAATTTGGTTGCTAAAGTATCAACTAAAAAGCCTGTTTTGTATTCACCGAAAGAAAATGTCAAATTGAGAAAGGATGGAAAGCCTATTAGAATTGTTGCAGTTGATGTTGGTATGAAATACAATCAAATTAGATGTTTTGTTAGAAGAGGTGTTGAACTATTAGTTGTTCCATGGGACTATGACTTTACGAAAGATGATTATGACGGTTTATTTATTTCAAACGGTCCAGGTGATCCTGCGATTATGGATGAAACAGTAAAAGTTTTGGAAAAAGTGTTGAATGAGGCCAAGACTCCTGTTTTTGGTATTTGTCTCGGTCATCAATTATTGGCTAGAGCTTCAGGTGCCTCTACATTGAAATTGAAATTTGGTAATCGTGGTCATAATATTCCATGTACATCCACCATATCAGGTAGGTGTTACATCACTTCTCAAAATCATGGGTATGCAGTTGATGCGTCGAGTTTGACTAATGGTTGGAAGGAGTTGTTTGTAAATGCCAACGATGGTTCCAATGAAGGTATTTATCACGAAACTAAGCCTTTTTTTTCTGTTCAGTTCCATCCAGAGTCTACACCAGGTCCCAGAGATACAGAATTCTTGTTTGACGTGTTCATCAATGCTGTTGCTGACTACAACAAGACTGGAGTTTATAAACAAGTGGAGTTCCCTGGTGGCGAGTTGAAACAAAATTTGACTGCTCACCCAAGAGTTGACGTTAAGAAAGTATTGGTTTTGGGATCGGGAGGATTGTCAATTGGCCAAGCAGGTGAGTTTGATTACTCGGGTTCACAGGCTATTAAGGCTTTGAAAGAAGAAGGCATTTATACGGTGTTGATAAATCCCAATATTGCCACTATTCAAACCTCAAAAGGTTTAGCAGACAAGGTTTACTTTTTACCAGTCAACCCGGACTTTGTGCGCAAGGTGATCAAGCACGAGCGTCCCGATGGTATTTACTGTACATTTGGTGGCCAAACTGCTTTGAGTGTTGGTATTGCGTTGAAAGACGAGTTTGAAGAATTGGGCGTTAAAGTTTTGGGTACTCCGATTGATACTATTATCACTACCGAGGATAGAGAATTATTTGCTAGTGCAATGGCAGAGATTGGAGAGAAATGTGCAAGATCTGAAGCTTGTAACAATGTTCAAGAAGCAATTGACGCCGCTAATGCCATAGGATATCCGTTAATTGTGAGAGCAGCTTTTGCGTTGGGTGGTTTAGGATCTGGGTTTGCTGATAATGAACAAGAGTTGGTTTCATTGTGTAATAAAGCTTTTGCAACATCCCCTCAAGTTTTGGTGGAAAGATCCATGAAAGGTTGGAAAGAAGTTGAATACGAAGTTGTTCGTGATGCTTTTGACAACTGTATCACCGTTTGTAATATGGAGAACTTTGATCCATTGGGTATCCACACTGGTGACTCTATTGTCGTTGCTCCATCTCAAACATTGTCTGATGAAGACTATAACATGTTGAGAACCACGGCTGTTAATGTGATTAGACATTTGGGTGTCGTTGGTGAATGTAACATTCAATACGCATTAAACCCCTTTTCAAAAGATTATTGTATTATCGAAGTCAATGCTAGATTATCGCGTTCCTCGGCTTTGGCATCCAAGGCAACTGGATACCCTTTGGCATATACTGCAGCTAAACTAGGCTTAAACATTCCATTGAACAAAGTGCAAAACAAAGTCACAGAATCAACTTGTGCCTGTTTTGAGCCATCGTTGGATTACGTTGTTGTTAAAATTCCAAGATGGGATTTGAAGAAATTTACTCGTGTTTCTGCTTTGTTGTCATCCTCAATGAAATCGGTTGGTGAAGTTATGTCGATTGGAAGAACATTTGAAGAGGCTATCCAAAAGGCAATAAGGTCAACCGACTATCATAATTTGGGGTTCAATAAAACAGCAGCTTTAATGTCTATAGACATTGACCAAGAGTTACAAACACCTTCTGATCAACGTTTGTTTGCCATTGCCAATGCATTATCAGATGGATATTCTGTTGATAAAGTATGGAGATTAACAAATATTGACCAATGGTTTTTACACAAATTGGAAGGTTTGATCAAGTTTGGTGACAAGATTGCAAGTTATGGCAAAAAGGAAAACTTGCCCGTGTCCATTATTAGACAAGCAAAACAATTAGGATTTGAAGATAGACAAATTGCCAAGTTTGTTGACAGTAATGAGGTTGCCATAAGAAGATTGAGAAAGGATGCTGGCGTTATTCCATTTGTTAAACAAATTGACACAGTTGCAGCAGAGTTCCCGGCTTTTACAAACTATTTGTACGTTACTTACAATGCCGACTCTTCGGATGTTTCGTTTGATGATCATGGAGTGACTGTGTTGGGATCAGGTGTCTACAGGATTGGTTCATCTGTGGAATTTGATTGGTGCGCAGTTAGAGCCATTAGAACATTGCGTGAAAATAACATAAAAACAATTATGATCAACTACAATCCAGAAACCGTTTCTACGGATTACGATGAGGCTGATAGATTGTACTTTGAAACTATCAACTTGGAAAGAGTATTGGACATTTATGAATTGGAGCAATCTGCCGGTATCATCATATCTATGGGTGGTCAAACTTCTAACAACATTGCTTTACCATTATACAGACAAAATGTAAAAATTTTGGGCACTTCGCCAGAAATGATTGATTCAGCTGAAAATAGATACAAATTTTCTAGAATGTTGGATAAAATTGGAGTGGACCAACCAGCATGGAAGGAGTTAACATCTATTGATGAAGCCGAAGATTTTGCAAGCAAGGTTGGCTACCCGGTCTTAGTTCGTCCATCATACGTTTTGTCAGGGGCTGCTATGAACACAGTGTACTCAGAGGACGATTTGGCATCATACTTGACACAAGCTGTTGATGTTTCTCCTGATTACCCAGTAGTCATCACCAAGTATATTGAAAATGCCAAGGAAATTGAAATGGATGCTGTTGCCAAAGACGGTAAAATGATTATGCATGTGGTTTCTGAGCATGTTGAGAATGCTGGAGTGCACTCTGGTGATGCTACTTTAATTGTTCCACCACAAGATTTGGACCCGGAAACCGTTCGTAGAATAGTTGAGGCTACTGCAAAGATTGGTAAAGCTTTAGACATCACTGGTCCTTACAATATTCAATTTATTGCAAAAGACAATGATATCAAAGTTATTGAATGTAATGTGAGAGCATCGAGATCTTTCCCATTCGTTTCCAAGGTTGTTGGAGTTGATTTGATTGAAATGGCTACAAAGGCCATTATGGATTTGCCACTTACTGCCTATCCTGGTGAAAGACTACCTGAAGATTACTGTGCTGTTAAAGTACCACAATTTTCTTTCTCAAGATTGGCTGGAGCCGATCCAGTGCTCGGTGTTGAAATGGCTTCTACTGGTGAAGTTGCCACTTTTGGTAAAAACAAATATGAGGCGTATTTGAAATCCTTGCTTTCAACTGGTTTCAAATTACCCAAAAAGAATATATTGTTCTCGATAGGTTCCTATAAGGAGAAACAAGAGTTGTTGCCAAGTATCGCTAAATTAAACGAATTGGGCTATAAAATCTTTGCCACTGCCGGTACTGCAGATTTCCTCAAAGAACATGATATTCCTGTACACTACTTAGAGGTATTGAGCAAGGAAGAAGACCAAAAATCAGAATACTCATTAACTCAACATTTGGCAAATAACTTGATAGATTTGTATGTCAATTTGCCTTCATCCAATAGATTCCGTCGTCCAGCTTCATACATGTCTAAAGGTTACGAGTCTCGTAGAATGGCTGTTGACTATGCTATCCCATTGGTGACCAATGTGAAGAATGCTAAATTGTTAGTGGAAGCAATTGCAAGAAACATATCTCTTGAAGTGTCAAACAAAGACGCCCAAACCTCACATGGAACGTCAATATTACCTGGGCTTATTAATATCACATCGTTTGTAACCACATTGAATGATTTTGAGAAAACCACATTGGAATCATTGGCCGCCGGTTTTACCTTTAATGCGTTTTTGCCACATACTCAAACTGGTGCTGCTGTTACCGATTTTAGGTCTTTGGTTGATGCCATTGATCAAGCAGGGGCTGATGCTTATACTGACTATTCGATTTCCATTGCGGCTTCAGAGACTAATGCACAGAGCGTATTGGATGCTGCGGAAAATGCAGGTGCTTTATACATTCCATTCAACGATATCGATGGATCTAAAATTTCAGCAATTAGTGCTCATTTTGCATCTTGGCCACAAAACAAGCCTATTATCACAGATGCCAAATCAACAGACTTGGCATCGGTGCTTTTATTGGCTTCATTACATAGTAGATCGGTCCATATCACAGGTGTTTTATCTAAAGAAGACTTGGACTTGATTTTGATGACAAAGAATAAAGGGTTAGCTGTCACATGCGATGTTGCTGTATTGGCGTTGTTCCTTTCAACTGATGAGTTGAACTTCCCATTTTTGCCAACAAAGAGCGACCAGGACTACTTATGGGAACACTTGGCTGATATTGATTGCTTTTCAATTGGTGTTTTGCCTTACCTAGTAGCCAAAGCTTGTAACGAAAACATCACTCCAGGATTAGGAATAAGTGAGACAATTCCATTATTGTTGACTGCTGTGAACAAGGGCAAAATCACGATTGCTGATATCGTTGAGAAGTTTCACACTAATCCAGCTAAAATATTCAGTATTCCTAAACAAGACGCACAGGTTGTTATAGATTTGGACAGATATTCGGAAACTAAACCTGTTTTTCCAGGTTTTACAGACTTGAAATTGAGAGGAGTAATTGAAAGGGTATCATTCCATGGCGAAACGGTTTGCTTGGATGGCAATGTATTAGCTGATGCAGCACTAGGTAAGAACGAGGTGGCATCAAAATCCAGATTCAATAATTTCACATCTGTTCCAGTTTCTCCTATATTGAGTCAAAAGAGAGTTTCATTCTCATCCTTGCGTCGCCCTTCACTTGCACCAGAAAGTCCTGATATTCAACCTGCTGCATTTGAGAGACTTGGTTCTGAATTGGTTTCACAGCCTGTTGCTGGTTCGTTGGGTGAAATTGCTGCTTTGAATGATTACATTAGAAGAAAGAATACATTCTTGAGGAATAACATTTTATCAGTCAAAGATATCACAAGAGCAGATTTGCATTCTTTATTCGCAGTTGCTCAAGAGATGAGACTTGCAGTCGAAAGACAAGGTGTTTTGGATATCTTAAAGGGAAGGGTTTTGGCAACAATGTTTTACGAGCCATCCACTAGGACTTCAGCGTCATTTGATGCTGCTATGCAAAGATTAGGTGGTAGAGTTATTGCCGTTGACTCACATTCATCATCTGTCAAAAAGGGTGAAACCTTGCAAGACACAATCAGGACTTTGTCGTGCTATGCCGATGCAGTTGTTTTGAGACATCCAAAAGAAGAGAGTGCCGATATTGCTGCTAAATACTCACCTTTACCAATCATCAATGCCGGCAACGGCTCTAAAGAACACCCAACACAAGCCATGCTAGATTTATTCACAATTAGGGAGGAATTGGGAACAGTGAATGGTATTACTGTTACCTTCATGGGTGATTTGAAATACGGCAGACCCGTTCACTCTTTAGTGCAATTATTGCGCCATTATCATGTTAGAGTGCAGTTAGTTGCTCCAAAAGAGTTGCAAATACCTATTGAAATTAGAGAGTTATTGATTGAGAACAATATGTTGGTTGTTGAATCTGAAGAGTTGACAAAGGATATAATCGCCAGATCGGATGTTTTGTACTGTACAAGGGTACAAGAGGAAAGGTTCGAGGACAAGGAGCAATACCAGCGGTTGAAGGATACATACATTGTTGACAATAAGATCTTGAGTGATGCTAAGCAGCATATGTGTGTTATGCACCCATTGCCCAGAACTAATGAAATTAGAGAAGAAGTAGATTTTGATCAGAGAGCAGCGTACTTTAGACAAATGAAACATGGATTATTCATAAGAATGGCTTTATTAGCAATGGTAATTGGAGTTGATTTTTGAATTGAAAAAATGAAAACAAAAAACAAACAGATTGAAAAAAAAAAAACAAAAAAATAAAAGAGATTCTAGAGCTTATAACTTTATATCAAGTTTTTTTTCTTTCATGAAAGGTTATGGAAATATTGGTATCTTGGGGGAGATATCAAGTGACACATTAGTGACCGTTTGAATTCTTGTACAGTTTTATAAACATTTTGTTAAGTAAAGAAAAAGAGAGATATTATTACTAGTTGTACTTTTTAACTCTAGGTCTTACCACATCGTGATTATCTTCGTTGTTGGAAGTTTCTTTGTTATACTGTGGAAAGTTCCTCAATGAAGATGCTGCCACCTCTGCATATGAAGGTCTATATTCTTCTCTGTGATTCTCTTGCACCTCCGAAATGACGGCTTGTACATATTCACTGATTTCTCCATTTCGATTAACTTCTTGATTCAGGCCTTCGAAATCGGTTTGCCTTCTTCTTCTTCTTTTCGATTGACGACCATCTTCATTTTCAGTGATTCTGGAATCAGGGGTACACTTTTCGCAGTTTTTGACAACCACTCCCATGGTCTCCTTGATTCTTGGCCAGTAATATTTGTCAGTAACTAATGTGGTGCCTTTGTTTATACCGCAATGGCCATTATTTTGGTGTATTACTTGACAAATTCTTGATTGCTGATCTGATTCAGCAACCACTTCTTTACCCTTGAACATGAGTTTCCCCTTTTCAATATAATACTTGATGGCTCCCGCACGTAGTCGCGCTTTTTCCTGTCTATCTGCAGTTGCAGGGTACTTGCCTGTTTCTAAGAAATATTTTATTTTATCGAATCGGTAAGCGCTTGATTCGATGTTGGATTTGCTCACCAAATCTCTTCCATATATTATCGCATCAACCGGAGAATCGTAGTTTCTGACATATGCTGCACCGGTGATTTTTCCAATCCTCTTAAAATTCATTGATTCCCACAACTTTCTAGCTGCTGCATTACTCTCAAAAACAAGATTAAAAATGGTGTAAGTGTAATCTAACTTGGGTGCCCATTGGAAAAAACAGTCAGTCAAGGTTCGGCCTATACCTTTTCCCCTGATACCTGCATTAACCAAGAACTCAGCCGTGCAAATATGAGAACATCTTCTTCCTGGGTAGTTTTGTTTGATATAAAAAGCTCCTAAACACTCTTTTTCCCACTCTCTATCATCTTCGTCCAAATTTGGGACATCACCAAGGCACATAATACCAACAAATGAGGACTCGAACCAATAGCTTACAAACCCTTCAATAGATAGCGGATCAAAAAATGGTAATGTTTCCCCTCTCTCTATTTCCATGTTGTACTCCTCACATAGAAAGTTCAAAAGACCGAATGGGACCCTAGTGTAGGTCGATATGGGGTAAATGGTTGCAGTTGTGACCCCGTCTTTTAACAAGATGGTATATCTGTCATTTATAACACTTTTTGCTTGGTCGATATTGGTATTTCTATGCTTATTGCTGGTGTGGTTTGTAGAGTTATCAAAATGCGTTACTAAAGAGTTTCCATGTTTCTGCTTTGAGCGTATTTTATTATCGTATTCGTTCATAACCATAGAGTAGAAGCATTTGGATAGCAAAACTCAAAAGTAAAAATGAAGTGGTATAGCAAAACTCAAAAGTAAAGATGAAGTGGTATAGTGTAGTATTGATCTACACAATTTTCTATGATCCATTTTTGTTTTGTTGAACTTGTTCTTCTTGCCGCCACATAAAATGCGGCTTTTAAAGCCACCAGCTTTCTCAACGGCACATCACATCACATCACATCTATTATATATACATTATTACATGGGAGAGACTCTCTAGCAAAGCAAGATAGTGGAGCAACACTTTTGTAGAGATTCCACTGGAAAAAAGGGGTGGAAGAAAGAGCCTTTTAAAGCCTTTTAGGGCTATCTTTTTGCACCCATTTACAATACTTTGTATTGTAACAAACTAGAGTATTGTAACAAGATAGTAGGTACTGCTTCACTATCTCGCTCCGCTCGATAGTAGACCTAGTTGCTAGCTAGTTGGTTGCAAATCCTTTCCAAAAATATAAGCGCCGACCAATTTGTTGGAACCTTTCAACACCGCAACGTTCTTTACATATCCGATTCTCTCAAAACCGAGGGCATCCCAAATTTTCAAACTTGCCTGATTAGTTTCAAAAACAAGATTAAAAACAGAATAAACGTAACCTAATTGTGGTGCAATCTCCAAATACTTTCCACCCAACTCCTTACCCAAACCTAATCCTCTTTTGACATGGTTTACCACGAATCCCGCGTTGCAAACATGGGAGCAACGACCTATATAGTTTGGCTTAACATAGAAGGTACCCAAAAATAAGTCATTCCATTGGTTAACTGTGAGATCTTGTAAATTTGCATCTTTCAATGAGGTGAATTTTCCATCGATTAGTATGGATGCGAAATGGTGAAACCAATAATTTTCAAATTCGTCAACTGCTTTTGGTGCTACATGGGGGTATGTCTGGCCCTCTTCTATTATAAAGTTAAACTCTATACAAAGTACCTTGATTAAATTTCGGGGAACTAGTGACGAATTGTGGATATTGAACAATGTAACAGGCTTGCCGCTTCTCTCAAGATTAAAGTTGATAACTGGAGTTTTAACCTTGGGAGTAGCATCAAAGTTTTCCTTTGCAAAGGGTAAACCCTTGACTAGTTGATATACAGAATCGCCTTCCATAACAATACTATCGAGCGACACTATCATGCAACACTATCGAGCAAAGCGAGATAGTGGAGCACCACTGACTGCCACGCACGCTATCGAGCTCCACCAACGAGCATAGCGAGATAGTGGGGCAACACTTGGTAGCATGTTCGGAAAAGAAAAAGAAATGGTAATTAGGGCTTATTTTCCTAATTTGGAATTTGCGTAATATTTGTAGACACTATGGAGCAGAGCAAGACAGTGTCGGTCGATAGTGTCGGTCGACAGTGTCAGTCGCGATCAGTACTCCACTATCTCGCTTCGCTCAATAGTGTCGCTTCGCTCAATAGTGTCGCTTCGCTCAATAGTGTCGCTTCGCTCAATAGTGTCGCTTCGCTCAATAGTGTCGCTTCGCTCAATAGTGTCGCTTCGCTCAATAGTGTCGCTTCGCTCGATAGTTTCGCGGTCGTTTGTTGCACACGGGTTTGATTAGATCTTTCCCCCTGAGAAATAAATCTTAAAAGTCGGTGAAAAGTGTGATTACAAGTTAAGCAGAGCGAGATAGTGGAGCACAACACTTACCAGCAACACTATCGAGTAGAACGAGCTAGTGGAGCAGCGCTGACGGGTTTGGACACTAGCTCGCCTTGCTCGCTAGTGGAGCAGTTAAAACAATAAGCAGGCTCTCAAATTGACACTAAGCGCTCTACTATCTCGCTCTGCTCAATAGTAGAGCACCATTGACTAGTGACAGTTTTACTTGAACAATAAATTATTTCAACAAATTTTTCCAAAAACAATCCACTTGAAAAACTGCTACTGGCCATCTCTATTCTCTTCTACATACCATGGCTCTCCTTGTACCATGGCTCTCTTTATATCATGTTTCTCCTCATATCTTGACTCTCCTCACCACATGACTCTCCTCACAACAGAGTCAAACCCGTCGGTGACAGTCAGTACTGCTCTACTCTCTCGCTTCGCTTGAAAGTCAGTACTGCTCTACTCTCTCGCTTCGCTTGATAGTGCCTTTGGTCTTCCTCATCGGTGTAAATTTTTGTTCCTGCATATAACTCGACTCGTAGCCTTTTCTTTTCTCCTGTCGATGGAATGATAAAGGTTTAAAGATCCCTCCCTTCACCTTGATAACTCAAGAATAATTTCATAACATTCCTTACCAATTACCAACTAAACCAACAACATTTCACCTCTTGAACGGGGGAAAGACTCATTCGCGAGTAGAGAACTTTACATGTGGATCAAGACATCGAGATAAACCACCTTTTGTGCCAAAATCAAAAGATGGAAGACCAAAGAAGAAACGGAACTACAGTTGATGGTATGTTTACCAAAAAAAAAAAATAGTAAACAAACACTTGGAGTAAAATGCATACTAACTTGAACATTTGCTAGCTGTAAACAAAAGAGACAAAAAGAGAAGCAACATAGCTGCACGCTTGAACAAATTGGAGCTCACATTCCGAAATGACCGAGATATGTTTTATCGCAACAGTTTGCATGAATTACAAAATAAACTAGCAAGCCTACAACAAGGATCAAACGAAGATTATTTAACGCAAAAGATAAGGTTGGAGGAAACGAGAGATTATGAGCTCACTAAGCTAAGGTTATGGGAAGAGTATCAAGTCAAGAGAGTTGAGCGGGAGTACAGGTTGGATTTGCAAAAAGCACAAGAAAATCATGACAAAATGATCAAGTTGATCAAGGAAAAATTGTACGATAAGCTACAGAAACAGATTAAAAACTTGAAAGAAGATAAGTATTTGTTGAATCTCCTTAATGGTAATAGTTACAGCAATGACGAAATGGACCATATTAGTGTCAAGGATGCAAGATTGAGCTTGCATGATAGGCGTTCGTTAAGGAAACGCGCAGAGCACATTGGAAGGTTCACCAGTGGAGAAATAGACGATTTATCTGATGGAGGCGGAGGCATTTTGTCATCATCATCAGTAGCTGCGGCTGCGGCTGCGGCTGCGGCAGGGAACGAGTCAGGATATATATCTCTGGGAAAAAGAAGGCGGTTATATGCGACACGGTATTCGTCCAATGACGAGGCTAGCAGTACAAACAGTGCAAGACCTTCAAATAATAATAGTCATGGCCAAAGTCAGAATTACAATGCAAAAAACAATGGTGGTGTTAGCAGCGGATACGAGTCCAACTTGAGTGATAAGGACTACGATGCTCTAAATACCCTCATTATGGAGGATGGCCAGTCACTTATTCATGACGGTTTGGATGGTAATGAAGTCAGTAGTTACAAGGTACAAACAAGAGGCTCACATAAGCAATTTGTTGGACCACAGGGTCTAAAGCCGGAGGAATTGAATGACGATTTGACGCTATTGCGTAATGCGATTATGAAGAATGAAAGGTAGAACAAATTGGAAACGTGACACTATCGAGCGGAGCGAGATAGTGGAGCACACTGACTACTCTCAAACCTCGACATGCTAAATAGTCAAAATACCAAAATGCCAAAATGCCAAAATGCCAAAATGCCAAAATATCAAAATGCCAAAATATCAAAATCTCAAAATGTCAAAATGTCAAAATGTCGAGATGTCAAAATTCTTTGTATAAATTATAAATTCAAACACTGTAATATTTCAACGGATTGCTATGACCAGTGTTGCACAAGGGTAGTTGCACCAATAAGCTTCACTGGCACCTTATTTTTCTCATTCTCTTTGTCTTTGTCTTTCTTTGTCCTTCGCTTCTATTGTCTTTTTTTTCCCATCCCCATCGCATTGAGCCATTGAAAAAAACTTTATAACCGATTGCAAAATAGTTTAAACTCAATTAACGCATTACAAATTAATGGTGTTTGTGCAAACAGCGTCGATTCACACGTTGGTTTAAAAATGGTAATTTTGCCTTTTATAAGAAAGACATTGACGACTTTTCGTCGTCGTTGGCGGCGGCGGCAATGGCTACTTTTTAACAATATTTCTTTGACAGTACTGTTATTTTCTTTGTTATTTGTGTTTATATTTTTATGGTATAATAATAGACACTTTTTTGATAACGATCCTTTCTGGACAAGATACAAGGTTAAAGTACCGTCGAAAGAAAAGCAGGACAAGTTGAAATATATTAGTGAGAAAATAATAGATACAGGCATCGATGCACCTTTCCAGTATGGCTGTATTAAACCACCAACATCCGCTCTGAATGCCGAGAATGGGCACCATCAGAAAGCCAATGCTGCCTTTGTTATGCTTTGCCGCAACCACGAAATCGATGCTGTAATAAAAAGCGTTGATTCTGTTGAACGGCATTTTAACCAGTGGTACGATTATCCCTGGATTTTCTTAAACAATGAGGAGTTTACAGATAAGTTCAAAACGACTGTTTCTGATTACACTAAATCCAAGGTAAGTTTTGGCACAATAGAACTGCAAGATTGGGAGTTTCCGTCAGATTTAGATCAAGATGATCTCTATGAGTGGATAGAGTCTCAAGGAGATCGGGAAATATTGTATGGAAATTTGCAAAGTTATCACAAAATGTGTCGATTTTACTCTGGTAAATTCTATAAGCATCCTCTTATTAAAGATCTTGAGTGGTACTGGAGAGTTGAGCCAGATGTTGAGTTTTTTTGTGATATTACCTATGATCCGTTTGTAGAAATGGCCAAAAGAGGTAAAAAATATGGATTCAATGTTCTTTTGGAAGACTTGTATTATAGTATACCTGGGTTGTTTCGCCATTTTCAAGCGTATATCAAAAAGGAAGGGATTGTGCCAAAAAGTAGCTGGAAGCTATTTACATTGAATTCGAAATGGACGATAGAAGAGAATGACGAAGGAGTTTACGACGGCATCCACGATGAACGTGAGATAAAAATGGAAATCCAGGATCAAATTTATTTGCAAAAACTTATTCATGAAATGGAAGGAAAAGATGACAGTGTTTTTGCCAAATACCCTTATTTGACTCGAAGGATTCTTTCAAAAAGTAAAAGTTTACCTAAACTCCATGAAGACAGGTTTGATAAAGAAGATTATACTTTGTGTCATTTCTGGTCCAATTTTGAGATTGCCAGAGTCGATATTTTTGCATCTGAGCAATACCAGAAACTATTTGAGTATCTTGAGACAACAGGTGGTTTCTATAAAGAACGGTGGGGGGATGCTCCTATTCACTCGTTGGCAATGGGGATGCTTCTTGACTTGAACGAGATTCATTACTTTAGAGACATTGGATATCGACACGATAAGTTTGTTCATTGTCCAGCAAACGCACCTGGACATCAACTTGAATATGAGGGGGTAGAGAGCGAATTAAAGTGGCTATCACCAGACAAGCCAAAATATAACGGAGTTGGGTGTAGATGCAAATGTCCAGCAAAATACAAAGAAATTGAAGATTCGGGTTGCATGAAGAGATGGGTCACTTTTACAAAGTCTGAATACAAGGAGATGGTTCCTGTAAACGTCGAGAAATGGAAGAAAAGAATTGGTAGGAAAATTAATAACAATTTGAGTCTCGGGGGAAAACTCGAAGACACGGTTGTATAGGTGACAAGAAAAGAAAAGAAAAGACGACACTATCGAGCAGAGAGAGATAGTGGAGCAGCACTGACTAGTGTCGATAGTGTCGGTGGCAGCTAGTTTTAGTAATTTTCAACTTGCAACTTTTCCGATGAAGGAGGTTTTTCTATATATGTTTCAACTCGAATGAGTATTGGATGATGAGAAAAAACAAGCACAGGTCCAACTCCAGAAAAGGAAAGGGATTGATAGTGGAGCAGCACTTAATAGCAACACTATCGGCACTATGGCGTGGAGTCAATGCTGCTCCACTATCGGCACTATCGAGCAGAGTCAATGCTGCTCCACTATCGGCACTATCGAGCAGAGTCAATGCTGCTCCACTATCGGCACTATCGAGCAGAGTCAATGCTGCTCCACTATCTCGCTCTGCTCGATAGTGTCGGTTATATAGGCGATTTTTTTAATAGACTAGATTTTGTTCAATATCCCAGAGGAGTTCTCTACAATGAAAATGGCAAATGCAAATCACACCTTGACAAAAAAATTGGCATTCACTAAAACTAATATACAAAAAAAAAAAAAAATCGAACTGAAGAAAAGACACAACCATCAAAAATTGATATATTTATCCACCAAAACCATACAAGGTTCTACCTTGTCTCTTTAATGCATAGACTACATCCAATGAAGTAACCGTCTTTCTCTTTGCGTGTTCAGTATATGTAACAGCGTCTCTGATGACATTTTCCAAAAATTGTTTTAAAACAACTCTGATTTCTTCGTAAATCAAGGCAGAAATACGCTTAACACCACCTCTTCTTGCTAATCTTCTGATAGCTGGTTTTGTTATACCTTGGATATTATCTCTCAAGATCTTTCTGTGTCTTTTAGCACCACCTTTTCCTAAACCTTTACCACCTTTTCCTCTACCAGACATTGTTGCGATTGATGTTATATAGTTTGAAAGTAAATTATAAAGGAAGAAGTCAAGTAGCGTAAAATGGTGGGATATTTTAATGTATTTATAAAGGGGAAAAAAACTATCTAGTAAGACAAAAGAAAGGATATGTTTGAGAGAAAGAGAGAGAGAGAGAGAGAGAGAGAGAGAGAAGAACGGAATATGATCTATGCGAGAGACAGAGGGAAGAGACGAAATGCAACCATATCCGTGTGTGTAAACACAAAAGAAACGCCAAACGAGGTCCAAGTATAACGCCAACGACGCCAAAGTGAAGTTGTCGCGACAAAACTCGAGTAAACTTTCGTGGTATTTTGTGCGTGTTGAGGTTGGAAAAGAATGCTCACGCGAGCTTCTTCGCGTGAGACTTTATTCTTTTGACGCCAGAAAAAGTGAAGTGGTTTCTAAATTACACTATAGACTGAAAATTACTCAGATGAAGGGTTACACATAGATGTAATGATTTGTCTTTTCCATTAGGTATAATGCTACCAATACCTTGGTACGACTAGCCACCCGCAATGTGTTTGTGTGTGACTCGAGAAACAGGGCGTTATGTTTGCTTATTTACGCCAAATCTCATTGATACTAAACAAAAGGAGATGTAATAAACAATATAATATTAGCGGTGTAATCATATACATTTGCCATATAAAAGCCAACCTGTGTTCCTCATCTAGTAGATAAAGGGTTTTTTTTTTATTTCAATCAGTATTATTTTTTTTATCAATGGCCAGAACTAAACAAACAGCAAGAAAATCCACAGGTGGTAAAGCTCCAAGAAAGCAGTTGGCTTCAAAGGCCGCTAGAAAATCAGCACCATCAACAGGTGGTGTTAAGAAACCTCACAGATATAAGCCAGGTACCGTTGCCTTGAGAGAAATTAGAAGATTCCAAAAATCTACTGAGTTATTGATCAGAAAGTTGCCTTTCCAAAGATTAGTCAGAGAAATTGCTCAAGATTTCAAAACTGATTTGAGGTTCCAGTCGAGTGCTATTGGTGCTTTGCAAGAAGCCGTTGAAGCTTACTTGGTTGGATTATTTGAAGACACTAACTTATGTGCTATTCACGCAAAGAGAGTTACCATCCAGAAGAAGGATATCCAATTAGCTAGAAGATTAAGAGGTGAAAGATCGTAGACGCTGAATATATGTCACTTGCTGAAAAAAAAAAAATAGAAGTTGGGTTTTTTCTTTCAATTCATTTTGTCTATTTATAATTTTTGAAAATGTATCATTTTTTTTATTGTTCCTCACCACATGGCTCTTTTCACAACGGAGTCAAAGACAAAGTCTCGGTTACAGTCAGTCTGCTCGATAATGGAGCAGCACTGGCTCTACCGACACTATTGAGCAGAGCGAGATAGTGTTAATACTATGGCTACAAAGTGTCTCTCCACTATCGAGCGAAGCGAAATGGTGTCGATAGTGTTAAAAGTATGGCTACAAAGTGTCTCTTCACGAAATAGTGTCGATAGTGTTAAAAGTATGGCTACAAAGTGTCTCTTCACGAAATAGTGTCGATAGTGTTAAAAGTATGGCTACAAAGTGTCTCTTCACGAAATAGTGTCGATAGTGTCGATAGTGTTAATAGTAGGGCTACAAAGTGTCTCTCCACTATCTCGCTTCGCTCGATAGTGTCGATAGTGTTATGCACATATTTATTCTATTAATGATTGCATATACATATAATGGAAATTGGTAGCACCTTTTCCGTTGTATGCCATTTTCGATGTATGATTGCTAGAAAGAACCTCACCCTCGAAAAATCACGAGTTTCCAATCAACCTTTCTCCACAAATGTCAATATAATATATATCTATATATCTATATTTAATTGCACTTCTTCTCAATTGATCATGAGCAACTCAGTAGCACCACCTGTTTCAGAATCCACATCTAATAACGTATGGAGTAAACTAGATGAATTGTCATTATCGCCTATTCCATCAGGAGTTCTATCAGCGGCACTTTTACTTAAAGCCTTAAAGAAGTCTGTTGGAACTACAGAGATCCCTTATAAGGGCACATCTGGCTCCTCGTATGCGCTCCATAAAAGTATTGTTGCCGCTAAACCAACTCGTATTTCCTGTGCATTTTTTGGCGGAGCCTTAGCTTTGGGAACATTTATGATGATTGATGGTGACCCATTGAACGCTTCTGGTTTCAATTTTGCTTGGCTGACTTTGTATTTATTTGTCAATGGAAAAGCTGCAGCTCTGAGCTTCTTTAAGGGAAGAATGACTCCCGTGGCGTTGGGCAGCTTGGCTTTGTTCGATGCTGCTCTATATGGCAGGGAGTTTTTTTGGAGCAAGAATAGTCCATTTCAGAATTAAGAGCTCAAGAACAACCTATTCATAGTGAAGTAGTCATTATTTAGAGAAATCAAGTAGAAGAAAACAATTTGAACCTCTAAATCTAAAATAAGAATGTCCACACCATTCTTGAAGCTTTTTCATTAACCCATAATACAAACCCTTCTTTTTTTTTTTTAACTTACTTAGTTTAACACCGTTTTTTTTTTGTTTGTTTCTTTGCCTCGCCCTTTTATTTTCATTAACAATATTATTTTCCAATTTAGGCTTTATCCTTATCCCCATTTCAAGGGTAATAATCCTCTTTTGTCACAATAATCTTTAATTTCTTCATCGTCGTACAATTCGATAAATTGTTGATCCATCGGCCTCTCTTTGGGTGCAGCAAACTTTCTATACTCGTCAAATATTATCGTCTTAGACCAATTCTGTAACCTTCTTAGCACTCCCACAAGACATCCGGTTCGGTGCTTTCCCCGATTGCAATGTACTAATATGGGCTGATTTTCCAGATTCAAAACAATCTTTATTGCTTGTGTGATCAATTCTGAAGAAATCTTGACAAATGGCTCTTTGTTTCCAGACATGCCCAATTGGAATAGCTTAATACCTTGACTTGCAAGAAACTGTTCTTGTAAAACCGGGTATTCTTCGGGAATCAAGCACAAAATAGACTTTAGTTTTAATGTTTTGAGAAAGGAGAAATTAGCAGGTTGTGGGAAGGAACTTCGATAAATTGACCGGATAACTAAAGCAAAATTCTCAGGTGGAGTTAGCGGCTCGTCATCCACATCAAAGTTGAATTGGATTTTCTGCAAACTAGGCCCAACTTTGTCGCTAGCAGCAGCAGCAGAAGCGGAGGAGCCTACTTGCTTTGCATCGCAAAGACCATGTTTTTTTTCAAAGTCCTCTTGTAATTGTTTCTGCAAAGTGATATCCAAGTTGTCGTCTGCATCTTCGTTATACCCTCTTTCCTCTTCTTCAGTGTACCCTCTTTCCTCTTCTCCAGTGTACCCTTTTTCCTCTTTTATAGTGTACCCTCTTTCCTCTTCTCTAGTGTTTCCCTTCTCCTCTATTTTCAACTGATCCAACGTGGATCGTATAGACCTGTTATTATTGTAATTATCAATGTCATCACCTTTGTCAGCTTCAAATATGGAGTCGTGTCTACTCTGAATAGAGTAGTTCTCAAGTGTTATGCTTGTTTCTGATGTATCTTTTGATAAAGTCGGTAGATTCGGCGGCGCAGGAAAGTCATCATCCATCTGAAACGGAGCATCCGGTGTCTCAACCATATGAGTCACAATTTATGTGGCAACGAAACAAAAAACGTATCACCAATGGTGTTTAAATACCTTTCCTTAATTCCAACTTTAACCAACCTTCCATGATAAGAATGAAAAAGGGAAAACTTAGCGAATAAATCAAGATCAAGACTTCCTGATCCGAGGGGTAGTGTACTAGAGATCAGAAGAAAAAATAAAAACAAATCTAGCTAAACGTGTCGCAAAAAAAACAACAGATGTGTCGTCAAACTCAGGACATGCATTCTTATTTTTTAAATTTCCTTCATATGTGCCACAGCTTATGCGGCTTTTTGAGATGAGCATCGGGGCATTGATTTTTTTTTTTTTTTTCCTTTTCATTCTTTTAGGTGCAAACAGATTAAATTAAAAAATTATCAATTCCTTTTCTATTCGAGCAAAAGTATGGCTGCACAAACTAAGAGGAGAAAGCATGCGGTACTTCCAGGTAAAGATGTTAAACGAGGAAGATCAGAATTACGAACTATTACACGTACATCGCGTCGAGGAATTTCAACTTCACTACAGGAAGCTGAAAGTGAAGATCTGAAAAAAAAAATGGAAGGTGAACTGAACTTGAGCGAGAATGATGATAATAGTGTAGAAGAAGACGAACTGAATGAGCAAGAAAAGGGAAAAGCTTATAATGCCCTTTTGACTTTACTCAAATCGGACCAAATAGTAGTTGATGGAAAAGAAAGCAAAAGCACAGCGCTAGGGGACGAAAAAAATAACAATGGTGGTGTTAAAGTTGAAGACGGATCTGACGAGGAAAAAGAGTTTGATGAAGAAGCGGCGGGGTTGAACATGGAGGAGGAGGAAGAGGAGGAAGAAGAAGAGGAGGAAGAAGAAGAGGAGGAAGAAAACAATAGTGATAATGAGCTGGATAATGAAGACTCAGCCAAGGGTATAAACAATGACCCCTTTGAAAGTCATTTTAACCAGGTTTCAGAAGAATACCTAGACAAAGAGGAAAAACTTGTTTTTTCTGAAAAAGAGAAATGGAAAATCCTGGCCAAAGAAGTCTATTCTGATTTATCATTAAGTTCATTCACGCAACTACCACCAGGTTCTTCAATTGAAGTGCCACCAACTCTGCCTAGAGGAAGAAAAGTATCTGATTTTTTATTGAAAAAAAAAGTTTGTGAGACTTTTGCTAACGAGTATGGAAAAGAGCTATCAAAGTTAGACTCTGTGCTACTTCGACCAATTTTGAACTATCAAGATATCAATTATCAATATAAGAACCATTCTAATAAAACGTACCGAAAACTATATGTTTTGCACGCACTCAATCACATTTACAAAACTAGAGATAGAATAATCAAAAATACTTTGAAACTAAATCAATCGAAGGAAACTGGCGAGGATTTGGAATTAAGAGATCAAGGCTTTACAAGACCCAAAGTACTAATACTTTTACCAACAAGAGATGCATGTAATGAAATTGTCGAGATGATCATCAAACTCTCAGGAACTGACCAGCAAGAAAATAGGAAAAGATTCACCAGCCAATTTTTCTCAAGTGACAAGGTTGGAAGGAACAAGCCCAGCGATTTCCAAGACGCATTCAACGGCAACAACAACGATTTTTTTTGTATTGGATTGAAATTAACGCGCAAGAGTTTGAAGTTGTATTCTTCGTTTTACTCCTCGGATATCATACTAGCTTCACCCATCGGTTTGTCAATGATTTTGGAAAACCAAGACAAGAAGAAAAGACAGTACGATTTCATATCATCTATTGAATTATTGGTTGTTGACAAGACAAATCAAATTGAAATGCAAAACTGGGACCATGTAAATACCGTAATGAAATATGTCAACAAGGTGCCTAAAGAGTTTCATGACGTTGATTTCAGTAGGGTGAGAATGTGGAGTATAAATGACCAAGCCAAATTACTAAGACAAACGTTGGTGTTTTGTGAATATCTCACACCATCCATAAGCAACCTCATCTCATCCAAATCGTACAACTTAGCAGGCAAGGTAAAATTTAAGCCAATTATAACTTCTGAAAGTAGCATGATGAATTCAATTGGACTTAGAATAAGACAAGTATTCCAAAGATTTGACAGTGTATCGCCAGCAGCGGACCCTGATGCGCGTTTCAAGTACTTTTCAAATGCAATTGTTCCTAATTTACTAAAGACATCTGCCTATGGTGATGGTATCATGATTTGGATTCCTTCGTATTTTGACTATTTACGAATAAAGTCATTTTTCAAACAATCTACGAAATTCAATTTTGGATCAATCGATGAATACAGCTCACAATCAAAACTAACACGAACAAGACATGAATTTGCGACTGGCAAAATAAACATATTATTATACACAGAAAGATTGCACTTTTTTAGACGGTACGAGATCAATGGTGTCAAAAGTTTGTTGATGTATGCTCCTCCATCAAACCCTCTTTTTTACAAAGAGTCCATACGATTTATTGGCAAATCTATTTTCAAAGAAGAATGCGATTTAAACCTAGCAGCTGTTAAAGTCCTCTTCTCCAAATGGGATGCTAATGCTTTGGAAAGAATTGTGGGGAATGAAAGAGCTCCAGTATTGTGCAACTCTCAAAACGAAACGTACGAATTTAGGTGAGGAATCAATAAAAAACGCATAAATGTAGAAGTGCCTGAATCAGGACGAGGAAGACCGCGTGAATCAAGAAGGAGACCGCGTGAATCAGGACGAGGAAGACCGCGTGAATCAAGCGTCAATCTAGGTGTCGATTTATCTCTTAGCTGTCCCCTTTTTTAATTTTAATTTTTTTTTTATTTTTCTTTCATGTACTTAATGTATTAAAGGCCATTATAAAACATCCAATAGCAACGTATGGACTTAACCTTTCTCCTATTCTAGCAAATTTATAAAAAACACTCAAAATACCCGATTTCCTGTTATCCAAAATAGCAGGTGCAATACTATGGATATATGTGCATGTACAAATCAATAGTAATATCACTTGTAACAATGATTGGAAATTAAATAAAGCAGACTAAAAAAAAAAATCAACCAAAACAACAAGAGGAGGGGAAAAAAAAAGACTAGTTAGTTTTATATTTGCATATTAACTTTTAACCCATAATATCAAAAGAAAGAACCATACCATATCTGTGTGGCCCGTGTGTTATATTGAATGTGTATCAATAAAGAAAGAAAAGATTGTTACAAGTAATCAACCTTTTTTTTTTTTTCTCTCTCTCTCTCTTTCTCTCTCTGTATAGAATTGTTGAAAGCATCTAGACTTGTATAGTTCCGCTACCAAACATTAAACATCATCATTAAAATCTATAAAGGGGCTAAAACTACACCTTACAAAATTCGATAAACTTGTAACAAATCTCTACTTCTTGATCAATTTGGATACTTTTGAAGGTACGTCATACTTACCGCAAATGACCTCGTAGAACTTCAACTTGGACATGTCTTGATGCAGAGCAGCTCTCTTTGCAAAAAAAGCGTCAAATTCCTCAACATTATTGAGTTTGATTGATTCATGAGTTATTCCCTCTTCACCGCCAAACGTCAGTAGTAAATCGCACCATTTCCAATTAGCGTTAATGTCATTATATGGTCTGTTTGGACCTTTGATTGCACGCTCAATAGTGTATCCATAATTGTTAATCATATAAATTTGAGGCTTGTTTGGTAATATATCGTGGTATCTGATAAAGCTTGACAATTCCTGTACAGTCATTTGCGCTCCTCCGTCACCTTGGACTAAAATAATTCTGCCATTCATATGCAAGTCATTAGATGCAAAAGTCGCGCCAAAAGAGGCAGGTAGTGCCCACCCAATCGATCCCCACGCTGTAGATGAAAGAAGTTTCACACCTTTGGTAAATTTTACATCAGGTAAACCAAACACAAATGACATTGTATCCACTATAAACAAGTCCCCGGGTTGAAAAGTTTGATTAAAGTGGTCAGTCAATTTGTCCTGTGGTACAAACTGAGAATCCAATTCTGATGCTCGGTATTGGTTTGAAGCTTCATAATGCTCTTCAAAGGGCTTGGTTGCAACTAATTTATTCGCATCAAACTTCTCAGCCAAAACCTCCAAAAGTGAACCAATTTGAAACAATCTTTCTCCATCAGATTGCTTGATATTGTACGTTTTGCCATTGACCTGAACATAATCTGGGTGCAAAATGACAACGTCTTTGATACGTGAAAAATCGGTGGAAAAAGTGCCATTGTTCATTTCGGTATTGTAATATCCAAGGAGAAGCAAGAAATCAGACGACTCAAGAAGCTGCTGAACTCTGGGTGTAGCCGATCCGCCACCATTATAGACACCAGCATAGTTGCTCTTTGTTTCGTCAACATTTCTTCCAAAATTGGATGTGAAAATTTTCACCGACTCGGGTAATTTTTCAATAAGATTATCAAGTTGCTTTTGAGCTCCGAATCGAGTGGTTAAACAATCAGACAAAACTGACGGGTTTTTAGACTCATAAAACTTGACCAAAATTTCATCAGAAATTGTATCCAACAATTTTGAAAAGATTTCAGTGTTTTCGTATTTGGAAGCCAGCGAAAATGGATTTGCAAATAGCAGTTGCGACGATATTTGCAAATCAGGTATGTCACAAGGAATAAACAAATAACCTGGTCGTCTTTCTTGGATAATCTTTTTCAAAACTTTATCAATCTTTTCTGAATTTTCATCCATGTCAGAAGTTAACGTTTCTTTAGCACAAGAAATTGCGTCAATCATCTTTTCATAAACTAAATGATCAGGGGTCTTGAAACAGTCATGATTAGGAAGAAGATGGTGCAAGTTTTTCACTTGACTTTTTCCTTCTTCTTGCTGCTTTAATGAAGTCATACCAACAATATGCAAAACGGGACTATACTCGGCAAAAGCACCAGCAATACCATTTATTGCAGACAATTCTCCTACACCATAAGTTGTGATTAATACTGATAACCCATCGATAACTCTAGCATAAGCATCTGCAGCATAAGCCCCATTCAATTCATTGCATACATTAATAAGCTTTACACCCCTGTTGGCAACAACCGGTGAATAAACATGGTCTATAAAATTGAGATTAAAGTCACCAGGAATGCCAAAAATTGTTTTCAACTTTGGGTTGGCTTGAGTAATTCTGTAAAAAATGAATTCTGCAAGGCTTATACTACTAGGTACTTCAATTGGAGTTATTGTAGCAGAAGTTTGCTGTGAAGTATTTTGAGACAAGATTTCTTGAATTGGAACCATTTCCCCTATTTTCAAAGTTTTGCAGTTGGTTTATAGGAAAAGAGAGAAAAGATGAGGAAGAGAAGAGAGGAAAGAGAGTTTGCTTTTTGAGACTGGAGGGGGGAGGGGGACATGAGCAAGACTATTTATAAACAACCTTTACAAGCCCCTGGCTTGCATACGATTTTCTTTTTTTTTTGGATTTTGCAATAAATCACACATTTGGTTTTTCCCGCTTTATCCCGCTACTTAGTGCCAATGTGTAAGAAGTGCTGAATAAATATAACTTTCTTTTTCAATACTTAATGATCTCTTTTGCATTTTCGCAAGTGTAAGTATTAATAATTTCTATCATGCAATAACTCGGTTATAGAAGGAAATGGGGGGGAAAACAATAAAATTGAGCACTCTCAACTTTTATGGTCACTTCCTTCCTTTTTTTTTTTTTTCGAATGCCGCTATTTACCGATTTCTATACATCTTTGTTGTTTCTTAGTGTTGCCCTTAGTTTTTCCAATATAGTCTCTCTTTCCACGTATTTCTACACATTTTTTGTACTTGCGTGTATTGAAGAAAAAGTACACTTTTTTGACTATGTAGATCAACAATTGGGACTTGCGAAGTTGTCCATGATCTTTTGATAGGTATGTATTGAATGCGTTTTACAATTGACGAATAAAGTCTAAGCCATTTGCAGTGTTACACCTTTTTTTTTTTTTTTGGCTCAGCGCAGTAATGTTTACTTTCATTTGATCGTTTATGCTGTTTTTATTCAAAAATACAGCAGCATTTTCGTAATAGGAGGTGGGGAAGATATGTCTTTAACTCAAAAGTGTCAAAAAAAAACCTTGTATTGAAAAGCAATCTTCCTGTCAAATCTTCAAGCTACCATCTACTTCTCTCTTCTAACTCAAATAGTTTGTTCTCTGTTGTACACTCTCTACACTACTATAAACTACTCTATTCGTTCAATTAGAGGAGCCACAGGTGAATCTAGTCTCTGTTCCTAAAGTCTTTTTGACTCCACTATGACGCCTTCGGCGTTATAGTTTCGAAGACTAGTGTTTTAGTGATGCTATTACCTCATCTATACTCTCCTTACTATACGCTGGCCCGTATTCATGACATTTCTCTTTTCCCTTTAATCGATTCATCACTTCTACTGCATCACAGTCTTGTCGAGAGATATACTCCCAGGAAGAGAAAACAGAGAAGACCCTCTGCCCCAGTTGATCATTACCACCTTGCTCCCACTCAGCACTTGGCATCTCCTGCTCTAATCCAGCACTTGACAATTCATGCTCTAACATAGTACTTGACATTTCATGTTCTAGCATAGCACTTGACATTTCATGCTCTAGCATAGCACTTGACATTTCATGCTCTCCTTGCCCTTGCCCATCCCAAGCAATCGACGTATTAGACCACATATCTGTCCCTATTGGTTTCCCTTTTCTCATAGTGTTCTCCATTCCCATTCCATTCGGGAACGAGAACTTCACATCAGTTCTTCTCCTTTCATCTAACTCATTTTCTAGTCTTTTTCTTATTTGTTCGCTTTCACTCAACTTCTTTTCTAATTCTCTCAATTTTGTTTCTTTTCGTTCCCGAAACGCCCTCTGTGCTGCTCGGTTTTGCTCTCGTCTCAACTCCTCTGCGCTTTTCGAGGACAAGTTTTTGATAGCCTCGGACTGATCTTCTATAGCCTGGTATTCATACATAGAGCCTACCATACCCCAAATAAAGTAGTGTACTGAATATATTACAATATTTACCTTTGTGAACCTTTTGAAAATTACAAAACTGAGCAAAAAAACTACACTCTGACCATTCTACTCTATTGTTTTTCACTTCACTAGCGAGCCAAAGACAATGTTAGGAACACACTCTACTCTGCCCAACACTTTCTTTTGGTGATTTGCTCCACTTGATGTTATGGAGGGAACCTATAGCGCTAATATATATATATATATTAGCGATATCAGTTTTATATATCTTGCAAACTGGGCTTAATAGAAATGCACGAAAATGATTTTTAAAATCAAGAGTATCTATAATAGAAGAACTCTCATTTTAATACTTGTATGACCCATATACTGTATGCTTCATTAAACGGGCCTTAGTTGAACCATAAGTCATGTCTATTATTAGTTTTTGAAATAAACAACTTACCTAGGGTTGCTTACAATCTTGCTGAAGTAGAAAAAAAACTCATTATATGTATCTATTCAAAAGCTGTCTAGTCGATCATCAAACTTTCTTTGGTTCTACATTTAAGCCTTCAGCTGTTTTTTTACCTTTTCTTCTTTTCAAACTGAAAATGAAAAGTATAGAAATATTCATCTATTGAGTATCATTATGGTGAAAAATGTTGTAATGAATATTAATTTGGGCAGTTTCAGGGTAGTACAGTAATTTAACCATTTATAGAGAAAAAAGCAAAGAAAAATACTCAATGACAATCAGAAAGTCTTTCATTATATTATCTTTACCAAATACGTAGAAGCCAATTCTTATTATATTGAAATGAAATAACCGTAGGAGACAAGTTTACAATAAAGTATCGAAAAGCAACAATAACATATAAATCTAGGCCTTCAACAAATAGAGGAAGGACATGAAAAAAAAATTACAGAAACGTGTAGCAATAGATCTGGGATGAAGAAAAACTTGTCTAACATCAGGGCTATTAAAAAAGATTCCTGATGAATTGCAAATTTGTTTTTTCTAATCACTCTCCCCATTGGAAGAGGGGAAGAAACAAAATAGAAAGAAAAAGTAAAAGGAAAGGGAGGGCAAGGAGGAGATGAATTTTTTTACGCAAGTTGATTTTGACCCCTTTTCCCTTTTCCCTTTTCCCTTTTCCCTTTTCCCCTTTCCTCAATTCGTAATCATTCATAAAAGAAGCTGCACAGTGCTTGATGTCAGTAACTAAATATCGTGCGACCTTCCTTCGTCATTTACAATTCTTTTTTGTTTTTTGGACGAGCTTATAGATAGTATTGGTTGCGAAAAAGAAAAGAACCAAAAGGAAAAAGCCAGTCATAACTTGCAAAAAAAAAAAAAGAAAAGAAAAGAAACAAAAAGGTTGATCCGATGAAATCATTATGTGTGATTGAAGAAGCAAAAATTGCAATCACTTCAGCTGAGCTAAGCCCAGCTGAAGTTTCAGTCGAGTCCCCCCTTTCAAAAATAGTTTCTAAAAAGTAACACTTTAGGTGAGAAACTATAATACAGCACTATAGTTCAGAAACCGAGAAAATCATACACCAGCTATTTTAAACGAGTTGGGATTTCATTTTGCTTGATTTCCGTTGTCAAGTTGGGATTTCATTTTGCTTGGTTTCCGTTGTCAAGTTGTCAAAGGCATGTCCAGTACATAACCGCTTTTTCGCTTGTACTATAAAACGGCTTTTCTTTTTTGAATTTATTCATCATATGTAGGTAACTTACGCAAAATCATATTTTAAGCTTCAGTGTCGACTTGGATTTGGGTGTGAAAATTTTTTTTTCCTCTCAAACTTAAACCTAGGTGCATCGCTTAATGTGCCAACGTATCTAATTTCGCATATACCGATAAAGAAAGAATAGGAGAAAACAAGTCAAATAAGCAAGACATTGTCCAAAATAACCGTCACAAGTTGCGGAGTGAAATAGCGATGCGCAATGGTGCGGACCCGACCCTTCTTTTCATGGTAGATACACGATATGTGAACCAGTGCTAGTAAATTGTATCAAGTAAACTATTTATTATCCCATTATCAACTGGGTTCGCTTATTTGTGCCATCAACTGAGCCCATCTGTGATTCCTCCTTTGGCTTCAACAAAGGAAAAAAAAAAATCCAAAAAAAAAAAGCTCTACAATTTCATCTCTATCTTCATTTTCGATTTCTTTTTTCATTCCATTAGCTTCATTACTTGTGGCAAAGGATCAAAAATTATTTTTCAATGTCCAAGCAACAAAGACACTATCGAGCAAAACGAGATAGTGTCGTACCAAGCTACTAAGTGTTGAAAACCTTTTTTTTCTTTAGGTTGTGTATTCAATACTCTAAACCTCTTTATTTCAAACGAGAAACTTTTTTCAGGTTCAAAGACAATTTGATATCTCTACCAAAATATAGTCTGCAAAAACAGTATATGCACCATAAATCCATATTTAGATGGAGCAGATTTGTTGACCAAGTACACGAACAAAATATTATGAACAATTATGTTAAATGCTTGTAATAAATAGTAAAGAGTAATATTTGACGCAGATGATTAATGTACGGGGATGATCTCATGTTTAGGTGTGTGTAGACAATAAATGAGTCCGAATTCTCGGGTGATAAAAAATGGTGATTATGGTGGTCCCTAATACATACTTCTAGATTGAGTATTGCCAATAAGATAATTTTGCATTGTAGAGAAAAAAAAAAAGAAAAAAGGAGAATGCGAGTAGAACCAACATGTGGGGAGATATTACTTTCCTTGCCTCATATTCAGAGTACTAGCTATTATTTGGATTTGACTGGCCTTGCTGGTTTACGGCCATTGTGAACTATTGTTCATGACGGAAATTCCATCTTGGATCTTGAATATTGTTACAGTTTAATAATATGCTTTTTTCCCTTTCTCAACTGAGGCGTGAAAAAACAGCAGACATGTACGATATTAGTATGTACAAGTTTAGCTCTGAAAAAGAACTAATCAACATTAACATAATATATGCCCTGAAATGAGACTATGAAATTAAATATTGTCAAACAAACCTAGAATCATAACTACACACTCAACTCACAAGAGGTGAAGAGTAAGCCGCTTACACACGAAATTACAAGAGTAAAATTTTTACATAAATCACGGTACAGTTTAAAAATAACGACTTACTATCTACTGGCACATTTCCATGATAATAACAAGGATGGTAGTTCTGAAGAGGACACACTTCCATGAAAATAATAACGATGGTTTCTGAAAGAGAACATATTTTCCTGAGATAATGGGGTAATTTGAAAAGGACACTTGTACTCAAGTGTTACTTGTCCCATGTACCCACTCTACTTTTAAATTAATTTGAACTAATTTACCCTCTTTTGGTAAAAACCCATATTGTATGTACAGGACACCACATCATCAAGTCGTTGAATACTTCAACCTATGTATTACGCTATGAATTTTTTTTCAGGGCGTGTACCAATAACAATTTCTAAAACAAAAAAGAAAAAAAAATTGAGAGTGTGTGTACAAGATGCGAACTTTGGCCATATGATTTTGTAAGATGGAGGCTTGTAAAATGACATTACTTTATTTGATAAAAAGCGTATAATGAAATTGCATTATTTGATAAAAAACGTATAATGACATTGCTTTATTTGATGAAAAGCGTTTTATATTGCCCTTGAAATGAAACGCTTTTCACTCTCAGACCCGTGTCGGGAGAAACCCCTGTTCTGATGATAAAACTTGGTATATCTTTCTACACTGCTTTTTTTTTCCTCACCGCCCCCAATTTTGATCTTTTTTTTTTTCTATTAACTATGTCAAACTTGCGTGCGTGTGTGTGTATTGCCTCTTTAAAGTTTAAACAGGGGTCAAGATTGCAAAAAAAAAAAAAAATGTATTTTTCAATTTAGCGATTCTAGACGCACATGGTAGCTCTATTTAGCATCTCTACGTCGAGTCGTGCAATTTTTAATCTGTGAGACTAGAGCGGCGTGCGTTAGCTAGTAAACTTTTCTTTCTTTTTGTTCTTGGAGCTTTCAGCATAACGCTTTGTTTATTAAAAAAAAAAAGAAAAGCAATAATGGTTTCGATCTTACTTACTAAAGGAGACTGAAGCTTAGGTACTGAATTGTATCTTTGGATATAATAGATTCATTCATTTTTGCCACCGTATATAATATTTTGCTGTTAAAATATAAAATGTACAAAGTACTTCTACTAGGGCCTGACATAAATGCAGGATACACCACAATATTATTGTTTGTGTAAGTGTTCAATTGTGTTTATTGTGTAGGAGTTCAATTGTGGGTATTGTATGTGTGTCAATTTCGCAACTTGTGAAATTTCTTTTCTTTTTTATTTAGTTTTTTTTTTTTCATTAGTGTCAGATTTGGACAACATATAAACACTACATCACAATATATGCAATTTGCTAAAAGAAGAAATCGATCATTAATGCAATATTGCACATAAATTTAAGGTTAGATCACAACAAGATGTATAAATATCACAACATTTCTTTCTACTTCAAACGTTCATGTTGTTTTCTATCAAAAAATTCTTTCTTTTTTTTTTTTCCCCTTCCTTTCACTATATCGACCAAATTTGATTTCACTCATTTAGTATCACACGCTAGGATCTTTTACTTTTCCTTGTGCAACAACCAACCAACTATTGTCTTTCCTTAAATCAAGATTAGAAACTTAGGCGTTTACTAAGCTTCAAATTATATCCAATCTTTTTATCATAGTTTTATTGTTGATATCCTTTAATTTTTTATTTTTTTTTTTTTAAGTAGTTGAGATAAAAAATGAAAACTTCAGTTTTGAGTTTGTTGACTATTGCTGCTGCTGCTTTAGCGGCTCCTGCATCTCACCAACATCATCAACACCACCAACACCAAAAGAGAGCTGTTGTTACTCAAATTGTTTATGTTGACTCTAAAGGTAACACTCTTTCCGGTCCATCTGCTTCAGCTCACCCAGTACTTGCTGAAATTTCAACTTCAGCTACTATTCAAGCCCCAGCTGCCGAAACTACCCAAGATGAAGCAAAAACCACTTCTTCTTCTTCATCATCAGTTGAAGAATCAACCTCAACTGATGCTCCAGCTTCATCTGAAACTCCTTCATCAGGACAAGGTTCAATTGCCGGTGACTTATCTGCCTTTGCCGATCCATCTGAAAAATTCCAAGACGGTGTTTACTCATGTGATTCCGTTCCAGTTGGTCAAGGTGTTATCGCTGTTGATTGGATTTCAGGTTTAGAGGGAGGTTGGACCACGGTTATGAATGAGAAAGGTGATACTTCATCAAACTGTAAAGATGGCTACTACTGCTCATACGCTTGTCAAGCTGGTATGTCCAAAACTCAATGGCCATCTAATCAACCAGACAGTGGTATTTCCGTTGGTGGTTTATACTGTAAGAATGGAAAATTGTATAGATCCAACCCCAACGAAGACTACTTGTGTGCATGGGGAGCAAACAATGTTGAGTTTGACTCTCAAATTTCCAAAGATGTTGCCATTTGCAGAACTGATTATCCAGGTTCTGAAAATATGAACATTCCAACCTTGTTATCTGCTGGTGGTGATGCTCCTGTTTCAGTTGTTGATAGCGACAATTACTACACTTGGAAGGGAGGTAAAACTTCTACCCAATACTATGTTAACAATGCTGGTGTATCTATTGAAGATGGATGCATTTGGGGTACTGCAAGTTCCGGTGTTGGTAATTGGGCTCCAGTTGTTTTGGGTGCTGGAACCACTGGAGGAAAAACTTACTTGTCATTGATTCCAAATCCTAACAATAAGGAAAAACCAAATTACAACGTCAAGATTGTTGGTGATGATGTTAATGGTGCTTGTAAGTACGAAAATGGCCAATACAACGGTAGTGGCTCTGATGGATGTACAGTTACTGTCAACTCAGGTAAAGCCAAATTTGTCTTTTATTAAAGAGGAAAATAAATTTCAATCAAATTTCTTTTTTTCTTTCTTTTGTGATTGTTTTTTGGTGCCATATTTTGTTCCCTTTTTTTTATATATATATATTTTCATTCAGCTTGGGGATTACTGTTAACCTCATCATCGTTGTATGATTGAGAGGACAGTAGGTTACCAAAGATAAAGGGAAGGAATGTGTGATTATAGTTTTATTTTTTTTTTTTATTCAACTGTTTTTCTATTATGATAACCGTTATCTTCGATTGGTTGTATTACTCGTATATATGTTCTTCTTTTTTTATTATATATTTGGTACCATTTATTTTGTATCTACAATTTTAATTGTAGAAAGAGTTTTATTCTTGTTATGTATGGAGTAGGTTAGTCCCTTTTATCCAAATGCTAGTGTATTGCAATAACTTATAATCAATTCATTATTTGTCTTGAACAAATTGTATAGATCACCGATTTTTTCATCGGGATTTGGTTCAAACGAGTTTTGAATATATAAATGAAATGGTGCCTTTTGTTTTAATTTTTGACATAGAAATTTGTTAATAGTTGATACTGTTTGGGTAGTAGATATTTTAAATACTTTTGGAACAATTCCTCTAGTTGAACCAATGGGTTGAAACCGTAGACTAATTTTATTACTTTCAATAGCTAGTTTTTGCTCCCCCTCCTCCCCTTTTCCCTCCTCCCCCTTCTCTTTAGCACTAGTTTTACTAAATACCAATGTCTTTAATCTCTCATGATGTATTTGTTCGTTTATAGTTTGTTCTAATTTCTGTTGACGACTAATTGGTAACTGGTCTAGAATAATCGAAGTCGATATCGGTATCATGGGTTTGGGTCTGGTATCGTCGTCTTCAATCTGTTGTATATTTGCATTTTCTTCCAATGAAGAGGATAAACTAGAGGATTTTTCAGTATCTGACTTTGATTCTGAGTCTGAATCTGACTGTCGTATAATCGATGACATGGTTCTTTACAAATTATACCTTGCTTGGAACAAAAGAATCTATTACCAACACTCTTGTTGTCTCCTTTTCTTTCTCTCTTCCTTCTTTTCCTCTCTTCTTTCCTCCTTTACCTCTCAACCTGTCCCTTTCCTCTTTGCTCTTCACTCTCGCGATTGCGCGCTACATCAACGAGCCCCGAAAAAAAAAAAAAATGAAGAACATCCAATTGTAATGCTGATACAGAACCACTAGTCATCTGAACCCCCCCCCCCTCTAGGTGTTGCGAGACTTTGTTGTTATGGCAGATGAGAGCATTCATGAATTGACTTCAACGTCAAATTCAATCACTAGTGAGTCTACTCTAAAGGAGGTACCCGAACAAGCACAATTCGATCAAGTGCTTGAGAATATAGAATCTGGTGCTAGAGATGCTGTTGAAAGCAAGGATTATTTATCATACAGTACGTTGTTGGATATCTATCTTCAAGAACCAAAGAGATATAGCAAAGAGCAAAGAGAGCTCTTATTGGAATGTGTATTGAAAACTTTGGAGAAGAACCCCGAATTGACTTTTGAGATTGGATGGGATTTACCATCGATAATAATTGCTTATGTTGACTCAGATTTCGATTTTTCAGTTGGAATAAGAAAAGCTCCATGCATTTACAAAGTGTTGAAAATTTTCGAAGTGCTCGCTAAAGAAGGTAATCCAAAGGAGCTTTTTTTGAAAAGCTGTGAGCTATTGGAAACTTTGAATGTGAACCTCGAAGATAAGGTAGACGATTACGTACAACTCCAGCAGGAGAATTTCTTTGACATTAAAGTGTACTGCGTGAATGAATTGATCGATGCAAGTATGAAAAAGATACGTACACTTTATCCTTCTAGATTCGTTGCGATGGCGGTGGCATCATTTATCAATTTGGTTTACAACCTTAATCAGTCATCCTGTTCAATTGAAAATTACCGTTTTGTTTTGCGAAGAGCATACGTTTTTGTAAGAAACTATTCCGGATTACCAGAACCAAGTGACCTTTCCCAACACTCAAAAGAAGACCTTGAACGAGTTCGGCTGGATGAAGCATACTTGCAGAGAAAATTATTAACAGGATTTCTGACTAATATAATCACAATCTGTACAAAGTGCCATGCTGATGGATTTGCGTTGGATCATTTTTGCAGATTGCAAAAACGCTCTGGAAAAACACCGATTTACGACTTTGAGTATCAAAACGCGATAATGGATAGATGGGTAGAATTGGCCAACCTGTTTGATTTGTATTTGAAAAATATTTTTGAGAAATTTATCAAGGAGACTAATGACTTATTTAGACAAGTAGAACTAAATGCGGATGACGCTACTGAGATGTTATTCGAAAAATGTATTGTTGATTATCAAAACAATATATACACGAATGTGGTGAACACTACAGCGACCACTATTAACAATTCAATATTGGGTGAGTTAATTCTATTCACTGCCTCAGCGATGAGAAAAGAGCAACAGCAGCAAGAGCAACAGCAACAGCAGCACATGCATGGAGTCAGCATCGAGTTCAGAGACGTCATTTATATGGCCTTGAGGTTAGTCATCCCACAGATGGTGCAATCTGCATATAACCATAAAACAGTACAAGATGTTGTTTTGTATTGGATATGGTTTGTATTGTCTCAAAAAGAGATATATCCAAAAAAGAGCAGTAGTATTCAGATAGACATAGCCTCAACACCAAAAGTGTTCTTGCTTGTTTTTTACCAACTGCTACTATTTATTCTAACAGATAACGACACCCCCGTAGCAAGGTACATGATTCTCACTTTACTCACGAAATTGCTATATTTAAGCCCCGAATCAATAGGTTATGAATTTATTAAGGACACATTAGAGAACTGCCCTTATGAGTCGGTCCGCCCAGCTTTAATTGGAACATTTAAAGAATTGTTGTTGATTCTGCGAAACGATGATGATGTGGTCGAAGATTTGAATTTGGATAAAGCTTCTTTGGGGAGTACAAATTCAGGTGGTGCTTCCTCTTCTTCACCACCATCACCACCACCACCGCCAAAATTACCACCAAGACAATCCTCAATTAGTTATGGAAAACATTACACTTTGAATAAAGAAAAGCTCAGTGATATGTTAGAATTGATGCTCATGGCACATTCAAATTGTATTGTAGTTAAAGACAAAGAAGTTCTGATAGACTCAAAGAAATTGTCCACTTTAGCTGCATACTTGAACTTTTTTGTAGGACTCAAGAGGCATAATGTGGTTGTTGAAAATAAGAACAAAATTGAGAAAGTATTGAGTATAATAGAAAAGGATCTAACGCAGGTAAAAGAGCATAACGCTAATCAATTTGAGAAAAACGCAGCTGCTATGCTTCAACTCACGATTGAGAGATTCAGAGAATAAGCAAAGAAGAAAAGGCGTATCTTGCAATTTTAACGTATGTGTTTACTGTAAAATATCTTACTGACTGTTTATTGTTTGTTTGTTTGTTTGTTTCATTTCATTTCATTTTTTTGACTTGGACGACCCCTTCTTCCCGGAATTTCGATCATCTATAAGTGGTCCCCAATAAACAAAAAAACCTTCTTTTGTTGTTGAAATCTCTTCCTCCATCTGCAATTCAATATCATCGATAAATGGATCCTCAAAATCGTATTTACCAACTTTTCGAATCATTCTAATCTCGTGTTGTCGTACCAACTGTTCCTCTGTTAGTTCTTTTCCTCTTGGCTGTACTGGTAATTGGTATCCTGCTGAAGTTGTGTTCTGTTGCTTTTCTTGATCATCTATCAAATCGTCATCGTCGTCATTATCATCTTCATCTTCATCGTCAATCATATCGTCAATTATATCTATAGCTGACTTAGCCTTGGGATGTATCACTGACCAACCATACTTATCTTCAGCTAATTTCAATACATTTACAACAACTTCGGCTTTACCAGGTTGTGGATTTTTTGGATCTAAAAGAGGTATATTCAATGCAATAATGGGAGTTTCAATTTTTTCCTTTTCCTTTTCCTTTTCCTTTTCCTTTTCCTTTCCAATAGATGGTTTCTCCAGAGTCGATCTATCCAGGATTGGTTTCTCCAGAGTTGATCTATCCAGGATTGATGTCTCCAAAGTTGGTTTGTCCAACCTCTTTTTCGCATTTTCCTCATTCAACAAAGAGACAGCCGTAAATGATGATAATGCTGTTTCTTCATTCACAACGTCAGCTTCTTGAGGATTTAACAAATCAATTACTGACGGTGCTGATAGTTTCACAACAGGCCGGCTATCGGATTTTTCAGTCGTCATCCCCGGTTGCAATGGTTTCTTGATCGGGACGTCAGATGCAGCAGCTTGCTTTCGTAGTATTTGTTGAAATTGCAGTGGTGTCAGCTGTTGACGCGAAAGCAGAGCCGGCGATTGTTGCAATTCTGGTGTTTGTTTCCGCTTTTTCGAATCAAATACTGTAAAGGAGCTTTTTCTTTTCAAAAGGTTATGATTAGCCAGTACCTCGTTTGACTGCAATGGAGTCAAAGGAGGAGCTGGTGAGGGGGAAGATGTACTATGGCCATCGTCCAAATTGATAATCGAGTTTATCGACGTCTTGCTTTTCGATTGTGCTTGCACAAGTGATGAAGAAACAGGATCGAGGTGAAATTTTGTTTGGAACCTTTTCACTTGACTAGCTAGATTTTTGGGCAACTTTTTTGGCGCAAGTGGTAGTGGTAATGATTGTTGTGATTGTTGTGATTGTTGTTGTGCAGCTGTTGTTGTCGTCGCCAGCGCCAGCGGTTTTGAGTTGAGCAGCCGACTTGGCTCATAAACTGAAGTTGTTTTAGCGATAGCTCTTGATGCAAGAAAGCCCTTTTTAAGTTTGGTGAGTTGGATCGGAGCAACTTCACTTACCGTCAATGAGTCTGAGTCTGAAGCGTTGAACGACGTTTGATACTTGGAAACAAGTAGCTGGATCGGCGAAATTGTACTTTTGGTGGGAGGTGCACAAGGTGCAGGTTTTTTCTTCAATACTGGTTGGCTTTTCAGTATTGGAGACAAAGCGCTGTTTCCATTGGAACTATTTGAGGGCGTTGAGTCTAATAACGAAGAAATTGATACATTTCGACTATTAACCTGTGACATAGGAAAGATATATCCCAACAAGACCAAATACAACCAGCCCACTAGTAAAAAAATTAATTTGGTTGCAAATTAATCAAATTGAGGGTAAAAGGATATTTCGTTTAACAACTCTTGATGAGAAAACCGCTATTGCCAAAGTAAGTCTTATGTTGGTATATAGAAAATTTTTCTCTATGAGTTTTTGTTTTTTTTAATTTTTTGGGTGGGCGGGGGAGATTAACTGCGAGAGTGGGAAAGTGAGAGGGTGTGTGAGGATGTGTGTGAGAGAGAGAATTTAGTATTGGCTGTTTCAATCTCCACGCTACATTTTTTTATCTCTCGCAGTGTTTTAACTAAACTCGATTTTGTTGGCCATTAATTAGGACATTGTTAACTATGGTCATTTTTAGCAAGAAAGAGCGAGAAAAAAAAAAAAAAAAAAAAAAAAAAAAAAAAAAAAAAAAAAAAAAAACAAAAAANAAAAAAAAAAAAAAAAAAAAAAAAAAAAAAAAAAAAAAAGAAAAAAAAAAGAACAAAAGACCTACAAAAGGAAGAGTGAGAACAGGCGAAAAAAGATTTTTATTGTTTTATAACTGAACTGCGCGCGCGCGTACACCAGTAGTAGTAGCCTCTGTGTGTGGGGGGGGGGGGCCGCGCGGTAGCGCAAACATAAATTGCAACCTCATGCAGCTGGTAGCGATGAAAAGTATTTGGCTTGTACTAAGAGATGAGAGGCAAAAGTGTGTGTCCCTTCTGCATGCTCTAGCTATATTCAGGTGACAATATCTCGCTCTGCTCGATAGTGGGGAACCACTGACTAGTGACACTATTACCAAATATGGGTGAAATGTTGTTTTATACATTTGCCTCGAATCTTTTCTTCTGCTTATGCTTTATATCTATATTATTGTTCGTCAAGTTTTTATGTTCTTTTCCTTTATTTTTCTTTTTTGAATCTTTTTTTTTTTTTGTTTCTAACAACATGTGCTCGATCCTTGAGTACCTTGCTCATTATTTTCAATACTTATATCTATCGTCTCCGACTTATTAGACGTCTGGAGCTCCCCACCGTTCGCTTCGTCTTCCTCGCTATTAAACTCAGGCAATGCTTGTGCAATTTTCTTGAACAATAATTTCACATTGTGATTAGCTTTTGTTGATGTTTCAATGAAAAATTTCGAGCCAATTTTATTGTGCAACTGCTCAACATCCTCTACACTCACTTGTCGCTTTTCATTTGCTAAATCCAGCTTATTTCCTACTAACACAATAATCACATCGTCTCCTCTCTCTATTTTCACATCCTTGATCCATTTGTCCAAATTTGTAAACGATTTTTTGTTGGTGATATCATAACAAATAACAGCAACATGGGAGTCTCGTATATATGATGGTATCAATGACCTGAATCTCTCTTGACCTGCTGTATCCCACAACTGTAACCGAATAGTCTTACCCTCTTCGAGGTACATAGTTTTGCTCAAAAAGTCTATTCCAATAGTCGTCGCATATGTTTCGTCAAATGTGTCATACATGAACCGCGTTATCAAAGATGTCTTTCCCACACTCTGATCTCCCAAAAATACAATCTTGTATTTTTTGAGAATATTTGACTTATCTGAATTCATATTGAACAAAAGAAGAGGGGTAAAAAAGAACAAAAACTTGAGAATGTGTAAGCCCCTTGTGGCAATGAGTATCTGCTTACTTAATCAATGACTATTCTACCGTTGACTTATCCACTTTATTCTTCCTCTTTTCTTGGTCTGACTCCGAGTCTGACTGGTCAACGGTTTTCAATCACTTTGATTTCTTTGATTGTTCTTTGATTTTTTCTATTTTTTTTTTTTTTCCTACAAAGCAGACAATGTTAATTTTTCGCTTTTAAAGAGAAGAAAAAACTGTTTTGTAATTGGGGACCATACCAGAGTTTGAGTTGGACTTTGCATTCCCAAGAGAATAAAGCATTCACAAGCACTCCAGGAGAGGAGGGAAGGGGGAGCATAAGTTATTTGAGTTTGTTAAACCAATTTAAAGCTTCAAGTTTAATTGCATCATCACTTTTTCTTTTTGAAATTAAATGGACGACGCGGAATTGAGAGCTATAAGAGAGGCTCGTATGGCCGAGCTACAAAAAAACGCAGCTAGCGGTATCGGCCCAGGATCTTCTCAACAGCTGCAGCTGCTGCTGCAGCAGCAATCTGCAGCTAATGATATGGCGGCCACTATTTTGGGAAGGGTTTTAAATAATGAAGCTAGGGAAAGGCTAAGTAGGGTTAGAATGGTACGCCCTGATAGAGCACAAGCAGTTGAGGAGTATATCATCAAACTATACTCAATGGGCCAGATAAATGGCAAATTATTAGAAAAGGATATTGTTAATATTTTAGACGGATTGAGCAGAGATTTGCAGGCAAAGAAGCAAACTAAGATTGTATATAATCGGAAACAACTTGACGACGAGGACGATGATGATTTTTTTGACTGAAGGAGGAAAAGTCGGGTAATGCTGAAGTAACTAGTATCCTTGTTGCTCCTACCTCATTCTATTGAAATAAATAGCTAAATGTATAAATTACAACTCTTCACTATCGGCACTATCGACACTATCGAGCAGAGTGAGATAGTGGAGTCACACAGACTAGCTGCTACCGACACTATCAACACTATCGACACTATCGAGCGGAGCGAGATAGTGGAGCACACTAGCTGCCACTGACTCTATCGACACTATTGACACTATCGAGCAGAGCGAGCGCACTAGCTGCCACCAACACCATCGAGGAGAGCGAAATAGTGGAGTCGCACAGACTAGCTGCCACCCACATGCCTTCACAATAGCTTTAAAACCACCTCTAGTTACAAAACTCTCTCCATCCTCTTTGTCGTTCCTCCCAATTAGAACTGGCTAGCCATTACTACTATTACTACTGAAAAACGCGCCAGTACTGCTTACAACCTCTCTTTTACTTCTTGCACCTACCCATTACTGCTTACAACCTCTCTTTTACTTCTTGCACCTACCCATTACTGCTTACAACCTCTCTCTTACTTCTTGTAACCTCTCCTTTACCTATCAACTTTATAAAATGCCTCCCCCCCACAATAACCCTATATGGTCCTCCACACCAAACGCGCGAGATTCATCGCACTATATTTTTTTTTTTCTTTTATTTGTTTTCCTGTTCAATGCTCTTGTTTATGTTTTTCAATCTAGTTTAAAGATTCCAGAAGCAAGAACGGCGCACCTTTGAAGAGGCAACTAATTTATAGTCATGTCGAATATACAAGTAGTTGTACGATGTAGGGGAAGAAACCAGCAAGAGATCAAAGCAAAATCACCTATTGTACTTGAATTGGCCGATGATACTTATTCAATAAAGGAACCATATATTACGCTATCCAACACTATGGATTATGCCAATGCCAATAAAACCTTCACCACCGGCAGTAGCTCAAACACCTTCTTAGATGCTTGTAAGAAGACATATAAATTCGATCAAATATACGGGTCTCAAGCTGATCAGTCGCTTATTTTCGCAAATGTGGCAAGTCCGCTACTATGCGACTTTCTAAATGGCATAAATGTAACAATTTTGGCTTATGGTCAAACTGGAACCGGGAAAACGTATACAATGTGTGGGACCAGTAACCCAAATAGTTTAGACACTGTTGATTTGCCCGAGGTTGCAGGGATAATACCTAGATTGTTATGTGCACTTTTTGAGAAACTAGACTCTACAACAAATTCCGACTTTGCTGTCAAAGTGTCTTACTTGGAAATCTATAACGAAGAACTAATAGACTTGCTACAACAGCACAATAAAAAATTGAGAATACTTGAAAAAAATATCCTGGGTAAAGCAAGTCCTAACCACAAGGCAATTGCTGTACAGAACTTGACTGAATGTTGTGTGAGTAGCCACCACGAAGGAATGGAAATCTTGAGAGCGGGTCTAAAAAGAAGGAAAACTGCATCTACAAATATGAATGAAACCTCTTCACGATCACATACCATTTTTGGCATTCAGTTGTACCAGAAAGATCCCACGAATGACACTGTGTATAAGATATCAAAAATGAACTTGGTTGATTTGGCTGGCTCGGAAAATATCAGTCGATCGGGCTCTTTGGCAAAAGAAGCCGGCGGAATTAATCAGTCTTTGTTAACTTTGGGCAGAGTAATCAACACTTTGAACAACAACAACAAAAGCGAGTCAAAACATATACCGTATCGAGAGTCTAAACTTACATATCTACTACAGGACTCGCTCGGAGGAAACACCAAAACCACCTTGATCGCAACGGTTTCTCCGGCACAAATCAATGCCATGGAGACATGCTCAACCTTGGATTATGCTGCTAAAGCCAAGAACATAAAAAACCTTCCCCGAACGGGCCTTGATTCCGAAGTTCTTTTGAAAAGAACCTTAGTAAAAGACATGGCAAAAGAAATCAGTCAACTAAACCTTGATTTAAATGCAGCACGTAATAAAAATGGTATCTACATGGAGAAGGAAAAGTATAGTAAACTTCAAGAAGAACATGAATCACTTTATACGCAATTGAAAGAGCGTGATTTAGAGATAAAACTGTTGAGTGTCAAATGTGATTTATTGGCCAACTTGAACACTGAGCAAAAATTACAAACTGAAAAGCTGGTCTTGGTGATTAAGGAGTTGAAAGAGAAGGTGGAAACATTGGAGAAGCAACACAAAGAGACTGTAACGGCCAATGAAAATAGAAGGATTGAAATAGAATCATTGAGTCGACAATTGAGCACAACTAAAGAAGAATCCGAGCATACAGTTTCCCTGGTAAACTCGATAATCGCAAACTATCTACAGGCATCTTTGCGCATTCTTGAAGAAACAATGCAAGCTCAAATAGATTCTGGTATTCTGGTAAATCTCAATGAACTTTACAATAAATTCCAGTCTGAGTTACATCAATATATGGAGAAATCTAAGATGTCTCCAAATTTTTCAATTCTTTCAATTCAATCTAGTCTAGACTCTTTGCTACATTTACAAAAGCAAATGTTCAACAATGTCGAGAAGGTGATTACCAATATTGGAATTGCCAATAAAAAACTATTTGACCAGATAAAAACAAGTGGTTTACTACAAGTTGAAGAAGCCATTTGCACGAAACAGACAAGCACCATAAAGAACGATATTGGATGTTTAACGGAAAGCTTGAAATCAGCTTTAAGTAAAGAGATTGAGCAGTCGATGCAGAATATCTTGGAGAAAACGTCAGCAGTTATTCATCAAGAAATGTCAAAAGAAATATCCGCATTGTTAACTATTGAAACAGACTGGAAAAAACAAGTGCAAGACTCATTATTACCACTGCTGCTGTTGCTAAAAGAAAATTCTTGTGAAAAAAAAGTCAACCGAAATGAAACAACCCAACCAAATAATCAATTGAGGCGACGTGCCTCATCGTTGTCGCCTAAAAAGACAAAAATACCAATCATGCAACGACTGAGCACAAGTCTACTTGAAGATCAAAATAAAAGAAGAAAGGTTTGTATACAATAGGTTCTACTTTTCCTTATAGGTTTGAAAAATGTTTTTTCTTTTGTATATATAGCAATACTATAAAATAAAACCACCCTTTGTATTATTATACCTAATTACTATAACCCTTTATATTATTGCAATATCCCTACTCTCTAGTCAGTCCTACTCCGCTAGAAAGTGAAGCGAGCTAGTATCGCTACTCTCTACTCACCCCTACTCCGCTAACTCGCTTCGCTCGTTAGTCGACACTAGCACTAGTTTTGACGTTATCTCGGATTTAACAGAGAGTTATTTTTATTCATTTATTAACACCGAGGGTAGCGCTTATTAGAGAAGGCTTTGATGAGGTGTTAAAAACCCCAAGGTGAAGGAATCAACCAAGAACGTCTTGCCAGAGAAAGCGGGGGGACCTATTATAGGAGACAGGATACAGGATAAGGGAAAAGGGAAAAAAGTTAGCACGATATGTTGATTGACAAGACGACGCAGTATATTATTGGCTACAGTACTTTATCAGTTTTGCTACTAAGCTGGTCGGTACATGATTCTTTGAAAAAATCATACAACTATACCATGTTCCTAATTGAGATGACAGATGGTTTGAAATTGGGGATATTCTTAAATTTTGTCATATTCTTATTCCTTGTGGTGAACAAAATTCTCCAGTTGGTGCTATTTGGATCTTTGAGAATGATTGAAGTCGAGCACTTGTTTGAGAAATTACCCATTTTTGCAATCAATTTGTTTCTCAATTTAGCAACGGGGGATAACAATGTCATTTTGAACGTGTTTTTGATAGGCATAGCCATGAGCTTCAAAGTAATGCATATTATTATGCTTGACAGGTTGGATTTTTTAAATCTCCAGATTTTCAATATCGTGAATGATGATGACGATGAAAGATTTCAATCAATTGGCGTTTTGCAAATAGTCTTCCACTATTTGGGACTGATCAATTTTTGGTTGAACTTTATATTCATTGGAATCGATTTTGCTTTAGCAAAGATTTTAGTATATGACGTTTTCCAAGGTATTAACTCTGTCACCTGTCTTTTGTTTGGATTCCAATTTGCGGTTCAGGGCGTCGAGAATCTCACACATTTTGCAAAAGTGCTACTAAACTTTTACGAAATAGTGTTTTTCAAGATTAGAAAAAACTCAAGAAGAAGGGAGAGGGCACAGAATTTGAATATGGAGTCAAATGAAAATGAAAATGAAAATGAAATCGAAGAAGAAGAGGAAAATGAAAATGTCGAACCATCGGGTAATCTAGGAGAGAGCAATCAAGTATTTATGTTTGATGCTGATGACGATGATAGCGAAGTTGACATTGTTTGGGAGAGCAAGCCGTACTATAGCAAAGCTATTGACATTTCGTCTGCTTTATTGACAGCCATTGCCTACTTGTGTTTTATTTACCTTTTGACCTTTCATTCAGGAATTTCACTACCTTTATCAATGCTTCATGGTACTTATTCGTCTCTCAAGAAAGCATGGGTGCAAACATCTCAACTACTTGCATTTATTGAGTCCTCAAAAAGGTTGGATTACCAATTACCAAATGCCACCAAGGAGGACTTGGAAGAACTTGACAGTTTATGTATCATTTGTCGAGAGGACATGTATGCAGTGGAAGAGTACCAGAGATTATACCAAAAACCCCAATCTCCAAGGAGATGTGCAAAGAAATTACAGTGCAACCATATACTTCATTTGGGTTGTTTGAAGGAGTGGATGGAGAGATCTGATAGCTGCCCACTATGTAGAAGAAAGGTCTTTGGTGGGCCACCTCCGACTTTTAATCCTACCCCTCCAACTTCGGCCCAAGAGGCCCCTCCTCCTCCTCCTCCTCTTCCTCCTCAACAAGATATCCAACCAGAACAAGAACCACAACAAGCTGAACTGCCAGAACTGTTCAATGTGAGTGAGAACTTGAACTCACAAGTACCGGATTCCTCAAGAGAGAATAGTGCTATGTCAACAGGTACCACTCTGGAAACCAATTCTCAAAGTGCAGAAAACATGAACAATACATCCCATCCTTATCAACACCACACAAACATGTCTAGTTCTGAGCAAGGGTCACTTGACCGTTTAGAACCAACGAGAACAGTTCCATCATCACAATCCACCACATCTTCCTCTCCAGTAGTAAATGATGGGGGTGGAGGTGTTTTCCAATCCATAAGATTGCCCAGATCAGCACTTCTTCCTCCAGATTGGGTTTTACTTCCTCTTCAAAGAACCGAGGAAGAAGGGGTTGATTATAAGGTCAGCGTTTCTTTACAACATCAAGTGAATATGCAAATACGAAAACGAGATAATGATGGACAGCTAGAATGACTAGGAGGATAGTTAGATTATTTTCTTTATGAATTTTACGAACTAATAGAATTTCTTTTACAGTCTCTATCAAATTTGATTTTTTACACGAGTAAGGGAAAGTATTATAACCATTTCAATCTTCATCAGACTCAATTTGATCCCACTCGTCATCACCCTCATCATTATCTTCGTTTTTTCCAGCAATATCAGCTTCTTCTTTTTCTTTTTCTTCTTCTTCTTCTTCTTGAGTATTGTCGATTTGGTCCCATTCATCACTGTAATTTATTTCATCATTTGCTTCTTCATTGTATGTATCATCTGCTTGTTTAGAAAGTGCTTGCAACCCATTCTCGTTTTCTACCTCCTCTTCCTCCGTATCGATTGTAAAGTCCCAATTATTGTAAATGTTACCATTATTCCTTTTAGCAGTCTGTGAAGTTGCAATTTCGGTTTCTACTTCTCCTGAGTCATCAACATCCAAGTCTGATTGAAAATCACCCCACTCTTTTTCGTTGTTATTCACCTCGATAACTCTAGTATCATCATTGTCATTAAATCCATACATTGTTGTTGATTGACCGGTTGATGTATCCAATGGTCTTCCTTCCTGGTCTTCTTGCTCGTTTTTCTCATCGTCATCCGAGATAACACCCCACTCATTACCATCATCTTCTTCACTTGTAACATCACTAATCTCAATTTCATCAACAAAAGTTTTAGTTTTCCCAATAGTTTTAACTTTATCGTCAGCTTTCTTCAATTGATCATATATCTTCTCCCATTCCAGTTGCAATGTTTCCTTCATCACTTCAAACTTATGCTTACTACAGAGCTCTAAATTTTTGTTTATTTCGGTTCTTTTTAGTTGTATTGATTTTTCACATTTCTGGAAAGACATTGTCGCTTCCAGTGGATCCTCCTCCTGCGTCAAATAATTATTCACAACCTGACAGCATTCCCCCAAGTAACACAAGGCAGAGATGTAATATAATACCCCTTCTGAATGATACGGGGGCACTAACACAAGTTCCTTAATTTTATTCAAAGCAGTTTCGTATTCTTGTTTAACAAATAAATTCCATAATGAATTAATCAAGTATAGCGGAGTCAATGTTTTTGTGCCTGATCTCCATGCGGGTGCCAATGATGTCTTATCATTATTTTTGTAAAAGCTAGAATTTTGAGGAGTAATCATAAAAAAAGAATTCAAGTATTCATAAAATTTCTCAATCTTGTTATCGTATCCTCCGTTTGGATATTGCGTGGATAGATTTGTCAAAATCTCTATTCCTAAAGACCAGATAAGCCTGATATCAACTTGGGGGAATCTGGTTAACAAACAAAAGATTTTATATGCAAGTACCCAGTTTCGTCGCAAAATGTTCAAATGGAGTAAAGTGTTTAAATTCGTAATATGTTTACTCACTTCAGACAGCGAAGCGACTTCCACGGGCAATGTTTCCATCCCGCTAGATTGAATGAGAAAATTCGTTCTAGAAAGCTTCTCGTGACCATCAAATTGTGTTGTATAATGTTCCAATTTATTGGACATGATAATATCATATTCTTCAAACTTTTCATCATCTTCATTTGCAAATTCGGAATCAACATCACTTGCCGTCTCCAGTTGGATCTTCTTTAGAAGAGCAGCTACTTTGGTCCCTAGTTGCGAATCCGGATCCAATCCCGAGTGCAATTCCAAGCCCAATCCAGAGTCCAATCCCGAGTCCAGTTCCTGTTTATCCCCATTCTTTCGCTGTCTTTTTTTCTTCTTTTTCTTCTTTGACTCATTCGAGCCGTTGTGATATACTTCGTATGTCTCTTCTGGTTTCTCTTTCAGTTTGAGCTCATTATGGATTAACCTTTCAACAACTTTTCGTATCTTGGGCTGCCGTAGTTTACGTTGTTCTATCTTGGTTGAATTTCTATAAATATTTTCAAATTTCTTCAACTCTATATATTTGGATATTACTTGACGAGATTCTAGCGTCGCTCGCAGTCGTTTCTTGTGTGGATCTGTAATATCCTCAAAAATCATGGATGGCCAATATAGTCTACCATGTTTCTCTTCTTGCTATCGTACCATTAGCTAGCCTCTTTTCTATCTTTGTAAAAAGAAAGGTTTGTCTAACTTAGTCTTTCCAATTGAATTTTGAAAAATTCAATATCGAGATGATCTTCGCGCAGTGTTTTTTTTTTTTTTCTTTCCTTTTTTTTTGCAGCTATTAAAAGATTGCAAAGTAATTCAAAGTTAAATGCTATTTATAACTTGTAACTTTGAGACCAAAATCTGGCAGAGCAAGGTATACTAATTGCATTTTCAATGATGATATCGATACCAAACTACCTCTAGAAAATGGCAAAGAATAATAATAATAATAAAAAACTACTCTTGTTTATTTACTGCTGACTATGTACATGTTTTTTCTTTCATTACTTCTTTTTTTTTTCTTTTTTTTTTTTTTTCTTCTTCTTTTTGGTTCTCTTCTCATTTAAAACATTCCTGGCATACCACCACCCATTCCTGCTGGTGGACCACCGGCTGCTGGAGGTTGTGGCACATCAACAATAGCACATTCAGTGGTGGCCAATAATGATGCAACACTAGCAGCATCCTGTAAACCATTCTTAACAACTTTGAAAGGATCAATAATACCGGCTGCTAACATATCTGTAAATTCGCCTTTTACTGAATCATAACCAACGTTGAAATCTGGTTGATCATATATTTTACCCACCAACACTGCACCTTCTTCACCTGCATTTTCAATGATTCTCTTTGCAGGTTTAGTGATAGCAGCTCTGATGGTATCTACACCCAATTTCTGATCGAAATTTTCAGCATTCTCCTTGACCTTGTCCAAGATTCTTGTAGCTTTGATCAAAGCTGTACCACCACCAGGTAAAATACCTTCCTGGACAGCAGCTCTTGTGGCGTTGAGAGCATCTTCGTAACGATCCTTCTTTTCACCAACTTCAACTTCTGAAGACCCACCAACTTTGATAACTGCAACACCACCTGATAATTTAGCCAATCTCTCTTGTAATTTCTCCTTTTCGTATTCAGTGGTTGCGGCATCGTCCATAACAGATCTAATTTGATCGCATCTTTGTTCAAGGTTAGCTTTGGAGCCCTCACCATTCAAAACAACGGTATCTTCCTTTGTCACAGTGACAGCGCCTGCACTTCCCAAATGGTCAATCGTGGCTTCAGTGGGTTTGATGTCGAGTTCATCGGTAAAAACCGTACCACCTGTAAGTATCGCAATATCTCCCAAGATGTTCTTTCTGTTGTCACCAAAACCAGGAGCTTTAACAGCACAAACTTGAACTTGACCTCTCAATTTGTTCAAGATACATGCAGCTAATGCTTCGCCATCAATGTCTTCAGCGACAATTAATAATGGTCTTCTTGTCTGGTTTGAAAGCTCCAATGAAGGCAAAATATCTTGAATGTTTGATATCTTCTTTTCACTCAACATGATTAACGGGTTTTCAAACTCAACTTTGCTTGTCTTTGTATTGGTTATAAAATATGGCGAGATATAACCACGATCGAATTTCATACCCTCGGTAACTTCCAATTCATCGTCTAAAGTCTTTCCTTCTTTAACAGTGATAACACCTTCTTTTCCGACTTTTTCCATAGCCGAGGCTAACAAGTCACCAATAGCCTTATCCCCGTTAGCTGAAATAGTAGCAACTTGAGCTATCTCAGCTGAAGTTGTAACATCCTTTTTGTTCTTTTGTAAAAATTCAATAACGGCCTCAACAGCTGCTTGTGAGCCTCTTCTCAAATCCATTGGATTGCAGCCAGCAGCTACATTCTTGACAGATTCAGTGAAAATGGATCTACCTAACACAGTAGCTGATGTGGTACCATCTCCAGCACTCTCATTTGTCTTTGAAGCAACTTCTTGTAATAACTTAGCTCCCAAATCTTCAAACTTATCCTCCAAGGTGATTGATTTTGCCACAGTGACTCCGTCCTTGGTGATTTTTGGAGACCCAAATTGTTGTTCAATCAAAACGTTTCTACCCTTGGGGCCCAAGGTAACTGAAACAGCATCAGCCAAAGTATTAACCCCTTTCAATAAAGCTGCTCTTCCCTCAACTCCAAATTTCAATTCCTTGTATGATGCATTACGCACAAAGGTCTTTGTTGCACTTTGTATATATCTATTGTTAGCTCTCAACATCGTTTGCCTCTCGATAGATCCAAGGTTTAGCTGGGGGGGGAAGGGGAATGATCTGCTTTTATAACCTCTAGTTTGTTGGTTAGTTGATGAGTTTGAAAAATTTCCAAACGCTCAGCTCTTCTTTTAATTTGGTAGCTCCCGATTCACGAAAAGGTTCATTTCAAGTGTGCTCTTTGGCGAAAAAATTTCCAGAAGATTCGAAAAGAAAAAAAAAAGGATCACGTGACTAGCTTGTGGAAATGTATTTTGTAATGGCTGCGAAAAAAAAAAAAAAAAAAAGGGCCAAGAACAAAAATTAAAAGTATATTTATGAAATATATAATATATATATTATATATATTATATTAGGTTTTATTATATATATTATATTAAGTTTTATTATATATATGTAAATATTTGTGTTACTAAACTATTGGTGCTACTGCTTATCGTATTGTTTATTGTGAATTAATTTTCTAATCAACAGTGAATTATCGTAGATTTCGTCGTCACCATTGTATTTGTACTCTGCTGAACAAGCTGTGAGTTGAGGAGGCCTAGAAGCATTATTTTCATTTGATGTCAAATTCGATGGTATACCTTGCTCTTCTAATTTCTTAGCTTCATCCATTAATGGTCTTATACATAGCCATCCAGTCTCTGTTCTAAAATGGCGCGACAACGCGTCGCTTCTTGCAAACTTCTTACCGCATCCCCATCGCGTAATACCATCCTGGAGATATCCCTCGCACTTGAAATTTTTCACGCCCTGGTGTAGCACTTCGTGTCTTTTCTTATCGTGACTTCTTGCAAATGTCTTTGGACAATATGAACACCGGAAAGGTTTATCTGTTGAATGCGTTTTCATATGCGATTTGAGATTATACGGCTTTTGAAACACTTTGTCACATTGAGTACATGGATAGACTTCACTCAAGCCAAGCAGATTCACAGAGTCTGGTCCTATTGAAGATGGGTTTACCAAATTTGTTTTCCTTTGTCTCCTCTTACGTATCAAAGACGAAGAAATTGTATATGAAACAATTGAAGAATAATCAATATTCAGTGGGTTTGAGAAACTGGAATTTGAATTAGTTGCGGAAGAGTTGCCATTATGGTAGTGAGAAGGTTGCGAATATGTAGAAAGAGATGCCGCAGATGAAGTGGATGAAATCGATCCACTCTTTGTTGATGCCATAGAAATCGGACTTCGCTGTGGTGAATTTGTTGCTTGTACTTGTGAATTTGTTGCTTGTACTTGTGAATTTGAAATCTGGGGTGTCACATACGATGTGTGTTGTTGCGGCAGATATGAATACGTCGAGCTTAAGCTAGAGTTTTCCAATTGATTACTATTGTGCTGCTGGGTATATACTGGATTCATTGATGAGCTTTCATAGTAAACAGGAAATGAAGAAGATCCATCTTGTGATTGGTAAACTTTGTTGTGACCCTGTGCTACAAATAAAAAGGGAAGCGGTTGCAAATTCTGCTGCTGCTGCTGTTGTGAAAAGGCTTGTTGCTGTTGCTGTTGTACTGATGCTGCTGTTGCTGATGCTGCTGTTCCTGTTCCTGTATATGGTAGCTGTTGCTGAAATGGTGCTGCTGTTGTGTAGGATTGTCCATGAAGATGGTACATAGAATATTGTTGCGGAGTAGCCGAGGTACGAGAAAGTATACTTGGTTTATTCTCCGGTATAGTATAATAGTTTAAATTGGTTGGAAACGTTGTGGTACTGCCGTAAACATATGGTTGCATTGAGTTGGGTACTACCTGAGAAGCAACAATAGTAGAGGAGGAGGGGCCGGCAGACTGATCTAATCTCGACATTGCTAACATGGGAAAATTGAGAATTCTTTAATTGAATCAAAGCTTGCTAGAGCTTTGCATGTAAAGTGTTTAAGTCTAGGTTTTAGAAGGGAATAATATATAAGTCTATAGTCTAAGAGATGTGAATTCATTAAAATCTTGGTTTTTGTTTTTTACAGGAAAATAACTTGGTTATATATAACCTAAATGTCAAGTAGTGCATAAGCTACGTCTATTATAACTTTACTTATCCATACTTAACCTTTCCTACTGACAATTCATTAAACTTGTTCTAGCTAACATTATCATTAAAAAGTTCGGATTCGGATACAAGAGGGAAATAAAAATATAAAAAAATAATAAAAAAAAAGTAAAAAATTGGCTACCTATTGCGTTTTGTAATTGTTCTTTGGGCTTAGCAATAAAACTGATGCAGTAACATCCATACGTACATACCACACTCCATGCAAATCTATCTTAAGAACACATTTTGACTTTTCATCCCTTTTTTAATAATCCATTGCCAAGAAATTGTATTAGAATAAGTAACAAAATGTATCTTTGACAGCACCTTAATCCGGGGGAACAAAATTAGCACCCTTGAGTCAGCCTTGAAGGGTAGTGAAACAGATCAGGGGATAACTGTGTTTTAATAGAAATCGAAATACACGTGTCAAATTTGTGTTATTTGCTTTTTTGTCTCTTTCTTTCTTTCTCCTTTTTACAGTCTTCATTTACAATACGTGTATATATTTACAATGCTTTTGGGTGTTTTGTACAGGCGGCCCGCGTGCCGATACAGTAACCTCTCCTTTCTTCTCTCCCCTCTTTTCTTTTCTCCTAAGTTTATTTTAACACACGCTGAATATAAATGCCTGTGGTATTTTTTCAAAATAGTCTTTTATTTTTTTTCGGTAATTGACACCGCTTTGCTGAATCCCATCATGTATAAAATTCAAGAGAACTTGCATATGAAGGCCTCAGTAACTGCTTGTTTCTACGCATTGCTTATATTTTTATCCGAAATGACAAAAATAGAAAAACAAGACAAGAAACATATCATCGTAAATTATATTTACTTTCGTTTGTCAAAATTTTTCTTGGCTATGGCTTATTCGAATACCCCCGAATTATAATTCTTTTAAGGGGGTTTGTGGCAATGGATTGAGAGAGGTGGGAAGATGATGCTCTCAATGTACAAAGGTATTACTTGGTAATGGTTTGGCTCTTTTTTGACTCTTTTGGCAAAGATTCAAAAGCTCTCACATTTCATCGGGGTTAAGTGATGTCACACAAATTGTTATCCTCATAAACAAATCTGAGGCATTTTTATTTTTATTGTCTGATTCTTTTCTTTCTACAAACATCGGAACGATTTTCAAGATTATCAAAACAGATATTAAAAGAGCCATGCTTACTCTCTTTTTTTTTTTTTTTTTTATTTTTTTTCCCTTCTTCTTGACTAATAGTCTATTTTGTGATTTAGATTGATCAATGTAGTAATATTTGCAGGTCACCTAAATCCCGTGGGTTTTAGTATTCTCCAAATCATTGACAATTTAGAAAGATCAAACAATATCTAACGCTTTTGAAACAAATCTTCATATATGTGTATATTCACTAACTAACTGTATTTGAAGAAGTGGTTCAATTGTAGAGATCAACTTGTAGTGTACTTTAAGTTGATTGAATGTGAGCTGATTTTCAAACATGTTGCAAATAGTACCCCAAAAAAAGTGAATTTTCAGGTCAGAACAATTTCATCCAAGAGAGTTTACGCGATAATACTTGTCACTATCTCAAATGACTTTGTTTACCCGTTTGGTATAGTTATACAAGCTACTTAGGAAAACTGTTTATTCCCTCAACGCTAAAGGGACCAAAACCATTTACATGAGACACAATAAGTTGAAACAGGGTTGATTATAGCCTTTTACAAGGCTTAACAAGCTATTTTACTCGAAACAGAAGGAATGTATCTCTATAGTTTTTATTTCATTTTTTTTTTTTTTTACTTCAAATAACACCAATTACATTGCAGAGAAAAAGCCTGTTGCCAAGGAAAATGTGTCAATCGAAATTATCAAGCGAGGTACTATCTTTCAACGCTTAGCCGTGTGGTAGAAAGTAATCGCATTGTACTGGTATAGGTTCTATATTCGAAACAAAAAGAAAAAAATAGGTTCATCATTATCAATATCTATTTACACGTATATTTCGGTAATACCATGAATAAACCACAACCACCAGAACAACAACAATAAGCAGGTGAAAAAAGTTTGAGCTGCGGGTAGCTGACTTGACATTCATATTTAGATTACCAATAATAGGAGAGAAATTACCAATATTTGTTTCTCTCGTACCGCCGATTTACTGCTTAATGCCCCAACTGGTTAAAGTATAAACCACAGTTTTTTCACCTCTGTAGTTGGTAAAGAGTTGGAGATATGACGTAATTTGTTTTTTCAATAATACCACACGGGCTCCTTTGATTTCCCTCCCGGGATTAGCTAACCACAAAATGAATATCTTAAAGGAGTTAAGGGAAATAGAACTTTTGCTCGACAGTTCAACAAATTCTATCTTAGAAAACCCTGATGGTTTTTGCTTTTCTTTTTTTTTTTTTTGATAAGAAATAGTTAACCAATCAAAATACGATTTTGTACGTCAGGTAATTGGTATCACTGTGCATTAAATGCGTAAGTTGTTACAAATAAAAAATGTATGAAACAGTAGTCTTCTTCAGAGTATTGTTCACACACACATCATATGCGTTTGCTTTTTTGAACGTCATACACAGTGTTGATCAAGGGGTTCAAGTTGTGTTGGATATTGTGTTCGTTAATTTCTAAAGAAATTGTATTTATTATTATTACTGAATACTTACTCTTTTTCTGTTTTTAAGCCACACAATCGACACTAATGAATTTCTAAATATAGAACCTCTCAATTTAGCTCTCACGTATATGAGGGCTACGTATCGTCAGCAAAATCTAAATTTGTATAGAATCGTTTAACAATACCACAAGTTATATAAAACTCGATCCGAGTCGATCCGATATATATTAAAAAAAGGTATTTGATAAATGCGATTTATTGTTTGAAAATTGAGCGGCATTTATGCTTTTATGGTAAGCATTTACACATTTAAAAGGTACTAGTCGGTTACGCTCGCTTGTCTGGTGAACCCCTCCCAAATTACTGCAAGTGGAAGGGGAGGGTGGGGTGGGGAGAGCAGAAGGAGAAGAAGTAAGAAGAGATTGCTTGCCTCTTTTGCATAACATCAGTTGATGGTCTCCACCAGGATATCCATTCACAAGGATGGCTATTTAATAATATTTAGAAGGACCAATAGGCAATACTGAACTTAATAGACGTATCATATGTTGAGAAACGGTTTGAACATGAATACATCTCAATATATTGATCTAATACTTATACTCAATTGCAAAAAGACTTGAAAAAAAAAAAAAAAAAACTTTCCAGAGGAAAAGAGAACCATTGGATGGAAATAATTGTCAATTGCAAATGATGGTCTGAGGATAATTTTTTTGTCTGTTTTCCGCGCATGATCATGGTACTTCAGGCGATAAAGATTGGAAAAAAAAATAGCTATTGAGCATTTCAAAAGCTTTATACCCTATTGAGTTTCTTTTTGAGCTGTGCTTTCATTATCATGTTGAACCCCCTCCCTCTTCTCTTTTTCCTCCTCTTTTCTTCACAAAAATCTGTGGTTGATTGAATTTCATGATTTATTTTGTTTCAACAAAGCTTTTTTGGTTTTATTTTCAAAACACATACACAGGGGAAGGGGGAAGAGGGTTCTTTTTCATCCAATTAGATACTGCTACTGTTACATTTTAGACTTGGTTAACATCTTGTAGTTGAATAATGACATGTTATTCAACAAGGTTACATGCACTCCATTTTTGAGTTCAAATATTTTGCAGCAATTGTAGAATCCCAAATAGGAAAATATTCTTTTTGCAATCTTGTCAATTTGCAACTAAAAAAAAAAAAAGAAAGGAATTCTGTGCAACTGTTCAATGAAGATGTAAAATTTGACAAGCTTGAAACATTGGGGACTTGGCACTCAAGTTTTCTACCTGTGGACACAGGAGTTTGGCACTTTTTGAAAATCCTAATAACGCAAGTGAATTTCAATAACTTATAAGAACCCATTTATTCCTCAAATATATAGAAAGTACAAAAAAAGGTGTAATTGAGTAACTAACATAAGATATAATATAATTTATAAGGGGTGAGAAAATGGATCAAGTTATTTCCAATACAAGTTCATCAGGAAACATCAATGTTACCTTCAACATTCCAAATGAGACTGACCCCATTGAGATTCCGTTTCTTTATCTTGACCACTTCCATTTTACACAAATGCGAGGTGCAATCATACTTGGTGTTACAATTGGAGCATGCACGATGTTGTTGATCTTCTTATTAGGCATACTCTACAATAACCGAAAAAAATTGAAGACCTCGGTGCTTTTCAATTTGAATATTTGGATCTTAATAGCTACTATAATAAGGTCCGGTTGCTACTTGAACTATTATATGAATGATTTAGCCAGTGTGAGTTTTAATTTTACTGGTGTTTACCACGGCGAAAGTTTTGCTAGCTCTAATGCCGCTAATGCGTTCAAAACAATTATGTTTGCATTAGTCGAATTATCGTTAACGTATCAAATCTACGTTATATTCAGGTCAACAACTTTGAAAAACTGGGGTATAGCAGCAACCATCTTGGCAGGATTGTTATCCTTAGCATCTGTTGCAACCCAGATTTGGAGCTCAGTTTTGGCTCATAAAAACTTCAAAGCGTCTACAAAAGGTTTGTACGTGTCGGGTGCCTGGATGGACTTGCCGACTATCTTATTTGCTGTTAGTATAAATATCATGTCCTTACTACTATTATTCAAGTTGGGTATTGCAATAAAAACAAGAAGATACTTGGGATTGAGGCAGTTTGATGGATTCCACATTTTGTTCATCATGTCAACGCAAACACTAATCATTCCATCAATACTTTTATTCGTTCACTACTTTTTAACTTCAAATTCTGGCCCCGATTTGATCAACGTGGCATTACTACTAGTAGTGATATTTCTTCCATTAAGCTCCTTGTGGGCACAAACAGCAAATAACGTACGGAGAATTGATTCTTCGCCAAGCATGTCTTTTATTTCAAGAGAATCTTCAAATAGTAGTAGTGGTAGTAGTGGCGGTGGCGGCGGTGGCGGCAGCAGCGGCGATGCTTTACGTCAAGCTTCAAAAATTTCCAGATTTAATACATATAATTCATCAACAACTAGTCCAACTACTTTGAGAGATGACTCACTGTATGTCACGGAGAAAATAGTAAATCAACCAATAAGTGGCATAGATGCAAATTTACCTTGCGATTTAGAAAAATACTTGTTTGATGACTCTAACAATGAGGGTGATGGAATGATTGCTAGAGAAGTTACAATTTTGAAAACCTAAACATTTGTACAGTAATTACTATATACGTTTCGTTCTATTAAGTCAAGTCAAGTCTTTTCTATCTTTTCTTAACGGTTTTTCTTTAGTAAGTGGAAAAAAAAAAAAAGAGAGAGAGAAGAAAAGATATTGCAAAACTAAGAAAAGAAATTGCAATCGATTTTATGTGTGCCCAAGTCAAACATAGTTTGGATCAAGTTACACTTTTAAATGGTTGCCGAGCCGGTTCAAGTAACAGTTGAGGCGCTACAGAAACTATACAGTCGAGTAAACCAGTTTGTAAATGCACAACAAGATAAACTTGTGAACTCTGAATATTATAACCAATTTTTCAACATCGAGTCCTCTTCACCACCAGTGGTGCAAGTTCGACTGTTTGCAGCAGAGTCAAGTGCCAGCAACCTATTCAGCCTGATTTTCAACACAATAGCTCAAAATAAGGTGGGGTGTGCAACTGTGCTCGGACTAGGATTAGGGATTGGTTGTTATTCAATATACAAGAAATGGGATCACATACATCATCCAGAAAAAGCCAAAAGAAGAGTTCCCAAGCTAGCAAACGGTGCGAAACGCGATGTTGCATTAATTGTTGGATCTCCAACGGAACCCATTACTAGACTCGTTGCATTAGACTTTGAGAGACGGGGCTTCATTGTATATTTAACGGCATTGGACTCCTTGGATCTAAAATACTTGTCTGCAAATCCGGTAGGTAAGAATATCAACTATATAGACTTTTCGCAGAGTTCAATTGAGGATAACTTGGCCCGGTTTAAGCAAATACTAAAAACCCCAGTAGTTCCATTCTTTGGAGCAGAACCTCATTATTTATTTTTGAAAAGCGTGATATTCACCCCATGTCTCTACTTTCCAGTTGGACCCATTGAAAATATTGGAATCAACACTTGGCACAAGTTAACTGATAGATTACTAACCTACTTGAAATTGTTTTCCAGTGGAATGATCCAGCTAGTTCGTTCAAGTTCTTCAAAAGTGATTTTGATAAATCCAAATAACACAAGCTGCTTGAATTTGCCCTATCATGCGCCTGAACTGATTTTTCAACACGAATTAATGTCGCTTTTCACAGTATTGGCAAGAGAGTTGAAGCAACACGGCGTTTACGTAACACAAGTAAAGCTTGGAAATGTTTCTCTTACAAGTGAAGTACTAAACTCAAATTCACGCATTGAAAGTTTGGTCAATTCTGAAGTAAGGGCATGGACTTCTGAAATGAGAGAATTATATACCAAAGATTTTACTAGAGCACAATTTAAGAGCCATAGAATCAAGGCAAGCGGCAGCGGTAAGGGCGAGTCAATAAAGAGTTTATTTCATTTGTTGTTTGATTTGACTTACTCAAGTAGTCCTCCTTCAGTTTCCTACTGCGGTAAAGGAGCAAGATGGTGTGACTATATAGCCAAAGTATTCCCCAACTCATGGATAGAACTCTTCATCATATAGCACAATAGCTTTATAACACTTTATGAAGAGATTGTTATGGTCGTGTCTAAAGAGCCAACGGAAAAAAGACTTTTTTTTTTTCTTTTTTTTTTTTTTTTTTTTTCATGAAAAATTTTAAAAGCATCTCATCGAGAAATTATCATGGTAAAATCTTTCTTTCTTTCTTTCTTTCTTTCTTTCTTTTCTTTTCTTTTCTTTTCTTTACGTCCATAATCAAAGAATTATCGTCGAAGCTTACAAAAGGACATCTCTTTTTCTTTGAGAGAGGGGTCGTCAATTTACATTATAGCTTTGGGGAAAGTCTCCTGTCTCCGTAGCGGAAACGTAATGGAATATCGTGAGTTCCATTAACACAATGTACACGAAGATGTTAAGGTTTGATTAAGAAGGCTCTTTTCTCCTATTATTTTGTATTAGGAGATTAAGAAGAATTAATGCACGTTGCTGAGCGGCGTGCGTTCTTTTTTTTACTATGAGTAGAAATAAAGTGATGCGAGTCAGGTTAGTATCGATAATGGGTTACCATGATAAAGAGTCTTTTTATCAGTTAGTTAGCTGCCACATGCATGGAAGTTCAAGATGGATGGAGTCAAGTCGATCGGTCATTGGCTTTTCCGAGATTTTGTCGATTTTTTACTCGGTTTCTTAACTACTTGACATTATTACTCATATGAGTGAGTAAAGTTCTCTCTTTATTTTGAGGGGGGGATTTTGCTTATCTTTCTTTATTTTGTAAAGAAAGCTCTGGTATGGTTTTGGGTAGTTGAAATTGGTGAAATTTTGCATTATTTTGGAGTTAGTCACACTGAATCGATTTTATTCCCGATATTTTGGCTTCGCTTTACATGTGTGTGTGTTTGTTTTTGTTGACTGGTTTTCTCATTTGACTGGTTTTAATCCTAGATATAACGATGAACGTGACGATTTTACGTTTACTTGAGGAGTCTTTTAAATTTTTCAAAACGGAGTGTAATGATTTCTTTCATTGGTGATTACTTTATAGAAGTTTTCATTGATATTGAATTGTGTTTCATGATTCCCATTGGGGTATTTAATTCCCTAGTGGATGTACTGACTTTGACGTTGGGACTTGGTGTCCTGAACGAAAGTTATGATAATTGGTTGATTATTAAATCGATTAACTCAATGGAGCTTACTTTTGCATTATGGACGTCAACCCCCCCCCCCTTTTTTTTTCCATTTTTTAAGCTTGGTTCTATTTTGAGAATTATGCACTGTCAAAGGTGCCAGGCTTTTTCTTTTTGTTTTTGTCCATAATGTTATAGTAGTTTGTCACTTTGGGATCATGATTGAAGATATCAAATCAGTGTTGACCCATTCAACTATTAAAACTTTTGCACCTTTTTTTTTCTTTTTAAAAGATGTCGATATTGTTTAGCAAATGATGAAACATCCAAGCAAACATAGAGTCAAGCTCTGAGCATACTTTGGTATTCACTGTCTGGAAAAATGACAGGTTTATGAAAGGTGAAGAGATTTGCATAATTTCTGATATAAATCAATATATCGAAAAAAGGTGTCAGAAGTTGATAGTTGAAAGGGAAAGAGGAAGAGTTAAATTGGTAGTAAATGTAGACCTGGGTTATTTATTAATAGCTCATTGTAGATAAAAGAAGAAAAAAAACATATTATTACTCTACTTTCCAGTGACTGGTGAGACTATTGCCGCCTCTTGAAGAACTATCGTTACTCAGTAGCTCTGCAACGTATAAAAGTAATGTAGTAACCATATTCACCCAGTTCCAAAACTTCCATGGATGTACTGTAATTTTAGATGCGGATGATGATGATGATGATCCCCATAGTGGCCATATGGTCAACTGCGTACCCAACTCTCCCGTGTAGGACAACATCAAGTGGGTATACACAGCTATAATTAAACAAGGCGAGTAAGCATAAATAAGTCGTATTATAGCGGATGGAGGTTGATGGCGCAGTGGGGTGAGGTGAAACGACTTTTTTGCTGTCAATGGAATCCTATTTTTGTGGTATACTGAAGATGATGACAACGACAATGACGAAGAAGATGATGACGATGATAATGATTGCTCGGTGGGTTCTTGTTGCTTATCGTGAAGAGACAAGCTTGATGGTTGACGAGATGTTGATTTAAGGTTCTTTTTCAAAGCTACGGGTGGATAAGACACGGATTTGTATAATGATGGGATAATTTTTGTTGCGGCATAAAACACTCCAATTCTATAAGCAAGATTCAACAATAGAGGCAAAGTTAAATTCTGCATTGCCATGACCAAAAATTTCCAAACTCCTTTGAACGATGAAGGTAATGTTGATGCTAAGAAAGGCACCACTTCAGATATGGGTTTTAATATCGAGGGTGCTATTTTGGGTATTTCCTTCCTCACGTTTTGAGTAGCCAGTGTTAACAAGTTTGCTAAAGCTTGAGAGGCGTCTTCGGACAACAAGGGGAATGTTTCGTAGATGCATCGAACAATGTAGGCAAAAAGTAAGGATGATTCAATCATTGAGCCTTTTCCACTAACGATTCCAAACAAGCCCAAGCCAATGGTCAATGTTAATAAAGAACCTAACAAGGATGCATTCAAAATGTCAATAGTGAATGGAAACACGTAAATTCTGTATAAGAAGTAAAAAGCAGCTGTGTCTACCAAGGCACTGCTGATGAGTGATATCATCAACCAAGAATCTGATTTATATCTTGTTAGCCAATTGACAGTTTGTCCAATGGCTTGTATAAGTAACAAGGAGCAGAATCCTTCCAATACGGTAAAAACAAAAGTTGAATTAACTAGTAAAAATTTCCAAATTGCAAGTGGACTCCATGCTTGTTCAAAGTGTTGATTTTGACGATGGTAACTTAGAAAATATGTCAACAAACTAGGGATGAAAAAGTGTTGGCTGTAGTATACTATTGACACCCACTTGAAATACTTTGTTTTTCTAAATAAAAGTCTAATTGTTGTCAAGATAAAATATATCACTAAAGTGGTGAGCGAAAAGGCCAAACCACAATTGACACCACCGACATCAAAGGCAAGCGGGATAGTGAGGATAATAAGCGCCAAATAAAGTGTTGAGAAAAGGGCACTAATGGATCGAAGTATAGTCTTAATTAAAGTAGATGACATTCAATTGATTTTAACTGCAATACATTTGTTAATAGGGAGATAAATACATAAAAGATGCTGAGACTTGAATATTTGGCAAGCTGTTTAGTGTGGGGTGGGGAGTGGTGGTGGTAACTACGCTCTTTGCTTTTTAGTTGTGTAAAGAACGAAATTCGCCGGTTGGTAGTTGGTTCAATATAGATCTGGAACAATGTATACAATGTATATATCTATTACTATAATCAATTGACTGGTGTCTTCTATTAGTTTTTTTTTTTTATTTTTTTTCTGCTGCTCTGAAAATAACCTTTACTGAGATCAATATCAAAGCTTGTTTGATAGACACCAGACAGCGACACTATCGAGCAGAGCGAGATAGTGTCGGTGGCAGCTAGTCAGTGCTACTCCACTATCGAGAGACACTAGTACGACACTATCGAGAGACACTAGTACGACACTATCGAGAGACACTATCGAGCAGAGCGAGATAGTGTCGGTGGCAGCTAGTCAGTGCTACTCCACTATCGAGAGACACTAGTACGACACTATCGAGAGACACTATCGAGCAGAGCGAGATAGTGTCGGTGGCAGCTAGTCAGTGCTACTCCACTATCGAGAGACACTAGTACGACACTATCGAGAGACACTATCGAGCAGAGCGAGATAGTGTCGGTGGCAGCTAGTCAGTGCTACTCCACTATCGAGAGACACTAGTACGACACTATCGAACAGAGCGAGATAGTGTCCTTAGTGGAGCACATTGACTAGTACGACACTATCGAGGACCCACAAGTAGAGCTAGTACTTTTGTATAGTATAATGGACAGACAAAAACTATAGAGTAGTATATAGACCAGATAGACAAAGGGTGTAAGTAGTAGAGCAGATGGACAAAGGGTGTAAGTGGTAAGGGGTGTAGAGAAGCACCCTATGGTCATTTTGTATCACCTTCCACTTGTGTTTAATTGAGTTTGCTCACTTTGTATTAATTTTCATTTTTCATTTTTCATTTTTCATTTTTCATTTTCTACTTTACATGTATTAAATATTTTATATTAAAGATTTTTGCTCTAGTTTCACTATACCACCAAACGTTATCTTTTTACACAGAGATCTTTTAAAAGTGTTTTCATTTCATTTTCGTTTTTGCCTTCGTGTGACAAGTTGAAAGCGTCAAGGTACCTTATAACTTCGAATCTTTGTAAACCATCGACATCTTTTACTCTCTTTATTGTTGGTAATCCATAATTTTCAGGTAGTATTCCATCGGGAAGAATTAATGAAGAACTTCTTGAATGCATTTTGTTTTTCGTAAAACGTTTTTTTCTGGGAGTTTGTAATGAAGAAGGTGTTTTCTCTGTAGTGGATAGATGTTGCAAAGTGTATGAGGGTGTTTTCTCTGTAGTTGACTGCTGATATAGCAAAGCGTATGAGGATGTTTTCTCTGTAGTGTAAGAGGGTGTTTTCTCTGTAGTGTAAGAGGGTGTTTTCTCTGTAGTGTAATTTTGCAATTCGGAATCAACCTCTAAAGATGGTTTGGCTCGCGAATAGTTTGGTAGTCTTATTTTCGCAAGTATAGTCATCTATCATGAAATATGTAACCACCTTGAACTTTCACGGTGTAGTTTGAAAAAGTTGAAATCAAGAGTAATGGCAAACTACAGGAAACTACAAATTGCAGTTTTCAAATAAAATAAAAAAATCGGGCAATGCCCCCATCTTCATGACAACGTTCTAGAAATGATTTCTGATTTTTTTTTTTTAAAGCAAATTTATCATTCAAACACTAGTCAAACAGTTTCCAAACATTGTATCGTTGAGGGAAATGGCACGGGTTTGGTAGTAAATCTAGACTGTTACTCAAGAGGTTTGATTTTGTAACAAATTCGGAGCTTATCCTTTTTATTGTACTCTTTTAGTCCATCTCATCAAAACGCATGATTACAAAGGTGCACAAACAAGGGTGAGCAAAGTTTTTCCTAGCAAAATTATTCCTCTCTTTTTTTTAGAAAAAGGTAGCATTAGGGAGAGTTACATGAGCGGAGTTGTTAAGCAAGGGAGAGGGTGTTACTACAGAGAAACTAGTATTATTTCAATACTGGAGTTGAAAAGGCTATTGCTATTTCTACTGTACTTTTCTTACATGTCCTTTTCTGCTTCTCTTATATGGCCCTCTTTTGTACTTGTTTTTCATGCATCTCTTTTATGCATCTCGTACATTCTTCTCTTTTACACTTTAATCAAGTAAACTTTTTTTTCTCAATTGACTGCAAAATATTGCTGCTCTAACAATTAGTTGATGAAAATATTGCAGTACGCACAAGTTTGATAAGCCGTGATTACACGCACAAGTTTGATAAGCCGTGATCACACGCTTAGATCTAATGAGCCATGATCACACACTTAGGTCTAATGAGCCATGATTACACGCACAAGTTTAATCATGATTGGAGTAAGCCAATGAGATAGAGTAGTGTGGAGTAAAGCAAAGTAGAGTACTTTAGTGTGCTCCACTATCTCGCTCCGCTCGATAGTGTGGATGCTCCTCATTAAAAAGAAATAAATTTGTAAAAGAGATGATACCAGTTGTATCTACATACCAAAAAAGTAAGCTCGTGTGTGTGTAAAACACCAATTACAACTAACCTAAAAATGGCAAAATCTCCTCCTTGGTTAAATAATTGTGTCTCCTCTGCCATCACCTCATTAATTTGAAAATCGCATTATCAGCTTTTTTTTTGCTTGTAAATTGTAGTAAAAATTTATCACTTGATTATAAAAGTTATTTTACAAGTAGTTAAGCGAGATCTAGAAATCTGGCAATTTCTCCACGTCATGGGCTCAACCTGGCAACTTCTACACGCCATGGCTCAATCTGAGGCAATAAAAGATCTACTTCCCCTACAAGAATTTTAACAATCATTTATTTTTCAAAAAAAAAAACGTTGTAAACGTTAGTCACGTGAAATTGTCAAAGAAATTAATGCCTCGCATAAAACCGCTAAAAAATCAAGGGAAACCATTCAATGCTAGTGCACCAAACCAAACATAAAGATTATAATAAAACGATACTAATTTATTTTACTGAAAAAAATTTTTTTTTTTTTTCTTCAGTCTCTACAAGCCACAGTTGAAAAGGTTTTGCATTATTATCTAGAAAACAGTACCGATGGAGATGAAAAAAAAAAAGCTTATATTGACCATGATTTATTCGAATAGAAAGAAAAAGTAGAATAGTGATCATTGTTTGAAAGTAGAGGGCAACTGCTTTGTGATTGCTTGTTTGCTTGTTTGCTTGTTTGCTTGTTTGCTTGTTTGCTTGTTTGCTTGCTTGCTTGTTTGTTTGTTTTGCTTGTTTTGCTTGTTTTGCTTGTTTTGCTTGTTTGGTCTTACCAAAATGACTAAATCGGTAATATTTCAAAGACTCAAATGGGGTTTTTTACCCGTTCGCAGAATTGTTGATGAAGATGAGTTTGGTAACTTTATTGATGTTATTGATGGTACAGATCAAGAGTCTACCAGGATTGTTGATGCTACCAGGTCTACAGAAAATAAATCTTATGTTAACGATATCGATGCAAAGTCACAAGAGTCAAAGGTAATTATAGAACGAGAAATTGCATCAACTCCAGTTTCATCAAATGAACCCGAGTTGGAATTCCGTGACGAAGCACATCGTCCGTGGTGGAAATTCTTTGATGAATACGAATATAGAGTCAACTCGAATACGAAATCGGGAAGGAAATGGTATAAATGGTTTCACGACGACGATACTCCAGCTGAACGCAGAGTGATTTTGAAAATTGATTTATTATTAACTTTCTATTCATTAATGGCGTACTGGGTGAAATATCTAGACCAAACAAACTTGACCAATGCATATGTGGGTGGAATGAAGGAATCTTTGAACATGGAGCAGAATGATTTCGTTAATACTCAAGTGATGTTTAGTGTAGGTAACATCATTTTCCAAATCCCATTCATATATGTCTTGTACGCACTTCCTTTGAACTATGTGTTACCAACATTGGATATTTGTTGGTCGATTTTAACTGTTTGTTTGTCACAAGCTACAAATGTTGCAGGATTGAAAGCAATGCGGTTTTTCATAGGTGCGTTTGAAGCACCTTCGTATTTTGCTTATCATGCATTATTTGCCTCTTGGTTCAAAGGAAGCACAGGTGAAATTTCAAGAAGAGCTGGCTTTTACTATTTGGGTCAATATTTGGGGATCTTGACCTCGGGATTATTATCGGGAGCAATTGAAAGGAGGATGGGTGGAGTAAACGGACATGAACCTTGGCAATGGATTTTTATAATTGATGGTATAATCAGTATTGTTGTTGGAATAATTGGTTACTATATGATTCCAGGAACTCCAGAAGATTGCTATAGTATTTTCTTATCAGATGAAGAAATCAGAATAGCTAGAAGAAGAATGAAAAGGGATCAAAAAGATGCAAAACCAAGAGAAAACGCATTGGGACATTTCTTGGATAAAAGTATTTGGAAAAAAATATTTACAAGTTGGCAATTTTATGTAGTTGGATTATGGAACATTTTCTGCTGGAATAACTCAAATGGATCCTCGGGTGCTTATGCATTGTGGTTGCAAAGTTTGACAAATGAAGATGGCAGTCCTAGATTTAGTCCCGGAGTGTTACAAGATTATACTGCATTAACACCAGCCTTGGGATTAATCTGGTTATTTTTGACTTGTTCATTTGCTGATTTCTTCAAATGTAGATGGGGAGCTATAGTGTTTTCTCAAGTGTTTAATGTTTTGGGCAATATCCTACTAGCTGTGTGGAACCTCCCAGAGAGGGTTAAATGGTTTGCTTGGTGTTTGCAATATTTTGGTTGGGCAATGGCACCGGTGTTGTATTCATGGCAGGGTGATATTTGCAGAAAAGATATTCGTGTGAGACAAGTGATTTTGATTTCAATGAATGTTTTGGCCCAACAATCAACTGCATGGATAGCAGTGTTGGTTTGGAAGACCGTGGAGAGTCCTCGATTTTTAAAAGGTTACTCGTTCACTGCTTCTAGTGGATTCGCATTGACTATTTGGACATTTGTCGTTTTATGGTTTTACAAACGGCAGGAAAAACAAGATGCCAGAGCAAATGGTATTGTACTCTATGACTCAACTAAGGAAGACTTGGAGGATGTTGTGAAACATACCAAGGGAACTGGAACTGAAACTGAAACTGAAACTGAAACAAAGAAAATTTAAGATATAATCTATAAACTATAAGCTATAACACTTTTCTGTAATATATTGAATAAACCAAATAGACGTGTAAATTTATATATATTTATATACACCAAGAACTAAAAGACCAAACGGGAGTCATAAAACATACCAATATACCAAAAAAAAAAAAAAAAAGTAGGCTAATAACAACCTTTAAATGTATAGCGTCCTAAATATATATGGTTTTCCCTATTGTTACTTAGAATCTTTTCCTTACAAAAGGTATCATCATAAAACCTAACTAAAAAGAACTGAAATTAAGAACGTAAAAATCAAAAAAATCAAAAAAAAAAAAACAGTAACGTAAAAAACACAGAAAGGGGAAACAAAAACTCTTCTTCATCAACACCTAGTTTGTGTGTGTGTGTGTGTGTGTGTGTGTGTGTGTATGTGTATGTGTATGTGTATGTGTGTGGTTGCGTGTGTATATATGTGTATGTGGATTCGCCTTTCTTATGTTGTCCCTTCATCTTGTATACCTAGATTAAACCATGGATGATTTAATGCTTCCAACGCAGTGATCCTGTTCTCAGGATTTATAATAAACAATTGTTTCAACAAGTCAATAAAGAACCACCAAAAGGTAAAGTTGCCAAAGTTGATTAAATGCTTGTTTTTCTCAAAATTTTGATTTAAAGAAAAATCAAAATCAATATGGAGACCAATTCTATAACTTATGAACAAGTCAATTCTTTTTAATTCATTTACAGAATTGACAAATTTTTGTGGCGTTGATATCGTAGGAAACCTCAAGATTAATGAGTTTGCCAATGTCCTTTCATCGTCAAATATCACATCATCATCAAATGAATCGTTTTCGTCCTCATCTTCTTCACCTTCCTCGTTTTCCTCTTCCTCACCCCCCTCCTCCTGCTCTTGTTCACCGTCATTATCCGATGATGATGTGCAGGAGGTGGTTATAGACGTTTTCTCATATCCACCACCACGACGTTTATATTTGCATGTGTCATAGATGTACTCATTAGTGAAATACTCTAAGCCGCATTCATTTTCTTTGAGTTTGGATAGTTTAACCATACTTTTATCTATCCTATATCCGCAAATCTTCTCAATCATTGCTAAATGTTCAAGATTGTCGTGTGTTTTGAAAAGTGGTTCTCCAATAATTAGTTCAACCAATATACACCCAATAGACCACATGTCGCAAGGATAAGACCACCCTGTACCCAAGACTATTTCAGGGGCACGGTAATGGCGCGTTGATACAATCAGAGAGTGGTACTCGTCATTAAATATAGCACTACCAAAATCAATAACTTGAATCAATGGGTTTTTCAATACCTTTGACGTTTTGGGTACTTTTTTCATAGAGCTTCCTGATGAATTATTAATCTTGGTATAAGCGGTACTTATTGTTGAGCTGTAAAGTGTCTTTTTGGCGTAGGAGTCATCGTGTAATAATATGTTCTCTGGTTTCAAATCGGTATGAATCAAGTTCAAGTCATGTAGAAAAGTCACCGATCTGATTAATTGCTTTGATATAGCTTGGATGTGACTTCCTGGGAAGGGAATAAACTTGTTATTTTCTAGGAAATCGTATAGTGAAATTTTCAACAAATCTGTGACAATGCAAATATGACCACGGTAATCAAAGCATTCCCGCAAATGGATACAATGATTTTTGTTGGCGTTATCAAATTTCTTCAAAGTGGATAGTATCCTCAACTCTATTTTCGCGGCATCACGGTATTTTTGAATGTTTCGTATAATTTTAATGGCAACATGTTCACGATTTACTTTGTCATAACATTTAACCACCTTGCCAAATGTTCCTTGACCAAGAAGTTTAATAATAATGAATCTATTAGCAAATGGTTCGTTTGGCTTTATAATGTAGTGTCCATTTTCGTCATCACAGGGTGGCAAGTTGTTTTGGTGCGGTATGATGTCGGTTTTAATATTTCCCAATTTTGGGGTTTGTAAAATGTAGTTGTTTGGTAGTTTATTGTAGAAGCATTTCACCTGGGGTAACTGAGGTAAAGAGCTTGTCCTTTGCTTCTTAGCAAAACCGCTGCTTTTGTTTTCATCAATTTCAATCTTGTTAACATTGAATAGTTTATATGCTGCAGCTGCGTCTCTATTGACCAAGATTGAATCGCTGTTGTTTCGTTTGCTTCTGGGTATAATATCCTTTTCTTCAAAGATTATCACGTCGTCGTCCTCGTCGTAATTGTCCCTTTCTTCATCCTCCAAAACAAACGTATCGGCTTCATCATCGTCATCATCCAAAATTACGTCATTTTCTTCCACCGAAAGAAAGGGATTGGTAAATTTGGACTTTTTTGGTTGTATTTGGGTACTGCCAATGTTATGGACCGAGCCTAGATAGAGGGAATTGTGACTGTCTTCAATGATTGTTGATGACGAATTACTATTGCTACTGTCTTGGAATGGATGGAAAAACAGGCTCTTTTGATGATACGATCCTTGGTACATGGAGGCGTTCGTTGATTGTGAAGTGAACTGGCGTAGCAGCAGCAGCAGCAGCAGCAGTTGCAATTGATGAGGATGGTGGTGAAGAAAGAGGTCTTGCTGTTGCAGCAGCAGCAGCAGTTGTAGTTGTTGTTGCAGTTGTTGTTGTTGTTGTTGTTGTTGTAGTTGCGGTGATTGCTGTAGTTGCAGTTGTTGTGCTTGTGGTGGTTGTGGTTGTACTTGTTGCAATGACTGTTGATAAGCGTGGTGATTGATTGACGAGGAGTCGGAGTTGACGAAATTCTCGCTGTACCCCCTAGGTCTCTTTCTATTTGTTAATAGGGACATAACTGCTACTTGAAGTAACTTTCTATGTTACCAGTGATGGAAAAAATTTTGGTCCCGTTGCAAGTGTGTGGTAATAAGGCTACTTGAATTTATAAAATTTACTCCTTTTGGGGGGGGTTGATAAAGTAAAAACGCAAACTTAATTGCTCAGTAGTGTATGTGTGTGATGTATGAACACGGGGGTTTAGTTTAGCAATTGGGAGACAGATCATTCAATTCCTCTTTGATAAGGAAGAATTGAAAGAAGAAGGGGGGGAAAAAAGATTGAGCACGAGGTGGAGAGATGCTGTGAGGCGATGCTATAGAGTGAGCAGGTAGAATAATAGACGATAGGCGTACAGACTGCACAAGGGGGGGGGAATGGTTGAGTAGACGTATGCGCTGCTGTTATTCCTGTAGAAAAAGATCATACAATAAAGCAATGAAACCAATACACCAATAATTAAGGGTCTACTTTTTAGCAGGCGAAAAAAAGATTTCAAGAGTCATTTGACTATGCACCATATAATTTTTCTATAGAAAACCCAATACAATAATTATGTTTCAATATACCAAAATTAGAAAAAATATTGGGCCAAGACGAACCTTTGTCTAAGAAAAGTGGTATTTATAAGGTGAAGGATTTATTGAAACTTGCATGAAGGAGAAAGGGAAAGGGAAAGAGAAAGATGGAAAAAGAAGAATGATTATTTAATGGAGTTTTTTTTTTTCTTCATTGCCCACAATATCCTTCCCCCTCGTTTAGAAAACTGTATAATACTTTTTGTATCACTTCAATTCATTATTTTGTATCACTTCAATGTGTTATATTTGTATCACTTCAATGCGTTATATTTGTATGTTTAGATCCTTTTGTTGACGACATTTTTTTGTTATGAAAAGGGTTGTTCAGCAACCACAAACATGCAGTTGACTACTATATACACAATAGGGCACAAGGACACAGAAAACCAATCTTTGTAAGGTTTTCTGAGCTTTCCCCAATATGTAGCTAATCAGCGGCTATATGAAGGACTTTCTCCTTCACCTCTTCTCCACCTTTCTAACTCCACTATGTATTTTTCTCCTTTTATTTTTCACTTTTTAATAACTATCGAGCGAAGCGAGATAGTGGAGAACATCGACAAGTTACGACACTACAAATGGATGGACAAGTATAAATGGATAGACTACTACAAACGGATAGATAGATTAATAGAAAAGAACAGTTCTAAACCAGTAGATATGATGGGAAAAAAGCAATTATAGACTAATCTAACGCCCCTAGGTCATCTCACCGATAGATGTGCATTTTCTATTTATATACTTTTAAAATCTTTTTCTCAAGATTTGCTTGGGGCTTCATCTTCCAAATATATTTCTAAACTCTTTGCGTTATAACTACAAGTCCTAAAGACTATCGAGCAGAGCGAAATAGTGGAACAGCACTAGCTGACACTATCAACACTATCAACACTATCGAGCGAAGCGAGATAGTGGAGCAGCACCGACTACACCGACTCTATCGAGCAGCGACACTGTTGAGCGGCGCGCTATATTGCTCTGCTAGATAGTGGAGCACATTAGCTCTGCTCGATAGTGGAGCACATTAGCTCTGCTAGATAGTAGAGTACATTAGCTGTCATCGACACTATCTCGCTCTGCTCGATAGTGGAGTACATTAGCTGTCATCGACACTATCTCGCTCTGCTCGATAGTATAGCACATTAGCTCTGCTAGATAGTGGAGTACATTAGCTGTCATCTCTCTGCTCGATAGTGTCGAGGTAATAATCACAAACACCAACTATGTCTTTTCTCTCTTTTTGCAGATCATCAATTATTTTTTAGATAAACATCTGTTGTTGTTTTTAATTCTCAAATTGTATTTACACAATCGCCGAGATTTCAAATACGAGCAAGTTCCAAAATGTAAATTGGTGAGGATTGCAAAACTTGTTATCTTTTCAACTATTTAACAAAAACACAGCCACGACTCTTGCTATAGAGTTTACTGTCTAAAATACATTTCCATTGTATGAAGAGTTGCTTCTCCACTTTTCTCAAATCTTGCCACTAAAGCATGAAGAAAACTTAATTTGTATTGATTGTTTATCGTCTTTTTCCCATGTGTTTTGAAATTAAAGTTTACGTTTAATTTTCAGTACAATGAAACTTACTTTATTTGAACGCAAGTGGCAACTGTTATCCAAAAATGGCTGAATTCGACGAGTTGACCTTTTTATGACTTGGGTGCTGGAATCAGACTTTATCAACTTTATTAGGTCCGTTTTTTTTTCTTTCTCTACCACACACGGGTTTGATCCTCTGGCTAATGTTTAACAACCTACGGATAAAGGTCGCCCATAGGTTTTGAGAAATAGTTATAGGCCAATTTGCTACTAACCACATGACAAGATTAGTCAATTTAGATAGCGCAATCGAAAAATAAAATATTTGGTCCGCCTCTAACCTAAATTTTTTTTTTCCCAACCATTTTTCTTAGAATCGTATCGTAATAGACCCGTATGTTCAACCTCGAGAATCCTTAAATTCTGTGAACTTCGAATAGGGGGATGATGTGCTTTATCTGTGTTTGCTGTTATCACTTAATAAAGTGAACCAACCAAAAAAAAAAAAAAAAAAAAAAAAAAATAAATAGAAAAAAACTNAAAAAAAAAAAAAAAAAAAAAAAAAAAAAAAAAAAAAAAAAAAAAAAAAAAAAGATAATATCAAAAAAAATCTAATCAAGAATCGACAGAATATCTTGATTCTAATTTTGTTTTTATTTTTAAAGAACTTATAAAAATAGAAATCGTTAGTTTTATATTTTTGAGAGTGGTTAACCAATACTCCATTGCAAAGATCGACTGCACAGTTTTTCTAAGGCAAAGTTTAGCTGCAAAATTTGGACCTTTGAGATCTGGGACACCTACGAAAAAACAAAAAAAAAAGATAAATTGGGGGTTGAGTGTTTTGTAAAGATAAATTGGGGGTTGAGTGTTTTGTACCCTATAAAAAAAAAGATATATGCTGGATGTCGTATCATAACTGATAAAGATCATGATACGTTTTTCAAGTAAACTTTTGTGATTTGACAAAATTGACAGGGAGTGGAAACTTTTGAAACCTTAATCAATGAAACAAAACAAAATGTAACTAATACTAAAAAAGAATAATAAGCACCATAGTACCACAAAATAGAACTGCAAAGAAACAAGAGACAACAGAATGAAATTTGAGTTCACCCATTTAACAGAAAAAGGCAAGAAGGGTAAAAGTAGTGAGGTTGCATCTGAAAACATGTATGAAGAATAAAGCAGAGAAAAAAAAAAAATAGAGTGTTTGACCTCTGATGATTCTAACCCCTCAAAAAAAAAAAGGGAAAAGAAAAAAAGACAAATGTGGGAAACAAGATGATAGTCCTGGTTTGAAATGCAAATCGGAATATGCTGGACCCGGTGGGTGCTTTGGAAACAACCCCGTGTGTGCTGCACGGCTGGTATTATGGTTGCAAAACTCATCTGTACATCCCCTCCCCTACCCCTAAATTTCTCCTCACCCCCCCGCCCCCATTTTTTTTTTCCTTAATAATTTAATTGTCCACTTTTATTTTACTAATAGGACTTTCTACATATCTGTTAACTTGACATTAAGGATGCTAAAAACACAATATTCTCGAGAACTTATTCCAACATTGAAAAACGGTTAAACTTTTATTAAGTACAGTAGTGACTCTCAGCAGTAGTTCTTGTCTGCATTTTACTAATTCAAGAAATTTCCACTGAATAGGAGTCTCTTGTTTGTAGAGTATCATTTTTACTTATTAATTTTCTTTCAAAACTTTAAAGTCTTCACTAAAAAAAAAAACAATTAAGATTCAAGTATTCAAGAAAAAAAAAACTAGTAAGGTGGATTCTTCTTCATGAATGAGGAGGGATCACACGGATGGCAATAGCGACAGGATAGAGAGCAGTGGTAATAGTGAAAATAGCCAAAAGAGTGTAAACCGTGGAATCGATGACGATAGTAAAAAAGTCGGTAGCGATTTCGAGATCCAACAGCTTTCAAATAATGAAACAAAAAGTGTACAACTTCCATCAATAACCCCGCTGAAAAAAAGTCCAACTTTGAGTCTGAACTCGCCGCATATCTCGAATTCGACATCAACTTTACATAATTCCGCGCTGGAGAATCATTCGCCACTGCCGCGACAACTACAGAGAAAATCCTCCTCTTATCATACACATCACCATTCAAACAATGAAAAACAACGAGAAAGCAACAGTATTCAGCCATATTACCTACAAGCACAGAAGCAAGAAGTTGACATGGAAGAACAAGTCAATGATATAGATAAAGCTGTTATTGTCAAACTGCGGCTACCGAAACGATATTTCTGCAAAACTTGCAATCAGGGATTTACAAGAAAACACAATATGGTAAGTCACGAACTAATTCACTCCTCCCTGAAACCACACATTTGCACTGCTTGTAATTTGAAATTCAGAAGAATTCATGACTTGAAAAGGCACGAGAAACTACATACTGGAGAAAAGCCATTTTCGTGTGACAAATGCTCAAGAAGATTTGCGAGACCAGATGCGTTAACAAGACATCAAAATTCTGCTAATGCATGTACAGGCGCCGTCGTCACCTCCGCCGCTGCCAACACGACTAACTTTACTGACGACTCCTCTATTTTACAAAGGCCAGCTTTAACTGTGAATCAACAAGCAGGAGAAGATTTAAGTGGTAGCTCGTTATCTTCTAATAATGACGAATTCAGCTCAAGTGGTAATAGCTCCGCTTCCACTGGACACTCGGCGAACTCACTGGCAAACCTAGCTAGCATACCAACACTAAAAAAACTTGGTATCTCGACATCGAATTTGCAATTAGAATCTAAAAAATTTGGAAATCAGCGACATAATAGCAATCCGCCAACCACCACCATCACTACTACTACTAATACTACTACTGATACTTTACCAGTTCGAAGAAACTCATTTCCACATAAACTTCCCTCAATCAATAATACCTCAGAAATCTCCCAGCATCAGATTCTTCCCCTACCATTCCATCTGTTTTCTCCCAATAATATACAAAACTCTTTGCAGACCTCGTCTCAGTCCCAGCGGCAGTCACAGCAGCAGTCACAGCAGCCACAGCAATCTCAACAGTCTCATCAGTCTCATCAGTCTCCACCACCACCACCGCAACAGCAGCTACATCCTCCACCATTTCCACCACTTGCACTATCGATATTGAATAATTCTTCAATTCAGCTACGACATAGTAAACATTCAGGTCGTACTGATCAGTACCAAGGACAAGTGCCATATCCATCGCAACCAATAAATTTTCCAACTAGACCCCCACCAGCGCCGCCGCCACCAATGCCCCCACAACAACAACAACAGCAGCAGCAGCAACAACAACAACAACAGCAGCAGCAACAACAACAACAGCAACAGCAACAGCAACAGCAACAGCAACAGCAACAGCAACAGCAACAGCAGCAACAGCAACAACAACAACAACAACAACAACAACAACAACAACAACAACAACAAGCATCAGGACAACAAACTTCTGGTTTACTGTCACTTCCTTTGATAACCAGCTCAAACAATAAAGAAAACTCGTCACATCCTATTATTCCTCCACATCAACATCATCATCGTTATCAGCACCAACACCAGCTACATAATAATCTACACTATACCAATAACTCTGAAACTCGAAACTCGGTTCAAGCATTATTATTACCACCACCGTATTTTACACCAAATGCGCAAGGATTAAGAGAAGTTCAGTCATCGAATGCCCCGCCTCCGCCTCCTTCATATCAACAGGATATTCGACATATCATGAGGAATACATTCAAACTGAATGACCGAGATATTTCAATGCAACAGCGAGAGAACAATAACTTGCCAGGACAGCCAGAGAACAATAACTTGCCAGGACAGCCAGAGAACAAAAACTTGCCAGGGCAGCCAGATGGTGGGTATACTCGACGCCCCTCATCATCGATTACAGGGCCAAATAATGAACAACAACAAAAACCACCTCATCAAGATGGTCGTGTGGCGCAACTAAATCGAAATATGGCAGTAAGGTCCGATGTCGGTATTCGAGGCGTAAGCACAAAGGAAGATTTACAACAAAAAGAAACATATATCCCACTATCACAATATCAAACGCTAGTCGAGTATACCAATTCATTACAGGATAATTTGAATCATCTATATACTAAAATTGCTAATTTGGAGAATAATTTAGAGAAAAGCCTGCCGAAATAGGGACTTTAGAAACGAGGCAACAACGAGGTTATAAAGAGGGCTTTTTTTTTTCTTTTTCTTCTTCCCAGAGAACTCGGTGATATTAATGTTTATTAGAAGCAATTTTAATTTTTTTTTATTTTATTTCAAAGCCAACTATTATGCGAGTAATGAGGTGTGGATTTATGTGGAGTAAGTATAGGTAACAAAGAGCTAATCCTCAAAATGTGACGATAACTCACTTTTCTATTTTTTCTCTTTCAATTAATTAATAAGTTAATAAAGTGTAAAACCACTTAGTATATATAAAAACTGGGCAAAACTTCAAAAAACTAGGGGTTCGTATTAACTTCCAAAAAACCAGGGGTTTCTAGTAACTTTCAAAATAATATTAGGGGTTTCTAGTAACTTTCAAAAAATATTAGGGGTTTCTAGTAACTTCCAAAAAACCAGGGGTTTCTAGTAACTTTCAATAAAATATCAGGGGTTTGTAGTTCACGTAAATGGTGGCTAGTCATTTGCACTTCCCTTTCTCTTCACTCTTGAACCGTTTTTCTCAATTATCATCTTATCTTAATGGCACAATAAATAGATAGTTCGTGTAATCGAATCAGGAAAAAAAAAAAAAACTTCCTAATATGCATTTTGTTATCTTATCTTGATTTGTTTTCTTACTTATACGTCCTAAAGATAAAGACAAGTAATAAGAGATGGGTCAATTATAAAGCTAAATTCGACTCGCCAACTTAAAATTGTAGTGTGTTTTGTAGATATACACGGTTCAATTAGGTCAGTAGGTTCGCTCTGCTCGGTAGTGGAGCAACACTGATTACCACCTAACAGCCCTTTGCAACAAGTTGCTCTCTTTTCTCATTGACCTTGATTAACCGCGCTTTTACCATTGTAGTATTTTTTTTTGTTCCTTATACTCCTGATCTTTTTTTTTTATATATATCCCTTAAATTAGACAAGGAATCACCCACACTACAGTACAAGTTTTCTCCTTAATTTGGCTTTCTGATTTGTCGATATTGATACTGGTTAAACTACTTATCGCAGAAATCGCAAAAAAACAACCCAAACACACACACACACACACCGCTCCCCCGGTTTTACAGAACAAATCTTATCTTATCTTATCGTTTCCAATCCCCCCTTAAGCTCTCCTTTTTTTTTTTGTTTTTTTTTTTGGAAAAAGGAAAGGAGTGACACACTTGGTTTAAAGCGCTTTTTGGCAATTAGTTGAGTAATGCTGGAGGCAAGTATACAAGCGGAAAATTCGTCCAAAAAGAGTGCTGTTGCTGGCTCTGGAGGTGGTAATCCAGTCGATGAAGATTGGTCAGTTATTTCGTCCTCTTCGGATTTTGATGACGAGAGATCAACAACGAGCTCTAGCGGCCAATATTTTGTTATCAACAAAAATGACGAAAATACCCAGAATGTGGTTAGTGGCGGTGGTGATGACGCTGGTAGATCCGTTCTCAAGGTACCCAAGTTATACACTGAAAGTTATATTGAGAACAGACAGGGGGAAGGCCAATTCCTAAGCTATGATTCGCACAGTGATTCTCGCTCACCTGTGCTTTCTGGTCCAAGTTCAGACCTTGGCTCAGGTCCCGGTTCTGTTATAAGTGATGAAATGAGCAGATCAATCAGTATTGGAACAAAGATTAGGTTTTTTGAGAATTTGAATCTGTTTAACGAGTCAATTAAACAAAAGTCAAGTGATATTTACTCTAATTATGCAAAAGCCAAACTTGACCAATTGAATAAGTATATTAATGACCAGAATGCGTTGAATGAAGAGGAGAAGGACGACGACGACGACGAGGAGGAGGAGGAGGAGGAGGAGGAGGAGGAGGAGGAGAGGGAGGAATCAGATTTGGATAATACAATTGAGTTGAGCAAGGAAAACAAAAATCAAACTCTAAATCTGCCACAGCCTGAACTAGTCGCTACTGCTGCTATCTCGCCAAATAGGAAATCCAAAAGGCCAAAGAAAGCAAAAGTAGAAAAGGTAAACCGTTGTTGCTTTAAGAAAATACTGGAGTTTATGGATACACACTCAGAATACATAATCTACTACCTAATAGCAGCGTTTTTTGGTATAATAATACCCATTGTATACCTATCTTATTCAAATTTACAATTATCGTTACCATTTCATTTATCACCTCCTCCACCGCCAAAGACCCTTACCACGTATGACAAATTAAACAATTTCTGGAATAGCATGATATACGAAGAAAAGATAACAACTAACAAAAGAAGAAGTTTTCTTTTGTTTGGACATGAAAAAGTAAAAGTCAATAAGTTTAAGGAATATGGAAGCCAGGTGCAGAAGTCGTTTGTGTCTTTATTTCATAAGTTTGACAGTGCTGAATTGATAGATTCAGTTGCTATCGAATTGAAAAATGCCTTGTTTTTCACCAATGCAAAAGTCAACATCATAATGCACAATCTCAAACGCAATGTTTTCTCTAGACTAGATGCACACGAATCAGTAAAACATTTTCTGATAATAGGCAAGGGGGTATACAAATCTGGCAAGGCCACTCTTAAAAGAGTGCTTTCTGAAGGAGAGGTTTTCCAGGAAAAAGTTGCAAAATCTCTTAAACAAGGCTTTCAACTTTCCAAACAATTTCTCTGCAAGAGTGCAGTTGGAGCTAACGAAATAATGGATAGATCATCTATGTTGTTAAAAAAATGCACATTCCCGGGATTATTCCAGAAAAAAACAATCTCGGGAAACAGAATCATTAGAACAGCTAGATCAGTATCTACACTATTTCATGAGAGTTTATCAAAGGTAAAATCCGAATTGCAATCTCAGTCGATATATGTTATACAAGATGTCCATCGAATTTAGACAATTTCTTGCACATTGTTGTTCTACCCCCACCCCCCAACAATAACAACAACAGCAGCAGCAACAACAACAACAACAATTAATGCGTAAGAGGTCTAAAAGCTTTTGCGGGATGAGGTGTGTCCCATCTTGAGAGTATTTCTACGCAATTCATCTATATTAAATTTCGTTTCTTGTTCTAGGCTATTATAAATGAGTGCTTTTTATTTCTTTTGAGTCAACTTTTGACACAAAGTGTCTGTTTAATCGCAGATATAAACTGCTCCTTAACTGCCAACTCTCCAGATAAACTGCTTCTTAATTGCCAACTCTCCAGATAAACTGCTCCTTAACTGCCAACTCTTTAACCAATCCCTCGTGGAATCTCAAGCCAAGCTGTAATGCTAGACTGCTCTTGACAAAGTCGTGTGCGGCGCGCAATTTGGATTGCGGAAAACGAAAAAAAAAAGACAATAAGTTCAACGATATTCCAAGTAAATGAATAGTAATAGTAAAGCATCACTTTGTTTTAGAGGATAGTACTATTGAAGGATTTCAAGATAATAAGATATGGGTATGTTTGTTTCCCATTCATGCTGGCCCAGTTTGAGCCCGCGTTCTCTAGCTTTTTTCCTCTTTTTTCCCCCCCTTGCTTTCTACTAACATTTATTAGGTATTCCAAAATTTTTCAGATTCATATCGGAAAGATGGCCGTTGATATCGCAGCTAATTGACCAGAACCAGATCCCTGAGTTTGATAATCTATATCTTGATATGAACTCCATTTTGCATACGTGCACTCATTCGAATGACGACACTATTAACAGATTGTCTGACGATCAGATGTACGCGGCCATTTTCAACTATATTGAGCATCTTTTCACAATAATAAAACCAAAACAGACGTTTTATATGGCTATAGATGGGGTTGCTCCAAGAGCCAAGATGAACCAGCAAAGAGCTAGAAGGTTTCGAACTGCATACGAGGCCGAGATAAATTTGAAAAAGGCTATTGAAAATGGAGAAGAGATTCCTAAAGATGACCCGTTTGATTCTAATTCAATCACACCGGGAACTGAGTTTATGGCTAAATTAACTAATAATTTGAAATATTTTATACATAAGAAAATCACCGAGGATTCTCAGTGGGCAAATGTCGAGATCATTTTGAGTGGTCACGAAGTTCCAGGGGAAGGTGAACACAAGATTATGGAATACATTAGAGCGCAACGTGCACAAGACGGATACAATCCGAACTTGAGACATTGCATATATGGGTTAGATGCTGATTTGATAATGTTGGGTTTGGTTAGTCATGACACGCATTTTGCATTATTAAGAGAAGAAGTTACATTTGGTCCACGTAAGGGCCAAAGTTCTTCGTTACAAAAGGATGTAACCGATCAGAAATTTTTTCTTTTGCACTTGTCTATATTAAGGGAGTACTTGGCATTGGAGTTTCAAGAAATTGAGGAAGAGATGAAATTTGAATATAATTTTGATCGAATATTGGACGATTTCATTCTCATTATGTATGTTATTGGAAATGATTTTTTGCCTCATTTACCTGATTTGCATATAAATAAAGGTGCTTTCCCGTTATTGGTTTCCACCTTCAAACAAACATTACTTCAAATTGATGGTTATATAAATGAGGATGGTAAAATAAATTTAAGAAGATTAAACGCGTGGATCCACCATTTGTCGGATTTCGAATTTGAAAACTTTGAGGAAAAAGAAGTTGACATTGAATGGTTCAACAAGAAGTTGGAAAATGTATCAATCACTGGAGAAAAGAAGCGGAAAAGGATTGGTAAGCTCTTGATTTTGAAAGATCAAAAGAAGTTGGTTGGATTCATCAAACCGTGGCTTATGGAAGTTTCTAGTCAACCAGTATCTACACTTATTGAATTGGCCAACGAAGAGAAACTACCATCGTTGCCTTTGAAGAAGGAAGAAGTAGAGAGCAATATGGAGTTTTTGAAACAGTTTGCATTACAAGCAGGGTTCTTGATAATTCACTCTAAATCAGAAGATACGTATCTTGCCAAATTAGATGTTGACGGTTTACCGTCATTTGAGTCACAGGATGACTTTGAAGAGCGTATTAAGGAACTTAGAGCAACTATCAAGCATTATCAATCGGCAAATTTGGTGGAGAGTGAAGAAATCATGAATGATACTAAAGAATTGTACAAAAAGAGATTTAGAGAATGGAAAAACAATTACTATAAAGATAAGTTGCATTTTTCAATTGATGATGAAGAGAAATTAACTGAATTGACTGCACATTATGTCGAAGGTTTGCAATGGGTATTGTATTATTACTATCGCGGATGTCCATCTTGGAGTTTTTATTATAGATACCATTACTCGCCTCGTATTTCCGATATATCAATTGGCTTGGAAGCGCTAATTGAAAAGGGCGAGGATATAAAGTTTGAGCAATCGCAGCCTTTTAAACCATTTGAACAACTAATGGCTGTTCTTCCAGCTAGATCAAAAAAATTGATGCCGCCAATTTACAGACCGTTAATGACTGATGAAAAATCACCAATTATTCAATTCTATCCTCATGAAGTAGATGTGGATATGAATGGTAAAACAGCTACATGGGAAGCTGTTGTGTTGTTAGATTTTGTTGATGAAAAAAAGTTAGTAGAAACATTAAAACCGTTGGAAGATAAGCTTTCACCAGAAGAAGCGAAAAGAAATTCGTATGGCCATGCTATTAAGTTTATGCATAACGCACAAATTGACAAGGTTTTCTCCTCGCCATTACCAGGCTTTTTCCAGGATATTGAGCACGATAAATGCTATGAGGAAAAGTTTGTGTTGCCAGAAGTTAAGAAGCATAGAATTGGCCAAATCGACGGAGCACGTTCGGGCACAGAGTTGCTGGCAGGTTTCCCTTCTTTACAAACCGTTCCATTTACTTTTGAGTTGGCACAAAATGAAGTGAAGATTTTCAACTTTTCCTCTAAATCCGAATCCGTGATCTTGAACATTGAAAATGTGTGGTCTGACTTATCGGTGATGCAATTTGCTCAAAGCTTTGTTGGGAAATTAGTTTACAGCAATTGGCCGTTTTTGAGAGAATGTAGAGTTTTAAAGGTTGTTGATGGCATACACGTCTTTGAATCAGAGAAATCTTCAACTGGAAGGCGGCATGTGGTTACTCGTGAACTTCAAGCTAATGAGCAGAAAGCTTATAAAGCAGAGTGCAACAACACCAGCTATGCTTGGGATAAAACCAAGGCTGTTAGGTTGGGAACAGTTGACGTTTTAGTATACGTGCAATCTGTCAATGGACTAATCAGAAACGCAAGAGGTGCATACGTGAAAACTTTTTCAAAAGAAATTGAGGTTTATCCTTTACAGTTGATTGTTAGAGAAGTGTTGCACAAGGATCCAAGATATGCTACTAGACCACCATTACCGATCGATCAAGAGTTCCCGTTACATTCCCAAGTAATTTTCTTAGGTGATATGGCTTATGGTGCTCCTGCAACAGTTGTAGGATATAGCGGATCCACTTTGAGCATCAAAATTTTCAAGATCCAATCAACAGCAGAGCCAAACATTGGAGAAGTTAGACTGATTATTGAGTCACGTGAAATCAAGTATAGTCCTTCTTTTGAAGTTAGCAAGACTCTTAGGATCAATTCTCTTTTGTTATCGAAAATCACGAGTCAATTTATGGTTACACATGAAGGCAAAAAGATAAACATTGGTTTGGATTTGAAATTTGAAAGTAAGAGACAAAAAGTCTTGGGCTATACAAAGAAGCTGTACAATGATAAGTTTTGGGAATTTTCTCCATTGGCTATAAATTTGATAAATACTTACAAGACTAAATTTCCGACCTTATTCAACAACTTGACAAAAATGAGTGGTTCCGAAATACCTCAAGTAAATCAGATTCTGAGCTTGGAGGAAATCAAACGGGTTCAGTCATGGTTGAAGGAGGTGAAGAAAGATTTGATCCCCGTTTCGTTGGAAAGTCAGTCCTTCACAAAGTTTAGTTTTGCTGCAATTGAAAAATATATGGACAATTATATTTTGAGACAAATTCCATCCATCAACAAGGACATCAGGGGTGTACCACGACATGCAATATTGAACGCGAGCGAGTCGTATCAATTATTGAGTGAACAAAAATTCGACTTGGGAGATCGGGTTGTTTATGTACAAGATCATGGTAAAGTCCCAATCTTGTCCAAAGGAACCGTTGTGTCCATATTCACTGTGGGTTCCAAGACTTCTTTGGCGGTTATTTTTGATGTACCTCAGTTGGGTGGAAATACTATGAACGGAAAGCTTCAAAGCAAAAGAGGATTACTCATTGACTCCTCGTTGGTGTTGAATTTGACAAATAAACAGTTTATTTCCCACTCGCGTGCTTCTAAAGAGAGAAAAACACATGATATAAATGCGAACAAACAGGGAAGAGTCAACGCTTCATACGTTAGCAGAGATCGACGCCCTCGACCAGATGCGAATGCTAAAGTGTTGGATGCTAAACATCAATATGTGAGATCCAAAGAAAAGCCTGTTCAAAAAGACGTTGCAAAACCAGGGTCTACCTCAACTCAATCTAATGAATTATTAACTCTTTTGAAGAGAAAGAATAAGGAGCCAAAAGACGAGAAAGAAAAGGAAACAAATACTGATGATAACGTTGCATCTGAGGGAAAAGGTAAAGATGAGCGACTTAAGACTGATCCACATGCAATAAAGCAAATTTATGGACAAATCTTCTCGAATGTAATGAGTCAAGGTGCAATACCAACAAATGGGAATGGGAATACAAACGGGCCTCAGTATGGACAGCCAATTCCTTACCCGGGGCAAGTAAACTTTGGGTACTCTCAACAGTACCCTGGTGTGCCACAGTCTCAACAGTACGCTTACCAATATCAGCAGCAGCAGCAGCAGCAGCCTACCTATATACCTTCCGAATTACAGTCAACACAGGTTCACACTAACGATTCACAAAAGTTTGGTAATGCTATAGATAGGTTTCTCTACGACGCAAAGATTGCGGAGGAGAAAGTAAAGAACGAGGCGGGCCACGCGAAGGACAAATCGGAGAAGTAAACAAAAACAAGAAAGAACAAAAAAAGAGAATCAATTTTGAAAGAGGCGGCTAGAAGAAATCAGTTTTTGTTTCTTCCAATGTATAATTTCATAATTTTTAAAGAGGTAATAAAAAATGTGTAAATACGTGAATTATGTACAATGAGGTTGAGGTTTTTGCAATCACACTTTTTTTTATTATTATTTGCCCTCTGGGTTTTGCTCTTTCTGCCTCTCCTTCGATGATGGGCGTTCACTTTTGTCACCAGGTAGGTTCGTCAAGCCAAGTGAATCCCATTCACTAGGATCCATTAGTTCATGATCCATCCTACATTTAAGATATTCCTTAGCTAGTATTCGACAATTTGGTGCGTTTTTGTTCTCGGTAAACTTCATACATTTCAAGTATTTGAGCATTTGTTGTTTGCATTCCCCATCGTGATCTAAGGGGAATGAACCTCTCTCTGGAGGTGTTGGAGTCCAAGTTCTGAAATTTCCACCTTTTGCAATAATTGTAAGTATTCCTTTTTATTCCTCTTTACATGTTTGTTAACAGGGTTTTAGACGTACCTGGTGCACCGCTTGCCATACTTTATTGATACGGGTTTGATTTGTGCGTGATCAAAGGTGTTGAAGTTCTTTTTGTCAGAATTGAAAAATTAAGCAAAAAAAAAAAAAGGAAAAAAAAATGCACAATTTCTGAAACAATCAGTACGCGAGACTCAGAGTCTATATAGAGAGAGCATGCAAACTGGGTTTTCTCTTTACAGTAATGTACAGCTTGTAGTGTGAATTCTAAACCGGCTTTAGTAGTAAAAACATGTTCTGATTGGGCTATTAAGTTAGTTGCAACTTTTGTCTCAAGTCAATTCCAACTCAAGACCAACGGTTTCTTTTAACAAGCTGACGAATCCTGATTCGTTTACGGAAATCTTGCCCGACAACAAAAGTCATTGATTGCTTCTATTATTCTTAGAAGGATTGAATATGTAGTCCAAGTCTCTTACAAACGGGTTCGAAATATTAGACAAGTTGGCAACGAGGTGACACCGTCAAATAAACCTAAAACCAGCTTGCAACAGTAAAATATCTAAAAGATCCAATTACGCTTCAACTGTAATCTCGGCATGATCATCCTTCCGTACGGAAAGTTGAGGTTGAGGTGCTTTAAGAGGAACAGCGCTGGTGGATACAGCGAGAGCTGCAATAATAAGAGATAATTAATTGCTTTGTATATCAGGAATAAGAGTGTATCAGAGCAGCACTGACTATTGTCGATAGTGTCAGTGGCAGCTAGTTTTAGTGATTTTCAACTTGCAACTTTTTCCGATGAAGGAGGCTTTTCTATATATGTTTCAACTCGAGTGAGTCTTGGATGATGAGAAAAAAACAAGCACAAGTCCAACTGCATTTTTGAGTTGGTATTTGATTTGAATAAAATTTTGCAATTTATGCAAACAAACCCGTGTGTGGACTAACAATGTAGCAAGACTGCCTACTTTAGACGAAATGCTACAATAACTCGTCAATGAATGGTGATGACGATGTGGAGGAGGATGTAATCTTCCACTCCCTTTAATTACCGCAAAGTTTAAGTAGAGATGCGCATTGGAAGATGTACATTAAATATGCTTAATGCATTAGAAGGATGGTTTGTTCAAGAATGCGACACTATCGAGCAGCACTGACTAGTGGAGTAGCACTGACTAGTGTCAATAGTGTCGGTGGCAGCTAGCGTGCTACACTATCTCGCTCTGCTCGATAGTGTCGATCTCTGACTGATGAGGATACTACAATACCAGTTTGGTGTTGGAAGAAAAACTTTGTCCATATTTGTTCAGAATATAACTGTAAATGGAAACCTGAAAAAACTTTATTTAATTTTTTTGCACAAAAGATCTCAAAAACGAAGAAGAAATGTATGTAATCTTTTATTTCACTCCCATCTCATATTATCACCCACTGTGCTTGATTTTGTCCTTGTAGTAGCTTAGGGTATTTCTCATTTTCGGTAACAGTTCCTATTACTACAAACTTTTCGCTATCAATTCATACATATGGTGTTGCAATTGTTTGTCAGACTATGTCTATGTTTTCATTGCCGTATTGACAAGAGCTCAAAATAGATAAGGCCAGATCAGAAAGGAAAACAGAAAGGTTGCTCCATTTCTTACTACAGTTTTTTTATTTCTTACTACAGTTTTTTTTGTCAAGAAAGGTACTTACTATAAGTAAGATTTGGCACATTCGCATGCGTCAAATATTCGTAGAATGACTTTTGTTTTGCTGTTTTATTATCAAAATTACAACTTGCAGCTAAGAGTTTGAAAGGACCAACAAAAATGAGCATTTGCTTGGGATAGAAGCCTTGTAAGTGAAAGCAATGTCTAAAACGATCGGGATCTAAAAAAATTAATCACATCTTGTTTAAACTTTGGTTATTGATTACCTCTTTGGCAATAATACTCTTTTATTTTTAAGAATATTGGAATCACCTTGGTTTTGTCAACTGTTGAAGAATAACTGTTATCAAAATATAAGCCAAAATCGTCATGAAGTAGCTATCAGTTTTCGCTTTATATTTGATCTTGTTGATATGGTAGCGTTTACACCTCGTTAGAAGAGAGGAAGACACTTTGTGCGATTGCAAATCACTATCAAAGAACAAATTGCATACTTGGCTCAGGGTTACTCGGGTACAGCAGCTGTACTAATGCAAACAAGTAAAGTATTAACTTATAGTGTAGAGAAGTATGGCTAAATAAATAGAGTGTTGGCAAGACTCTAGGCTTTTGGCAATTGACATTAAGTTACGCGACAAGTCTTACGACACCAAAAAAATCCCTGTAATGTTTTTTTTTTTTTGTGTGGGAAGGACATTGTTGAAAATATCAAACTTGAATCGGATTAGTTTGTCCGTTGAAATCACACCGATTAGATATGATATGTGGTACGCTTTTGAAGCCGTCTTGATAAATGACCGGGATTTACCTAGTTATTGGAAGAAAAAAAAAACAGCGCGGAAGTGGATACATCGCGTTGGGCCAAGTCGTTGGTTCAGGACTTTGATGCTTTGTTTCAATTAAACCCGTGCGTTTTTCAAAAATGAGGGGCATCAGACCCGCACAAATTCGGATCAAGGGAATTATTTTTTTCATTTCTTTTTATTTTTTTATTTTTTCATTTTCTTTTTTACCCGCGCTTGATAGATGAATTAATGTCGGCAGAAAAAAAATCTTTCAGTTAATCGTCCATCCGCGGCCATAAAGAAAATGTGCAGAGTAAAAATATGAGTTTATGCGATTTGAGAGAGGAGTTCGAGTAGATTATCTATCAAGTTTCAGTTGGCACACAAACTGAAACGCGGCAACTAATATCATTCTCGTTGGTAAAAATTGTTGCCGAATTACCAACAATAGACAAAGAACCGTTAATAGGTTTCTATTATTGAATATAACCGTCATTTGTTATTGGGAATTCTCCTTTATCGGCGTTCATACAAATTAGGCTTTTGTCTCAAACAATTTAACCTACTTATTAAATAAACTCTTGTACTTTTTTGGGTCTACATATCCTTCTCTCTTGCCTCACCTCACATCGCATTGAAGTTAAAAACTGGAGAAACGGCTAAAAAAGAAAGAAATAAAAAATTTCGCTAACAATTGAAAAGTACAAATGAACAAAAGGTGAATTATCACAAGAAAAAGTCGCAAAGTTAAAAGAAATCTAATCATCATCAAGTGTTGTTTCAACGGATATATGTTCTATTGATATGACTTGTTCCTCATTGATGATGATGAATGGAGATTGATATTGGAATGAATATGTAGCCCTAGGTTTCCAATACCAAAATGTCGTTTCCCTCACTCTAAGGTTTTTTAAACTATGAAATGTCGTGAAAAGTCGACAAAACATTACCAATAATTTTTTTTTGGAGAAAGTAACGGTACATTATTACATACTCTGCCACTGTGATTGCCGCTTCTCATATGTGTATTCATCTCTGACTGAGTATCCAAGAGTGTAGAAATATCTGTGTACACATTGGAATTAGTTTTCCATCAAATATAAAATGTCGCATTTTCAATCTCTTCCATTCATTGTGTTAATTTTAATTTGTTCATTAACCGCTCTGTTTTTTTTTTTTTTTTTTTTTTATTTTTTCTTTTCAACGAATAACTTATTTTTAGGTTCCAAATTTTCATCTTTTCAATAGAAAACATCCTTCATATCCCAACTTTTCTTTTCCTTGAAAAGGGCATATTTTTATATATACACCCTCCTATATATGAAATTTTAGAACTAGAACATCCTACAGCTGGACAATACCTGTTTCACTTATTCCAAATTTTTTAAGAAACACATATCATCATTACTGCTAATCACAGATAATACCCCACTGCTACTTGTTATTTTTTGTTTCATCATTACTTTACTAACCACCACTGCTAATCCCATTGATAGATTTGTTTTTTCACTTTAACCTGTATTCCTTTTTTTTTTTAATTTTTTTTTTTTGTTGGCCCACTCACATTTAGATTTTCACTAATTTTGCGCGAAAATCCACTGTTAAAGCTGTTATTACCACTGTTAATACTGTCACTGCTGTTATTTTTGTCCTAGTCCAAGATGTTGAGCGAAACGAAAGCATCCGAGATATTTAACCAGTTTGCAACTGTTGGAGCCAATCAGGAAAAAATTTTGACGTTACCTGATTTCATCGATATTCTTGCACCCTTCCCAATCGATATACCAAAAAATGCATTTTCACTTTTGTATTTAATCGCTGATACTGAGAAAAAAGGATTTGTTACTGAATCTAACTGGATCAATTTTATAGACACTTTAACTTCTTCAGACGGCGAGTACAAGTTGCTATACAAATTTCTCTCCAATGACAATAAACTTGATTCAAAGATAACATATACACAATGTGTTGACATTTTGAACAAAATCAATAGTTCAATTGACCCCAAGTATCAACAAAAATTGATCAAGTTGAATTGGGTTTATTTCCCAAAATTTTTCGAGCCCTCTGGCTCAATTGAGTTTAATGATTTCGTGACCTTGATTAGTTATTTGCCAGTGACAAAGTTGATTGGTAATTTTGAAGTAGCTTCAAACCATAAAAAACAAGTTTCTGGTGAACAATTGGTGAATTTGTTGTCTACAACTTTGAGCCACAAACTTTCAAACAAGTTAAAGAGTAACTTGCACAATGTCACTGGGTTTTTTGGTAATAAAAATGAGTACTCTTTTTCCAATTTGTTGTTCATTTATGATACTTTGAACAAGGTCGATTTGATAAATGAGGTTATAGTGAATACACCGCCAACTACAAAGGACAAAAAAGATATCATTATCAATAAGAAGGATTTGTATAACCACTTGAATGATCCATTATTGAAATCGGCTAATTTCAAACCAGTTTCTATTTTGGAGTTGGATTTGTTGTTTTACTTGATCAACCAACTGAGTGTAGACAACATTCCTCGGAGACAATTGGTTTCGTTTTTGAATCCTAGCTTCAACAACAACTTGAATTCTTTGCCTTCAATTTTCGATCACCCGCAAAGTACTCACTCATTAAAGGAATCGAGCGATAATTTTTCATTGTGGCCAATTTATGATTCCTTATATTCGTTTTTCCTTGGTTCAATTGCTGGATGTATTGGTGCAACAGCAGTTTACCCAATAGACTTGGTGAAAACAAGAATGCAAGCACAAAAGCACAAGGCGCACTACAATAATTCATTAGATTGTTTCAAAAAGATTCTTAGAGCAGAAGGTTTCAAGGGTTTATACTCGGGTTTGGGAGCTCAATTAGTAGGAGTTGCTCCTGAAAAAGCTATCAAGCTTACTGTCAATGATTTGGTACGTAAAATAGGTACGCAAGACAATGGTCAAATTACAATGAATTGGGAAATTCTTGCTGGTCTGTCAGCTGGAGCTTGTCAAGTCATCTTTACAAATCCTTTGGAAATTGTTAAAATTAGATTGCAAATGCAAGGTAACACCAAGAATTTGAGTAAACCAGGAGAAATACCAATCAAGCACTTGACTGCATCACAAATCGTAAGACAATTGGGTATCAAGGGATTATACAAAGGAGCAAGCGCTTGCCTTTTGAGAGATGTACCATTTTCCGCTATTTATTTCCCAACATACGCCAACTTGAAGAAATACATGTTTGGATTTGATCCAAATGATGACACAAAGAAACAAAAATTATCGTCTTGGCAATTGTTGGTAGCCGGTGCTTTGGCCGGTGCACCATCAGCATTTTTCACCACGCCAGCAGATGTCATAAAAACCAGATTGCAAGTGGCTGGAAAGAAGAACGATATCAAGTACAGAGGTATTATTGATTGTGGTGCGTCAATCCTAAGGACAGAAGGTTTATCAGCTTTTTTCAAAGGCTCATTGGCCAGAGTGTTTAGATCATCACCACAATTTGGGTTCACATTGGCATCATACGAATTGTTGCAGAATCTTTTCCCCTTGCACCCACCAAATACTCGTGAGTCAAACTTCAAGGCTATCAGTGGATACCCAGGTGTTTATAACTTGACAAACGATCAAGTTTACAACTCGCAAGGAAAGGGTGATAGAGTGATTTACTTACAAAAATCAGAGATGAGCAACTCAGCACAACATGATATGTTGGTCAAGTTACCTGCTGATTACACTTATAAATCACAAGATGCAATCAAATTGCTCTTGGATATTGATTATAAGTTTGGCAATTTTAACTATAATTCATACTTGAATTACATTCAAAAAAAATAGAAGAATACATATATATAAAAAAAAAGAAAATGTGCTTGTACTATATGTCCCAGAAGGATACATCATCATAAAGAAGCAGTGAAGAATTAATTTCAATTCCAATCAGGCAAGTGTTTCTACAATCGGGGTTTTCCACAACCGGATTTTTTTTTTATTAATCATTTAACGACCTTTGATGATCGCAAGAACTTTCCAATTCTATTAAATTATACACACAACACACATGCATATATATATATATAGGTTGTGTGTATGTGTATAGGGAAATATTTTTTTAACCAAATAGAAAAAAAATTTATAAAGAATACAAGATTTTCCTGTTTCCTTTTTCATTTCCTTCTCATTTCCTTTTCCTTTCTTGCCCTTCTTTTTTATAAAGTATAAGCCTCAAATAGTGTTTGGTCTTTCTCTTTGTTCATATGCTGAAATCCAAGATGCATTCGTCCATTTTCAGTTCCCATATCGATGATTTTGATCAAATAGAAATCCTTGAAAAAACCATACTTCAAAAAGGAAAAATTGATCTTAGTTGTAGCATCTCTGTCGCCAGATCCCCTCTTAAGATTATAAACTGTAAACTTTTGTCCCACATTGTAAATAAAATGATTCTGTATTACCTCAAATTGTTGGTACCCGTTATTGCAATTGTTGTAATCAGCTATTTTTTCATAGGTTTTAGAAACAGTGTTGAAAAACACTATGTCATTCTTCCTAACAACAAGTAATTTATTTTCATTAATGATGAAAAACTTTCTCACAAATCCCATGCTGTATGTGGACACTTGTCCAGTCTCCACCACTACCGAAAAGATGTTTACTCTGGTATTGAAGAAAACCACACTGGATTTAGCCAGCTCCAAGACTTGCAATGTAATGTTTTCTGGTACTGATATATTTGTGTCGATGAGCTTGAAATTACTAAAATTACTGAAATTCATTGTCAATTTTTGTTGGTTGGGCATCAGATTTGCTTGATGTTTAAAGCATATTAAATCCCCCTTGGATGATAATAGATATATATGTTTAGATTTCGAAATACCAGCTACTATTTTCGGATATTCGCGAGCAAGCAAAGGCACTGGATCCTTGATATAGACCATCTCTGGTCTAGCGCTGTCATGATAATCCAAAAAAGAATGCAAGTGTCTGTTAGCTCCAACGGGGTCGTTTTGCTTATCATTCAATTTCTCGTTTACCTCCTCCACGCCTATTTTTAAATAATTGGGGAATTCCACATTGTGAAAGCCAAATGCTCTTTCCAAATCTTTACCACGGGGATGCTTATTAAGATTTTTTTTTAAGAACTTCATAAAATCAACAGTTAAATCTTCAAACTCACCTTTGATTTCGTCAAACCGATGGTACCTAGGTATGCATATTTGATGAGTACGACTAAACTCGTATAGTTGTAAAATGTCCAACTGGTAGTCCAAATCTCCTACTATTATCAACGAATTCGTGCCATAACATTCAATTTTGAAAACGTCATGCATTGAACGGGAATCCAATTTGACTATTCCATCGTCGCCTCTATAATAGCAGACTTGCGACGGCTGCTGATAAGTTTCACGTAATGAGTCAAACACTGCCATTTTCATCGCTTGGGAGAAATCTAGCTCGGTACTCTGTGAAAGTCGATTGATGATAAAACTGCCCCTATGATACGCAGCAATAATGCATTGCGGTATTATTATCTTGGACTTTCTATGAGCAAACCCTGCTCGTAAAAGGTCTGTTTGATCTTCTTTGTAATAATCGTTACTATAATCTATTGTACCCGTTTTGAGGTTTAGAAAACTTACATTGTCAAATTGAAATTTCCGTAGTCGCGACTGATCTTTTCTTAAAGGGTTTTTGATATTTGGGTTCTTGATTAGCTCTTCGTTGCGCAGTTTCTTGTTCTTATATGAGCTTCCTTGTAGCCCATCACGCTCCCGCTTATCATAATGTTTGATTCTTTTCTCCGCTTGTATAGAATTATTGTGGTACTTCAATTCCCCTTCACTTGATGACGGTATTGCTCCGTTGACAACTTTGAAATATCTGCCACGCTCTTCATCAAAATAGTGTCCAGGTATATTCAAACGTGACATTCTTCAAACATATTTAGTCTATTTAAAACCCTTGTCAAACAATCTCATTTCAAAAATATATCCATGGCTTTAGATTTTTTTGATAATCTGGTAGCTACCAAATGTTACAATTATCGATGAACCACTTGTTAGTCCAATCACTTTGCTATTCCTTTTCATTAAAGAGAGAAATTACTATGCCAGTGCCTTTATTTGCAATCGAATGGGTATGCTGTCTTTTTTGTCAACTCAAAAAGATATACGAGGAGAGCGGGAAACTGATAGTATAGAGATGTCAGAAATATACTAAAGTAGTTATAATCCAAAAGTAGCTATAACTCAAGTTTGATGATGTTGCAAAAGCAGATGTAAGGAAACAAAGTTTAACTGTAGTTGCCTCCTGGATATCCCGCTTATTGGTTTTTATATTTGTATTGAAATGCAAGCAGACGATGTAAGTAGTAGCAAAGTACAACTTGTTATACCACCCACTATATCTCAATGAAGTAGCTTTTCTCTGATTTCTCTCTCGATTTTACAAGGCTCTAGTCAAAATCTAATTCGTAATCCTCATTAACCTTCAGGCTCATTCTTTCATAACTCTGTTCGTTAATCTTTCTAAGCATCAACTTCTCAAATCCATTAGATCGATCAACTCCATCCCAGAAATATCCAGCCGATATGTCAAATCGATTGGGTAGGTTGATCCCTTTATTATAACGAAATCCTGATCTCTTTTTATCTTCCAGCTCTACTGCTGCTGCTTCTTCTTGTTTTTGTTTCAGTTCTTGAAACGCTGATATAGGATCTTCGAAATTTGCATCTAATTTTTGTTTAAAATCATGCAATTCTTGTTTGATTTGTTCTTGCTTCGATGTGCGAATTATAACAATCTCCTTTCGTCGTTTCTCTTCTTCCTTCTTCCGCTCGAAATCCCTTTGCGCCTCATCAATATCTATCATTCTTCCCGATGAGTCTCTATATATGGTTTGTTGCGTTACTCTCTTTTGTTGTTCCGCTGGATTTTGACTAGTCACAGTGCGGTCAACCAAGTTACCATTATCTATTCGTTTGAAGCCTCTGTTTTCTTTGACATTGGCAACAATGACCGGTTTCGACTCGTCATCATCATCTCCTTCTAGTACGTCTACATCTAGTTGTTCGTCGTTATATGAGGCAGAAGTCTCTGTAAAAAATGGTCTTGCAATTCTTAAATTGGAGGGTACCTGCACCAACTCATCTTTCTCCCTTTTCTCCTTTTCTTTTCCCTTCTCCTTCTCCTTCTTCCTCTTCTTCTTCTTGTCGGATGACTTCCTAACATTTGTGTCATCTACCAGAAGGTATCTGGCCAAATAATCCGCTCGTGACATACTAATACTTGCTTGCAAGTCTCTTCAAACTTTAAAGAGTCTTTGGTCATGAAGGAAATCAACTAATTTTTCATTATAGTGTTTTTCCACACTCCGGAAAAAAGAAAAAAAAGGTTTATCTAATCTCTATAATATCTAGGAGGAAAAGATATATATAACATCTATATTAAAAGTTGTTTATTTAGGTTGTTTGCTGTGTTTTGATACTTTCCTCACTTATCTAGCCTCTTTACTTCGTTATGCAACACAGCCATGTTTTCACAAAGTTCCATAAACAAGGCATATTGGGTCTTAATCACTTGTAAAATACTAGCCAAATTACCAAATCCTTCGTTACAATTTCTCTCCAACCCATTTAATACAACTTCTAAATCATTGATCATCTCTTCGTATAACTGAACAGTTTCATAATAGTTTTTAATCTTCTTTATAAAAAACTCATTCAACTGATAAGAGCTCGATAATTTTGTTCCTGGAGTGCATAATTGTATAATGAGTTGCATAATGTTATTGACGTCTTCAGTAATTTCGTTATTCATATCCTTGAGACTTTGTAATTGGTTCGTATCTAGTTTTAGAGCTTGCTTAGTAGAAAGAAGTTTATTCTGTAAATATGAAACATCCTTGGGGATTGTATTTATCAACTCATGGTGCTTTGCCATATCTGAGTTTAAGGTCGTGGCAATCAAGTGCTGGGTGTTTATATATGTATCGAGTTGCTGCAATTCGTTCTTGATTTCTGCTGGTAAATCCCCTACTCGCGTCATTGCAGTGAGTTGTGGCTGCTGCTGTTGTTGTTGTTGTTGCTGTTGTTGTGCTTGCTGCTGTTGCCCAAATAATCCACCTGTCGTTGCAGGTTTGCTTCCAAACAATCCTCCGCTTGCCTGAGAATTGTTAGACCCAAATAAGCCCGTATTATTACTGCCACCTCCAAATAACCCACCACCTCCAGACTGCTGTCCTGTATTTGCATTATTGCTACCAAACAATCCACCACCTCCAGACTGCTGTCCTGTATTTGCATTATTGCTACCAAATAATCCACCACCTCCAGACTGCTGTCCTGTATTTGCATTATTGCTACCAAATAATCCACCACCTCCAGACTGCTGTCCTGTATTTGCATTATTGCTACCAAATAATCCACCACCTCCAGACTGCTGTCCTGTATTTGCATTATTGCTACCAAATAATCCACCACCTCCAGACTGCTGTCCTGTATTTGCATTATTGCTACCAAATAATCCACCACCTCCAGACTGCTGTCCTGTATTTGCATTGTTGCTACCAAACAATCCACCACCTCCAGACTGCTGTCCTGTATTTGCATTGTTGCTACCAAATAATCCTCCAGTGTTTGTATTTGAACCAAATAGTCCACCACCAGTAGTACTAGGTTTGGCACCAAACAAACCACCACCACCACCGCCGCCGCCGCCGCTTGCAGAGGTTGCTTGTGATTGACCAAAAAGGCCACCACCAGTATTTGAAGGTTGTTGTTGCTGTTGTCCAAATAAACTTCCCGATTGCAGTTGTGACGCATTTTGTGTATTCAGACCCAGACCAAAAAGGCCTCCTCCTGTAGTCCCAGTATTTCCAGCCAGAGATCGGCCAAAGAGGCCCCCTCCTGTGGTTCCAGTATTCCCAGTCAGAGACTGACCAAATAACCCGCCATTCGAAGAACCGGTTGTTGTCTTGTTCCCGAAAAGTCCTCCAGTTGTACCCAGTGTTTGCTGGCCTCCTTGTGTATTTGCTTGCCCAAACAAACCACCCGTTGAAGTAGTCCCAGTCGTTGCTGGTTTCGTTCCAAATAAACCACCACCCGTATTAGTATTACTTGACCCAAAGCCTCCAAACGAGGTTGCCGGTTTCGATGTTTGACCAAACATCGACTTTTGTATTAAAAAAGATAAGATACTTCCATATTCAACGTTTACTGATTTTTTTTTTTTCACTTCTCTTCCCAAGGTTTTTTATTTTTTTCCTTTCTTGCGCGTAAACAATCTAGGATTATAATTGCAAAATTTATATAGGAATAAAGAAGGAGCTTTCTTCAAAAGGAGCTTCAATGATATGAGCAATTTACCGCCGCAGTACTTGGAGCAAATACATAACCTGCTAAACCAAGCGTTTGATTATTGTACTCGAGAAGACAAGTTGAAAATTGAAAAATTAGAAGCAAAAATACACATTTTGGAGAGATGCTCACAAGAAGATCATGTCAAGATTACGAATCTAGAAAATGAAATTTTGAATTTGAAACAAACCATTGAATCTCAGCAGAAGGATATTGAGAAATTGAAGCAGGAAACAGCAAGAGGGGCGAACCGTGTATCTATATCGCCAAAGAGGGAATTGTCAGCAGCAGCGCTGTATGAGCTAGGCGATAACGCACCTGGAAAAACAAAATGCGCGATTGAAAATGTACATCTATTGCCTACACAGTATAGTGACACAGAAGATGAGGTTGCATTGAGCGAGATGGCCTCGTCTCCTGTAAAAATAGATGGTCAATGTATAGTCAAGCAATCGGCAGCAGAACATGCACTGAGCCCCATTAATGTGAGTCCTAAACGGAGATTGTCTTCAATCAAGACTAGTTCTAGTCCTGGAACCACAATCAAACTCCGTAAATTAAACGATCATATCTCAGGTAATGGAATCTTTAAGATAAAGAGTGAGGAGAATAAGTTACTGAGCCTAGCGGTAGATTTAGAGTTGAAGCAGGATTTATTCAATAATAGACCAGGATCTCTCCTCCACCACGAACAACGCGATGAGTCTCCTCTCCCGCTTTATATGAAGAGGGAAAGTGATGAAGTATATGGAGATGTTGAAGAAATTGCCGATTCACAAGAGGATGATGCAATATACTCAACGCCGCTGCTGCAAAAAACACTGTCATCACCAATCGTGATACCCAAGCATTTAAATTCCGTACTACAAACGCGACAGTACCTCACGCAATATTACACTGACAAATTTGTCACCGATCCCAGCTTCAAAATCAATTTATCGAGACACCCCATAAAACGTCTTTCATGGGATTTTAGTGATTTCAAATTGAATTTAAACTATCAGCCCGGCAATTTCAGTCAATTCATCAGGAGGCATAATATCATGGACAAGACCAAGTTTGATAAATACAAGACTTTCTATAAGCTTTCAGAAGATCAGCAATTTGAAGATAAATTACTGCAAATATTTGATAAATTCGAGTCACCACCAGGATTCATGAAGCTGGAATTTCCCGATACTCAAGAGTTGCAAGAAAGAAAGAAAATTGTACGCGAACGGCAGTCGAAAAGAATCAACCGTCGACTAGAAAGTTGCACTATTGTAATAGACCAGGAACAGATTGGCGAGTTTGTTTTCAGTTTAGATATTTTGAATCGTTATGTGGTTCACAATAGGTGGTACAGGCAACCACTGAGGTAGCCAAAAAAGTCTCATAGATATAATAGAAACCAATTAGATTAAAGGACTCCAATCTCTGACTCTATTAAGTCAACTGTACATTTTGCTACATTTGCTGCATTTGCTTTCTCTATCTCCAAGAAGAGAGATCTGTAGCCAGTGGAAACATATGGGCAAATATTAGAGAAAAAAATAAATAAATTAAACTAAAACAAAAGTTGCAAAACCAAGTATAGTAGTGACTGCATATCTTTTTGTTTGATCAATAGGTAAACTTTAATGTTTGAATAAGCAGTCGAAACAAGAGTGTACTAACAGCCTGGCTCCCAGGCCTCGGCGCCAAACCGCCCAAAACGATCTCAGTGAGAGTAGTACTATATGAAAAGAGGTTCGGTTTTGAGGATACATTTTCTCTCTCCATATTTTCTATATCGTGTATTGTCCAGGAAAGCTTAAACTCTGCTGTTTTTTTTCTTTATATTCGGACAGACAGAGACTTGGATTTTTCTTTTTGTTTTTGGGCAAGAAATGTCGTGGTGTACATGAGAATTGGGCGAGGGCAAGAAGGGCAAGAAGGGCAAGAAGGGTGAGGATGTATGCAAAGAGCGATGAATAAGACAATAAGCGGAGGGCGGAGAATGGCGAGGTACATTGTAAATCCGTGGACAAACAAGTTTTGAGTCTTTGCAATTAGAAGTAAGAATCTATTCGTCAATCTTTGTGTCGTATAAAAAATGAGGCGGATGCGAGGGGCTACCATCGATGACTGCGTGTTGTTTGCGAATTATGAACGGACATAAATTTAAAATATAATTCTTGTTTGGTCATAGTTATCATAGTGGTGGTTGTAACATCATATGACGCGGAAGCTTGTAATTGGTAACCAACCAAAGCTCTTTCCAACCAAGCTTCTCTCCTTTTATAAATGTTGACGGACACAAGTTGGACCATATACGATTTAGTATGCACACATATTATCAAAGTTTGGCAATTTTTTGTATAATATGTCCAAGTTTTGTCTCTTTCATCTATCTAGACTAGACGCTAGGTAATCGAGTTTTTATAGATCTTTATAGATGTTTCTCTTTTGTAGAGGAAGCAACTGGAGAAAAAAAAAAAATAAAAAAAAAAGTGACAGAGACTGACTGACCTATATAGAAAGCCGCACTTCTTTCCCAAAGTGTAAAAAAGAGTATATCCCGAAAAGAGAGGTGTCAGACTCTTTTTCTCTCTCTCTCTCTCTTGTAAAGATGAATTTCATTTGACACTCAAAGAGTTTACATTGTCAACCATTTATTTGATCTAGGAGACAGGTTTCACTGTAAATATTTTCTGATCACAAACTAATTTGAAACTCACAGATTAAAAAAGGGGGTCTCACCCTTTCGATATTGGTTTCTCTACGCAAACCACTCTCGCATATAGACACACTTTTTCCTTTACCTTTTCCTTTCTTTTTTCTTCTTTTTCTTTTTCTTTTTCTTTTTTTTCCTCTAAAGTCAGTCAATCTCAGTTATCATCCGTCAATAGGAAATTTAACTTTAACTATTTGCATTGTTTCTCTCATTTCCTAGATGGGAATGCCTCTATGAAAACTCCATAAAACAAAACACTTAGCTATCCGAAGCAGCTGAATACTTTTCCACTTGGCCAATGCAAAACATATGAATACTGCAATTTTGCCTGGCTTTGACGATTTTTTGTTTTCTATTTACAAATTTACAGTCTATTACGGATTTAATTAACCATTTGTCTCTGACAGGTAGCTCATTGCTGTGTTGAGTGTACAAATGGTACATTTATTAATAGACTTAGTTTGCTAAGAATTGACTTTTTTTTTTTTTTTTTTTTTTTTACTTTTTTTTTCCACTACAAAAAATGTCTCGAACAAAGAAAGATTTGTAAGTAGTACCAATAGGGCATGTATATTTTCAACACTTTGCGGATAGGGATATTGCAAACGTTCTGCACTTTGTAATGAGTAAATTTTACACTGTACTAGAATAGCTTGTACTAGAGTATATATGTCAGTATTGCTACGTATAGAACAAAAATCACACCTCATTCTTTGTGCCCAATTTCTCCTTGGATCAGGTCCTGCCCACAAGCAAAAGAAAATCTTAGAACAATACCAAAAAAAGGAAACAAATAAAAAAAAAAAAAAAAAAAAAAAAAAAAAAAAAGAAAATTATGCCGNAAAAAAAAAAAAAAAAAAAAAAAAAAAAAAAAAAAAAAAAAAAAAAAAGAAAAAGGACAGTATGCCGTAGGATAATAGCTTTGCAATTAGCAAATAGTGGAGAGAATATATATACGAAACAAGAGCTTGACGGTAGATACTAATACGGTGAAGAAAAAGGTCAAACCAAAGTAAAAAAAAAAAAAAATTACTTTGGTAATGGCGAATTCCGAATCACACCTAATCACCAAGGTAAAAGAAAAAGAAAAAAAAAAAGAAAGGTCGATTAGGTACTTACTGGTATATTGTATATTTTGTATATTTTTGTATATATTTTTGTATATTTTTGTATCGCGATTACATAACATGTTACATAATCATAGTACTAGACTAACCTCTGTAGCTGTCTGAAAATTACATAATAAATTATCCTCTACCTAGGCACTTTATTACGTAATTGATTATGTATACTAAATTTTATTTTATTATTCTCTTAACACTGACACTTGTGGATTTACATGTATTAGCCATACATACAGTACTGCTACTTATTACTTACTTACTACAAACTACAAAGTACTCACTAATAAGTACTGCTCACTAACTACTACTTCTCCTCCCTCTATATACACCTTCTCCCACTACACCTACTATTTATTCAGCAGATAACGATATTCCATTCGCATAATTTTTAAATCCTTCTCATTCGACACACCCCACCCAACCACTTTTTCTTTCACTTTACTTCCCCTTCATTCCTCCCTTCTCCCTTACGACTTTCTTTGTTAGAGACAAGTACATCTTATCATGTCTTCATCCCACCAACGCAACTTTTACCCCCACAATCCTCACCACCGACACAACTTATCTATCAACTCAATGACTTCAATTATAGAGCCTACTACACCGCCAAATCTTTCTCTTGCAAACAACGTGAATGCCAATACTAACATCACAAATTATGTCCATTTACACCAACAAAATCAGCTCCAACAACAACAGCAACCTAAAACTCCCGCAACGTCTACTTCTACAACTACTTCAACTAACTCATCATCTTCAACTGCAAATACTTCATACTTGCACAATCGAAGTTTATCGTCAAAAAGCTCATTTACAAAATTTAATACTCAGAATATCGGCAAGTCGGTGTTGTGGGACTCCTCAAACAGATTAAATCACAACCTAAACTTGCCAAACTTCTCCATCGATAACGAAGTCTTATCAACCCCTTTGGTTATACCTCATTCCGCCCAGGTTTCATCATCAACAACCACATCATCTTCTCAAGTCTCCTCCTTTCAAAAATTATCTTTGGACACTACCACCACTTTTCATGATTATGCAAATAATAATAATAATAATAACCAGAGTAATAATAATACCTCTGTTGGCTACAACTATGACATTAGCAATGACAATAAGGAGAACTTTTTGGGCAAGCAGTATAGTGAGCCAGATGCAATGGTCAATGCAAGTGCCATTATTAATAACGGTGGCATTTTGAGTGAAGCAAACTCCAACTCTTCGGCATCAACACCACCTTCAACTACTACAACGGCCACTACTACCACCACCACGGCCACCACTAAGTGTCCAAAGATGGTGACGCCTGCTGCTGCTGCTGCTGCTACTACTGCTGCACCTCAAAAGATAGATAAGGACTATTTGGTTTCAATTGGCAAAGTTCCGTTAGCCCAGCTCAAGTCGGAGATTTTAAAACTAGCCAAGGATCAGTACGGTTGTCGTTTCTTGCAAAAGAAAATCGATGAGAATCTAGTCATCAACTACCAAACGAGGTTAGGAAACTTTGAAATCATTTTTGACCAAATATATCCTTATATGTATGAGCTAATTATCGATCCCTTTGGAAATTACTTGATTCAAAAGATGATTGTTTATTGTAATCAAGCCAACTTGAATTTGGTATTGGAAATTTTACAACATAATCTTTTCCAAATATCAATTAATCAACATGGCACAAGAGCATTACAAAAGATTATCGATAGTTTGAGTAATGCATCACAATTGAGCTTGTTGATAAAGGGGTTGAAACCTCATATTATTGACTCGATCAAAGATTTGAATGGCAATCATGTTATTCAAAAGATTTTAAACAAGTACACTCCAACTGATTGCCAGTTTATTTATGATTCAATTATCGATGATTTGTATACCGTTGCTTCTCATAAGCACGGTTGTTGTGTTTTGCAAAAGTGTCTTAATCATGTGACCCCACTGCAGTTGGAACAGTTTTCACAAGCAATCTTGCGATTCGATAATTTCAAAATGTTGATTAATGACCAATTTGGAAATTACGTTTTACAGTATTTGATATCAATCAACTCGTTAGATGTGAATTATCAGATGTTTTATAACTTTACCAAATATGGCATCACCAATCTATGCAATTCCAAATTTAGCTCGAACGTTGTTGAGAAATTTTTGAAAAACTGTTTCAACAATGAATCGATTAATATTGCATTTGCAGATTTGAAATTGAAATTGATTCACAACGTTTTAAATGACGACTTAAATACGCTAATTAACGACCCTTATGGAAATTATGTTATCCAAACAATGATTGACATTTTGATCAATACTCAAATTGGGTATCAAAACGTGGATAAAATATCCCTATTACTTCCCAATGCAAATCAAAGTGATTATCAAAACCAACAACATTTACAAGTGGCCATTATCAAATACTGGTTTCAAAATTGTAAAATCGTATCATCTTTTGGAAAACGTATTCAATCCAAAATCAACACTATTTTGAATAACAGTGTTTCTGGCTCAACAAATACTTCCTTTAACAAAGGGAGCAAGAGACCTAGCCAAATGAATGCAAATGGTGAATTTACGGTGAATGATGGACAGTATCCTATCAAACAACAGCAACAACAGCAACAACAGCAACAACAGCAACAGCAGCAACAACAGCAACAACAGCAACAACAGCAACAACAGCAACAGCAGCAACAACAGCAACAACAGCAACAACAGCAACAGCAGCAACAGCAACAGCAACAGCAACAGCAGCTGGTACCACCACACGCACGTATGCAAAATCGAGCATATGCTCACCGACAGTCGCAATATCAAAACCTTGAAGCACAGCAACAAGAAGCACAACAACCATTGCAACAGCAACCACCACCACCACCGCAACAACAACAACAACAACAACAACAACAACAACAACAACAACCATTGCAACAGCAACCACCGCCACCACAAACACAGCAGCAGCAACAACAACAAGATTCCTCTCGCTTACAATCAATGACATATCGTAACAATTTTGCGCAATATGACTCTAGAAATGAAAGTGGTCTTCATTTGGACTACAGCTACAACTTACAGACTCGAACCCACTCAATGCCAAGTAACCTTTGTTCAAATAATCCAAAGATGAGGTTCAATAGCGATTATAATAGTACCGGTAATAATACCGAGTACATCAATTTCAACGCCCCCCACATGAGCATTAATAACACGACTCATAAAAATTCAATTTCCTCGATGAAACCAATTGGTACTATGAACGGGTTTAGTACTAATAATCTTGTTCCACAAGCGCCAAATTTTGCTTCTAATGGTGAAATTCCATCTGTATTTGGAAGCTTCCCTGTACACGAGAATTATATAGCAAAACCAGCATTTCCATTCCCACCGCATATGAACTCGAACTATACTGATACACCCTATGTACAGCAACCGCAACCGCAACAACAACAGCAACCGCAACAACAACAGCAACCACAACCACAACCACAACCACATCACACACCTCCGGTTTTCAGTAACGGAAGTGGCGCACTTCCACATCTGCATCATTCATCTATCTCCTCCGTCTCTCAAGGTCATACACCACAACAATTGCCCATTGCTGAATATTCCGCAATTGACTATCAAAAAGGCAGTAGTATTACACCCCATTACAACAATATTTATGCACCTGAATGGTCAACCCAACACCAGCTCCAATCAAATTCGCAATTCAATCCTTCTGCTTTAATGTCGGATAAAGGTATTGTGTATCACTCACACAATCCCTCGTGGTCTTCAACTGCTTCCTCCACACAAGGTAATGCAGTATTTGGTGTTCAGAATTGGTAAAAAAAAAAAAAAAAAAAATTCATCCACACACTGCAAAATAATTTTTAAAAGAAGCAACGAGATAGTTAATTCTTTGTGCTATTTAATCCAAAGAAAAAGAAAAGAGTCTTATAAAAGCCATCTTTTCATCACATTGCGGATCCATCTATTTTGTACTTTACATATACATATATATATACTATACTATACCACTTTGTTGATTTTTGATTGATTTTTTTTTCTGTATGCAAGTTTTGAAGGGATATATTACTTATTTGGATAGTTATGAATGGTCATTTCAATATTTGTTACTTTTACTTTTAAAATTTGCATTCGCATTTGCATCCCAAACACACACACACATACGCACGTACATATCCACAAAACTGGCATTTTCATAGTATCCAAAAAATTTGTAATTAAGAATTACACATTCTCTCGGTTTCCTTGTGACTGTTAAAGAGTAAAAAATCGGTGTACTCGCAGTACAGTTTTATGAAATTGGTACTATTTTAAGAATCGATCAATCACACTTCCCATTTGGGAAAGATTTTTGAGATGCCTTCCGTAATTTATTTTTGTGTCACAAAAAGCCTTAATAATGTGCTGCAAGATTGCTGCTAAATTTTTTGATTTTGTTTACATCTTATTTTTTTTTGCAGTAATTCGAAAAAATATTTTTTTGCAGCATTTTATTTTGAAATGAAGGGTTTTTAAAACCAAGCACTTGGTAGCATATTGATTACATAATCGTTTTTTCGAAACTGGCTTACCAAGATATTACAAAGCAGGTAGCTTCCCCTTTCCTTCTCTATTTTTTTTTTTTTTGTTTTTTTTTTTTTTTTAGCCCCAGATTGAGTTTAATAGACAAGAATGTTATTACAACTCGCTGATAAAACTTTTAACTGCCTGAGTCAAGGTATCGATGACACCTTCATCAGATCCTTCATCACTTAATTCGTGTGTAGCACCAGGGATAATTTGACTGTATTTACTCCAGTATTGAGTAGGAGTAGCGTTTTGCCATCTTTCTAATAATTCCTTCTTATCCACATGGGCGGGAACAAACTGGTCACTACCAGAATACAAAACTAAAAGCGGTTTGGTTACTTTTCCAAAAGTTTCTTTGAAATCGCTCTCTGTTAGATATGACGAAAAATAATCATCATCACCTCTTTTACATGCGAGCGAGTAGAATCTGTAAGCAGTGACTGGGGTGTTGAAAAGAACTTTTTTGTATTTTTCTGGTAATATTTCATTCTCTCTTCCCTTAGCAATGTACTCATCGTATACCTCCTCAAGTAACTTTTCCAATTTTGCACTTTTTCCCAGATTTCTTAGAGCTTCCTGATCAGAAACTGGTGCTTGCAAGATGGCTCCTTGAATTTGTTGTGCCTCCTCTTGCATAGTCTTTGTCAAATAGTGAATTGCATTCTGACAACCTGTTGAATGGCCCATTATGACAATTTTCTGTTTCTTTCCACCTGCTTCAGATTTGAAATACTCAATTGCTTTTTGGATCTGGCGGGAATCCCTTTGCAAACTGGATACTCCCCATCCATTGTAGGCAGAGCCAAGTAAAACTTGTATCAAGTTCCATTCACCACCATCAGAGATCACCTCGGCAAGTCGTGGCAAATACGGTACATTCAATAATCCATTTCCTAGTCCACCGACAAAAAGTACAATATTGGGACAAACATCTTTTGAATCCGGATTCTTTATAAATTCAAATGCCGTTAAGTTAAAACCAAACGTGTGTACAATACCCCTCTGTGGAGGAACCGCGCTTAGAGACATGATACAAGAGAGCTTATGCCGGCTTTCCGCGTGATAATACTTTAGCAATATCCTCAACTGACCCAACTTTTGATGATGGAGTAGAAGGGGAGCTCATCTCGTTGATAAGCTAGTGTCTTTTTTTCCCCTTCATGTCGCAAAAACATTTATTCGCGACACTGAAAAAGGTATCAGGAAGTTCACCATACAAGCCACGCATTATTGATCGTCTAGGCTACTCCGGAGAGATAATACCACCGTGAAAAACCTGATTATAACAAGGAGAAGAGTAGCAGCGAACCTCTATTATAGATGATGGAGAAGTTTGGATTCAATAAAGTTACGAATCATCCGACGTCGTCGTCGCAATCCAAGATCACGCACAATATTGCGATTCCACATCCACATCCACATCCACATCTTCCGTATAGTCAGCATCCAAGACAAGCGGAGCTGATGAGAAAGCAGTTGCTTGTTGGTAATGCACCCGGGAACGACGTTGTTGTTGCAAACTGTGTTGCTGTCAATCCGTCGGACTTTGCAAATGTTCCAAATAGAACTCCTGTGATTTTGGATGGCGTTATTGTTTACTCGATTGCCAAAGATGATCGGATGAAACCAGGTTATATTGGTTTAGCGGCAAATATGAGATCATGGGGGAAATACTCTTATGATCAAACAGTACATGTGGAGACGTACGATATATTTCTGTCGGGCCAGCAACAGCAGTACCTTGGAGCCGTAGATTGCCTGATTGACTTTGTCAAGGCAAAAGCCAATTCGTCTCCGTTGAATCACGATGACTTGGTGAGCATTTTCCATCAAAAGTACGATAATCAAATTTTACAACCAACACAGGTGATTTACATGGAATACCATGGCGTCTATTATTGTGTTAAAATCGAACAGGTGCAAGTTATCGACGTTAACACTAAAGACAATTTACCAAGTTTTAAGGACTCAAAAGATATAAGCACTAAGGGAATACTAATGAAGTCTACAGATGTTGTTTTTTACCCATTCGAAGGATCCAAAATCACCATTTCAAAAAATAAAAGCTTAAAGTCAAAGATTTTTGGTGGTTATGGAAGCGAAACTCGCCATCGCGCTAGAAAACAGATTATCAATCCAGATTTCAAATTGGAGGACTTGGGAATTGGTGGTTTAGATGCAGAATTTCAGGATATTTTTCGTCGTGCTTTCAACTCAAGAATCTTACCACCTGAAATTGCTGAAAGATTGGACTACAAACATTGTAAAGGTTTATTGTTATACGGACCTCCCGGTACAGGTAAAACATTGATTGCAAGGAAACTATCCAAAATGTTGAATGGTAAAGAACCAAAGATTGTTAATGGTCCAGAAATGTTAAGTAAGTATGTTGGTGCATCTGAGGAGAATATTCGTAACTTGTTCAAAGATGCTGAGGCCGAGTACAAACAGAAAGGAGAAGATTCCGATTTGCATGTCATTATATTTGACGAATTGGATTCTGTGTTTAAGCAGAGAGGATCTGGCAAAAGTGATGGAACAGGAGTTGGAGATAACGTGGTGAATCAATTGTTATCTAAAATGGATGGTGTTGATCAATTGAACAATATCTTGGTTATTGGTATGACCAATAGGCTTGACTTGATTGACACAGCATTATTGAGACCTGGTCGTTTTGAGATCCAGATTGAGATTGCTTTGCCTGATGAAAAGGGAAGAAGAGATATTTTTGCGATCCATACAAAGAAGTTGACAGAAAATGGATTGTTGACCTCAGATGTCAATTTAGATGAATTGAGTATATTGACTAAGAATTTCACTGGGGCAGAAATTGAAGGTCTTTGTAACTCTGCAAAGTCTTATGCTATATCTCGTCACACCAAGAAAGGCTCATTAGCTCAAATAGACCAAGAGTCGATAGTCAATATGAAAATCACTAGAAACGATTTTCTTTTGGCCTTAACTGATATTCGTCCTGCTTTTGGTACTGATGAAGAAGATTTGACGCTGCAGGCAAAACATGGTATCATCCAATTTAACCAAACGATTAGACACATTTTCGAGAAGGGGCAATCTATAATCGATGTTGTTAGATCTAGCGAGACAGAAACGTTAAGAAGTGTTTTATTATATGGTCCTCCCGGTGTTGGTAAAACCGCCATAGCAACAACTTTGGCTTTGAACAGTGATTTCCCATTCATTAAGATGTTATCGGCAGAGACTTTAGTTGGTATGGGAGAAGCAAAAAAGATTCAAGAAATTGATAGTGTGTTTAGAGACGTTCACAAGTCTCCACTTAACGTATTGGTTATTGATAAAATTGAAACCATTATCAACTACAATCCTATTGGACCCAGATTCTCAAATGACATTTTACAAGTCCTTGATGTGTACTTGACTAAACAACCACCAAAGGGAAGAAGGTTATTGATCATTGGGACTACGTCGCAATTCTCGGTGCTTAAGCATATGAATTTAACAGATAGTTTCAATGATATTATTGCCGTACCTCCCGTGAAGAATGTTGAAGAAGTCGGTAAAGTGTTGGACAGGATAGGATTCATGCAACCAGATGATAGACAAGAGATTTTGGAGCAGTTGTCATCCTACGAAGTCAACATTGGAGTAAAAAGCTTAATTGACGTGCTCATGGTAAGCAAGTACTCTAAAGACACAGTTGACGAAGTAGTCAATAATATTATTGAAAAAATGAACGGTTAGAATTTGATACTAGAGAAAACTTACACACCACACTCTCCCACTCTCATTTTTGTAAACCTATACAGCCTTTATAGCCTTAATAGAGCCCTCTATATGCTTTTTCGTTTGTTCGTTTGTTCGTTGTTGTTTTTTTCTCTACTTTAATTTGACTTATCGTTTGGTATTGTTTTCTTTAGCCATTCCAAATGTGGAATAAACACCTTTTCGCATCGGTCTCTATTTGTTTCTTCATCCGCCCTGATGTATTCAAGGTAATTACCCATATATGATGTCTCCTTATTCAAATCAACGTTGCTATCCAAAGCTGATCCATCAGATTTATAATAGTTTGGACAAATACCTTCTGTAAAAAACTGGAAGATTCTCAAGTCAAAATCGTATCCCACATTTTTGTCAATTGCCGAATACATTCGAATATGTTCATCTGAATCTTTATAAATCAAATCATTGTTATCGACTAACCAATTGGGGTAAAATTTAGGATATGATAAATGCATGAATACTATATCTACATTGTCTGGTTGTGGTTTATCATTAGCTTGGACTGGATCGAAATGGCCCAAAGCTTTCGAAGTAAAGCTGTCAGTTGCCTTTGAGTGGTATCCTACCCACTGAAACTGTTTCAAAGTTTGATGCCATGGTTCTTTCATTACTGTAGCCGCTGCTATGAATGTTTCTTTATCGCCCTCGCCTGCCGAACCTTGAGTCAATATTGGGTAGTAAAAATTCGGACCAAACACATTATAGTATAAACAAAGTAATAACGTTTTCAAATGACTAGTTTTATTAATAACAAGCATCCCTGTTTCAGAAGTTGGATCCGGTAAAGTGCCCTCAAAATCGTGGAACCACGAATCGGCAAAAGTGTATTTTGAAAATGGTTGCAAATTCTCCTCCCCACCTGCTTGTTTAATATCGTATTTTGAATATCTGAGTTTATTCTCCTTAACTTCAACTTCAGCAATTTCGTAAAACTTTGGGTTTGTGGTTCTCGCCCATGCATCAGGCCATAAAATCAAATTGTTCTTTTTGTATAATTCTGAGTCAAAAATGTAGTCAATGTTCTTTGTTGGAAAGTTGTCTGAATCTATGTAAAATACATTTTCAAATTGAGAGCTCAACAATGCTAGCATCTTGTACTGATAGCCTCCAATGTTGAATTTTTCCTGCAATTGCTTAGCCAACTCAGTGTCAAAGACATTACACCTAGCATTGTATTTTGATTGAATATGAGTACAGAATGTTTCTTCGTAATCATCCTTTGAAGCTAAGAATAGTTCTATTGGTAGCTTTGCCCCGGTGGCTCTGATTTGTTTGATTACAAGGTATGATAGCCAACTATATTTACCGCCACCAATAAGCACATATCCTGAAGAGCCGTGATATTTCAGCCACTCGGGATCACTTGGAACGAGTTTTCCAAAAGTAGCTACGCCTTTATTAATGAGGTTTGGTATATGATCGTGTACATATTGATAATGGCTGTCGGCCATCGCCTTGTACGTAGCATCTGGGATATCCAAAACATTCTCCAAATACTCTTTACTAAACAAGAATGAGTCATCGGTTGAGAACAACTCTTTTGCTTTTTCCGTTATGTATTTACCCTTAATTGAAGGTTCTGAAATGCTATACTTGTCAAGGTCATCGAAAAATATCTTGTAATTTCGAATTTTGGGATTTACTGGTTTAATATTACTTGTTGACAGAACTTTGTCTTTTTCAGAACCCAGACTTTTTCCCGGTTCTGGAGGTCTATTCTTGCCGGTATTTGGTTTGGCATTTATAGTATTATCAAGAAAACTCTGTAAATCGTTGGAATGAAATCTATTGGAGGTAAGCAAGTGCACTCCAATTAAGCCTATAGCTATTAGCACAAGAACCCTTAACCTATGCTTCAAAATCATTGCAAAAGAAAGTCCTTGGCAGACTTGAAAGCTACTCCACAAATTTCTTTCTGCAAAGATTTCTTTTTGATAAATCAGAAAGAAATCTTATCTCAAATTCATCGCAATTATTTTTCGCTATATATTTTTTTTCAATTGTTCCGTTTTTCCGAGCGACATGGCCACTATCGACACTATCGACACTATCGAGCGAAGCGAGATAGTGGAGCACACTGACCGACACTATCGAGCAGAGCGAGATAGTGGGTATCCAGTTAGTGTGTTCCACTATCGACACTATCGACACTATCGACACTATCGAGCGAAGCGAGATAGTGGAGCACACTGACCGACACTATCGAGCAGAGCGAGATAGTGGGTATCTAGTTAGTGTGTTCCACTATCTGGTAGAGCGAGATAGTGGGCATCCACTAAGTGTGTAAATTATATTGATTATATATTATTAATATTCAATAGTGTCTGTGGCAGCTGGTCAGTGTTGCTCAATTATCTAAGAAGCTAGTCAGTATTGCTCCACTATCTCGCTCTGCTCGATAGTGTCGCTCTGCTCGATAGTGTCGCTCTGCTCGATTAGTGTCGCTCTGCTCGATAGTGTCGCTCTGCTCGATAGTGGGTCAGTGTCGCTTCGTTTTCTAGTTGTTTTTATAGCAATTATCTTTTATATGAGCACCTAACGCGGTGCGCGCTTAAGGCTCATCGCAAAATTAAACGCTTCCCCCCCCTCTTACCCCCCACAGTTCTAAAAGAGATTTGTTATCGGCTAGTTAAATTGAGGTTTTGTCGATTTATCAGCGATTTTATACAATTCACATCTGTGCTTATCAAAAAGTATCGGGGCTTTTTGCTGCTATATGTTTCGCAAATTTCAAAGAATGACCCATACTTCAAAGCTATTGAAACTCCCCAAATCACAATCATTCACTAAACGTATCCTGCCCGATAAGAGAGTTTGTGATATCGAGACGGCCCTAAAGAATGAGAATGGTATAACCAATACACCTCGAAACTTGATTAGTGGTGGATTTACATGGGTCTTGCCAACTCCAAGGAATGACTACCAGTTCTTAATAGCGAATCCCAGGGCACTAGAGGATTTGGGGCTAGATGTTGACGAACAAAAAAGTATTATTTTTCAGCAGATTGTGAGTGGTGAATTCTACAATGACAGGAAAACGTTTATGGAAAATGGGTTTCCCATGCCTTATGCACAAGCATACGCGGGGTGGCAGTTTGGCCAATTTGCAGGTCAGTTGGGAGACGGGAGAGTCATTGGATTATTTGAAATCGCCAAACCTTTGCCCGATGGCAAGAATAGACCGGTTTTTGAGATTCAGTTGAAGGGCGCTGGTAAAACACCCTTTTCTAGATTTGCTGATGGGAAAGCGGTTTTGGCGTCATCGATTAGAGAATATATCATATCCGAGCATTTGAATGCGATTGGAATCCCCAGCACACGTGCGCTATCTTTGACTTTGTTGCCATCTACCTTGGCTCAAAGACATAGTGCAGAAAGATGTGCTATTGTTGCTCGATTTGCAGAAAGCTGGGTAAGGTTGGGAACATTTGATTTGTACAGATACAAAGGTGATAGAGAAGGAATACGAGTATTATCTGATTATGTCATAAAAGAGTTGTTTACAATTGATGGAAGGAGATTTCAGAATTTCGAAAATGTTGTGCAATTGAAACCTGGTTTGATAAGCTCTTTGAAAGAGGAGGGGGAGGAGTTGACGGATTATGATAAGATGTACTATGAGACGATTATCAGGAATGCGGAAACCACTGCCATGTGTCAATGTTATGGGTTTTTAAATGGTGTTTTGAATACTGATAACACTTCTATTTTAGGTTTGGCAATGGATTTTGGACCATTTTCGATAATGGATAAATACGATCCTGATTATACACCCAATTCAGAAGACCATCAATCTCGGTATGGCTATAGAAATGTGCCCACGGCGATATGGTGGAATTTGACTAGACTAGGCGAGGATTTGGCCGAGTTGATTGGCGCGGATGCATCTCTATTGAAGAACCCAGAGTTCAAAAACGGGATTAAAGAAGAATGGGAAGAGGATATAATCAAGAGGGCCACAAAAATAATAGAGGTGGGAGGGGAGATATATTTATATTCATTTACTAAGAAATATGTTGAGACATTTTTCAAGAGATTGGGATTATCTTTGTCATTGATAGATGTACAAAACCCCGATGTACAAAATGTTCATTTGATAGCGCCCATGTTGGAAGTTTTGCAAAAATTGCACACGGACTTTAACTTGTTTTTTTTAAAACTTCAACAAGTTGATTTTGGCAAGAGCTATTATGAGATTGCCGAGTCGTTTTATATGAATGATAAGGAGAGACGTGATAAGGAGGATATTATTGAACAATTTGCCCAATGGTTGGAGAAATATTACGTACTAAGGCAAAAGTCAATGGAGTATGCTGATACTCCAAATTCCCGCGACTACAATCCCAAGTTTTTACCAAGAAACTGGATTTTGAACCAGGTTATTGAGCAGACACTTGGTTCGAGGGGACAGGATATCAGTTATTTGGAGAAGTTGCAAAAAATGAGCAGTAATCCGTTTGATGAGACCAAATGGGGAGATGAGATGAAGGATATTGAGAGGGTATGGATATTACAGGGAGATAAAGGCGAGGACTATACAATGTTGCAATGTAGCTGCTCGAGTTGATAGTATTTGCCCACTATCGAGCCCACTATCGAGCAGAGCGAGATAGTGGGGCAGCAAACTAGTCAGTGTTTATCCACTATCGAGTAGAGCGAGATAGTGTCGGTGGCAGCTAGTTAGTATTGTTCCATTATGGAGCAGAGCGAGATAGTGTCGGTGGCAGCTAGTTAGTATTGTTCCATTATGGAGCAGAGCGAGATAGTGTCGGTGGCAGCTAGTTAGTATTGTTCCATTATGGAGCAGAGCGAGATAGTGTCGGTGGCAGCTAGTCAGTGTTGTTCCATTATGGAGCAGAGCGAGATAGTGTCGGTGGCAGCTAGTTAGTGTTGTTCCACTATCTCGCTCTGCTTGATAGTGGAGTAACAACTCTCTACTATAAATAAATGCACAGAAGTAAAAATGCCCATTTTATACAGATGCATAGTAATAGATACATATTAGTATTTTAAAACTCATTAGTATACACGTTAGATATAGATACACATTTATATAAGCATTAGCATATATACATAAATACACACAACCTAGTCAGTGTTTATCCACCATCTCGCTTTGCTCGATGGTGGACACACAAGCTAGTCAGTGTTATCCACTATTGAGCAAAGCTAGTTAGTGGATATGAATCACCTAAATAAACACAAGCTAGTTAGTGGATATGAGTCACTATCTCGCTTCGCTCCCTATTGTCGCTCTCTACTCTCTACATTCTGCTCCACTAGCTCGCTTCGCTAAACACAAGCTAGTCAATGCTTATCCACCATCTCGCTTTGCTCGATGGTGGACACACAAGCTAGTCAATGCTTATCCACTATCTCGCTTTGCTCGATAGTGGAGCAGCGTTGTTTCCCCTCTTTAGTCGTGCACAAATCAAAACGCGTCTTAAACCATACATAAATCTTTACAAGGCATATTTCACAAAATCAAACAGACCAGTTAAAGTTTTGGTTGCCAGATTCGCGACAAGTATGAAACTTTTTTAATAAAGATAATTCAATACTATTAGTAAGAAGCACTAAAAGTGTATTTCTCAACCTCTTGCAATACCAAATATAACTCCTTTATAAGGTTCTATAATCCAACACCCCTACTATAAAGCTCTATAATCCAACACCTCTACTATAAAGCTTATTTTTTTGTTTTTTAGAGATAAATAGATAACCCATTAATAATAATTTTCTCTTTGAATTCATGCAAGTAGTGGTAACAATAGACACAAATTTTTTACAACCACTTTAAAGCCATTTACAACAACTATAGACGTTATTGCCCTCTCCTTTCAAGTAGACACTCGAGTTTAAATCTAGAAGCTTCATTTAATAACCCTTTATAATATTCCTAATATTATCCAACCCCCCCCCCCCTTCCCTTTCCTTCCCCAGCTCTACTCAATTGTGACTTTCAAAATAACAATAAAATTTTGGCAACACATTTTGAACAAAGAGACAAATCCACACATACAAAATCTCTTTGATTCAGCAAAGAAAAAAAAAAAACTAGAGAAAAAAATTATTAGAAAGAAGCAACACATTTTTATTAGCTGGAAACTATAAAGGTTTTTGAGGCCAAATAGCTGACTTGTTATATAGGTTAGGTTAGTTGACCCAGCTTGGTGGTTTGGTTTTTCCCAAAAAAAAAAAAAAAGAAGAAAAAATTTTTATATATATCAGACCCGTGTGTACTCTCTCCATACTGCTCCACTAGCTCGCTTCGCTCCCTAGTGTAGAGAGAGAAGTTGCTTTAAGATTTCAAGAGAATGAGTGAGAGAGATCTTGTCGTACACTATAAGGTGTTGAAACAATTTCTTGATATATCCTATGACCAGCAATCAAGGTCTAAGTCGACCTCGTCTAGGGCCCAGAGAGCAAGAGAGAAATTGTTGAAATTGTCGTCGGCCCAGTTTAGGGAACTAAGTACCGATGTTTACGATGAACTAAAGAGAAGAATCGATGAAAGTCGAAGCGAACCAGACTACTTATTACCAAAATCTTCTTTCCACCCAAAGAGAAATCAAGCAAGGCAGAAATTAGCATCGTTGCCACAAACGCGTTTTAAGGACTTGGTTGCTGATATTTCCTTTGAAATCGAAAGAAGAGAACTACATATTGACACCGCTGCCGCTAGCACTAACAGCAGCAGCAGCACCCACCACCCCCATACCCATTCCCATACTCACAATCACAATCACAACACTCAGAGCCTGAGTCTCAGTCTGAGTCTCAGTCAGAGTCACAGTCACAGTCACAGTCACAGTCAGCACCCTTCAATTTCATCAAGCCATCTCAACAATTTCCACGAAAGAAAAGCATCTTTGGCATCTTCTCATCACACTTTATTGGCGGATTCAAATGGCCATCATAGTCGTCTGGCCTCTCATCATTTGAACAATTTTCCTACCCAACATGAAAGTAACGGTACAGAACTGAGAGACGTAAAGGAAAATACAACTTCAAGTAAAAATGTCACGTCTCCTAATCCAGAAGTATCTAACCAATCAATTGGTATACAAACGTCAAAAGTCGTGCCGGCAAAAGCTAACCTTGCATGGTCTAGTGATGAAGAAGAAGAAGAAAAAGAAGAAAAACGGGATAACGAAGAGGCAAAGACACACCATCAACAACAACAACACCAACACCAACAACACCATCAACACCATCAACATCAACAACAACAACAACAACATCATCATCATCATCATCATCAGTCTATTGAAACTCTTGAGGTGTTAAATGGAAATGGAAATGTGCACCAGGAAAATGTCAACAATGAACAACTTTTACTATTGCAAAAGCAAGTAGCCCAGTACAGCGAACAGATAAGTAATTTGACTCAGGAAAAAACAGCCCTTGATGAAAAACTTGGCTCCTTACAGGAAGATTACAATTTTTCCATCAAACAAAACAAGACCCTAAGCGAAGAATTGGAAATATTGGGGCAAGAAAAAGAAGAGTGGATCTCGAAACATGAAATGTTAACCAAATTGGCAGAAACCAACGAAAAGTTGTCGAGTGAGTTGGAAAAGATCAAATCTATGAATGCTGCATTGAGGCTTGAAAACCAATCTTTGAAAAGTGCATCTCCTGTCAACCGCTCCATCAATAACGCTGATGTATCTCCAAGTCAGAAAACGTCTTCTAGTACCGTTAGTGTTGACCAGTTTTTGAGTAAGCTAGAGAATATTCAGCCCACTCCAACAATCAATGCCACAACTGCAGAATTAAGAAATCAGGTCAAACTTTGGCAAAGGAGGTACGAAGATGCTAGATCAAAGTCGATTGCCAATGACATTAAAAAGTCAACCCTTTCAAAAATAGAATTAAAACCGTTTATATCCCCTCAAGGTTTGATATCAATAAAATTGGTAAGTGATGTACAGGCTTTGCTAGAGTCCCTCCTTATCTACATTTCCCAAGATAATTGGGATGCTAATATCATGTTTGGAAAGATTTCCAAAATTGCAACAGCTATAAATGAAATAGCATCTCAAGGAGATGGCGATCATCCAAATAGTAATGAAAATTCCATATTGCTTAGAGAGTCGGCAGCTTATGCTTTGACAACAACGAGATACCACGCTACTTATAAACTTTTATTCCCACGCTTTATTGTTGAAAAATCGTTGGGAGACTTGCTTTGTATTCTTTGTGAATTGATTTCAGTATCAAAGTTGAATGAAAACTCGACTAATTTGAGAAAACTTGAGGTTGAAAAGAAAGTAGTGAAAAAGTCCGTTAATGAAAATTTTGGAGCAAGGCCATTGAGAATGGCAAATAAGCTAAAAGATGCTCAGAACCGGTCCGAAGCTCAAATGAAAAGCATGATGAGCCAGTATAATAATAATAATAATAATAATAATAATAATAATAAAGATAACAATGGTAACAGCAACAGCAACAACAGCAACAGCAACAACAGCAACCACGACAACAGCAACCACAACAACAACAATTACAACAATAACCACAACAACAACAACAGCAACCACAACAATCACAACAATCACAACAACTCATCAGTTGTAAAACAAAGTTCTCTCAAAGTAGTCACTACAGGCAAATCTCCAGAACTGAGTCCCTTTGTTGACAGGTTGAATGATACCAAAGATAAAGATAATAAAAATTCTGTTTCTACTGGTACTGGCACTGCGTCCAAGTACATGATTCCAAATGCTTTTGCAGCTATGAGAAGTTCGAAAACGAAGGAGTCACAATCGGAGTCTTCCTTTGTAACTACGAAATCTCCCGTTCCTAAAACGTCACTCAAGCTGTCTTCGTACTTTGAAAAGGAGCAAAAAGATGCTCCGTTGAACGAGATTTCAACAAATGGTCCTACCCCACATAGGGATCGAACAACATCAACAACAGCAACACAAAACTCGTTCGCTACTGCTGGTCATAAGGAAGCAGAAGAGAAGGAGAAAGAGAAAGAAAAAGAAAAAGAGGACAAGATGAAAAATGAATCACAGGTGCAAATCTCAACCCAGCTGGGTATTTCTACAACTCAAAAAGAGGTTACCCCAAGAGTAGCCATATCTCCAGACTCGTCAAAGGATCATAGCTACACCTCTCATGTCTCAGCAATGGGCAAAAAATTTGAAGAGCCACATAACCTCAGTGATGAAGGTTCACTGCCCCCAATCAAGCCAATACATATTAAAAAGGGAAATATTCTAGATCGTGTTGAGCAATTTGAAAACTCTCCTGACCATCATCTGCAATATCCATCTTCGTCTTCTCCAAAAGCACTACAGTCCCCTTTTGACTCTCTATATAGTTTTGAGGAAGCGAAGCAAGTTACCGATCCATTCACTGTGAACTCCAATAGCAACAGTGGAAACATTTTTACATCAAATAATTCAACCAATGATGATGCTTACACAAATGAGAACGTTCCGGCTTCTATTAGCAAAGGAAAGGGAATATTACAATCTCTTAAAGACAGAATTGCAGCAGAATCAGGAAAACTGGAGCCACAGGATCAACCTTTATTACAGAAAGAATCAATTCTGGATAGACCGGTAGTTCAGTCAAATTCAAGTGATACAATTACAGCAAAAACAGTGCCAAAGGAGTATTCAGAACCGGAAAACCGAAACGTTTCTCGCACCACTCTTGGTAGGCTGGCAAATCTGCACGTGGTGAGAGAATCTACGAGTGAATCACCAGAAGAAGAAGAAGAAGAAGAAGAAGAAGAAAAAGTAAAAGTAAAAGGTTTGCTGAAGAGTAGCAGGGGTGGTGAAGAAGAAGAAGAAGAAGAAGAAGAAGAAGAAGAATATGATGATAATGATGAGGATGAAGAAGATGAAGAGGAAATTAAAGCAAGGGAGAGGCAAGAATACCGCAAGTCGGTGGCAGCACAAACTTTCAATGTGGATTTGTTTGATATCGACGATCCTGATAACACATTAACTCAAGTTTTGCTTTATTTAGAGCATCAAACTGTTGAAGTCATTAACACTATACAATCACTACTCGGTGCGATCAAGAAACCAAACGCTACACGTGGTGATTTGAGAGAAAAATCTAAAGCTATAACCGAAGTGATTTCACAAATGACAGAGGCGACAAACACCTCAATGAATCAAACACGTAATGCTCAATTGAAAGAACACGGAAGTTGGGTTGTGAAATCTTTAGAAGATTGCTATCATAGAATGAATATCTTGTGTAGGCTGGGAGATAGGTTTGATGATGAATTTGCTGATAAAAATTTCAAACAAAGATTAGCAGGTATATCATTCGACATTGCAAAGTGCACCAAAGAATTGGTGAAAACTGTTGAAGAAGCTAGTCTTAAAGAAGATATTGCTTATCTCGATGCTAGGCTTAGTCAAAATGAAGATTTGACATAAGATAGGGTGATGATTCAATGTACTAGTGATGATTTGTTTATTATTATTGTTGTTGTTGTTGTTATTGTTATTATTATTATTTTCTGTCCTTGGTTATTTGAGATTTTCTATACCAACACTGGGATTTATTATTTAACGTATTTTGACAAGAAATCTTGGTGAGACTGAGATTCCAACGTATTGGTTGTAAACTTATCCTTTTTTGTGTCCAGGTTTATGCTCCTGTTGAATTTGAAAGTTGTATCTCGCCAGTTACTTTGATTAGCTGTGTGTTCCTTAACCTTGATATTTTGCTTCATTATTGATTTTTCACTCTTTGAACGTTCTCTTTGCTCTAGCATCTGTTTCTCCTTCTCTTTTTCTTTTTCCTTCTCCTTCTCCTCCTTGATTTTTTTGATCTCGGCGATTAACGCCGCGGTCGCTTCTTCATCGGAATCTGAAGCGGAGTCGCAGCTGGAGTCGGAGTCGGAGTCGGAGTCGGAGTCGTCATGGCTGGAAACTTTCTCATTGAGATCTACTCTTTCTTTGTTGCTTTCATCTTTTACACCACTGATAGGTGAAGCATGATTCGGAGTATGTGTTTCCTTAATAGGTAGTTCTACCCTTGCCATTTTGGATACATGTTCTATCTCATCGCGTCCGTTAGCTGTGATAATCGAACTTGTATGTAAAGAATCAGTACTTCGTCGCCTAACTTCTCTCATGTTCTCAAACTGATTATCTCCCAGCTTCAAATTCTCACTAGCCACTTTTTTTTCAACTGGCGTTACTTGCTTTTGTTCATCATCACCTTCTTCTTCCTCCTCCTCTTGCTCCTCCTCTTCGCTATCATCACTTTCGTAATCCACCAACCGAGACTCTTTTTTCAACAGCTCTGCACCACTTTTTTCAATCCTCGTACTTGTTCCAATTCCCAATTCCTTAACGGCACGGGCAAATATCTCTTGTGGAATATCAGACCTATATTTTAAAGTTTGTTGCTGTGGTAATTCTCGTGCATGAACTATTGAGCCTTTTATGTTTATTCTTCGACCTTTTTTGCTTTCTAAAGTTGGTCTGTGATTCGTTGTCATTTTGAAGAAATATAAAAGTCAGCAATAAGTTGGAAAAGCCAGAGCCTTATTCAACAAACAAGTCCTGTTTTGAAGAGATAAAGCTTGTTTCTAGATTCAATCTGGTAATCTCTTCTTTTTTTTTTCTTTCCTCTCTTCTGGATTATTTTTACATTTCTTTAACAATCGCATACAACTGGAGTTTTGCATTCTTACATGTCACTTGACGTGGCAAATCAGGATAAAAAGGGGTTCTTTTGCATTAAACAGTCTATAAAAGATTTTTCTTTTCTCTAGAGAAGTAAAAATAACTCCTACTTTTAGTCCTCGTATTCGATTTCTGCCTCCCAGTCATCGTTATCGTCTTCATTTTTTTCCTTCTTCGGCATCAACTCACTTATGATGGGTCCGTCCAATTGATTTAATAAGTCGTTAACTTGCTCAATAACAGTAGGATCACATTCTTCAGTCAATTCGCTATTTATTATCTTATAACCTGACGTCAAACATAACCGGGCATCGTTGACCAAGCTTTTAATCTCCTCATTTTCACACATTTTCAATTTTTTTATTTCGATATCTCTATAGTCAGCAGCAGCAGCAGTGGCATCACTATTATTGCCATCCAATTGCGCCTTGTCCAATAATGAAATGATTTTTTTGGCTTTGAACAAATAAGCTATGGCTTCAATGTAAAAGGCATCAAGAATTGAGTCATTTATATCTTGAACATTGGAAACTATATCTATAGCAATTTCATACTGCTCCAACTCAACAGCATATTTGGACAATGTAAGTAGTGGCTGAATCAACTCTACGTACTCCATGCCTACTTCAAACGCATCATTTTCCTTCTCCTCTTCTTTGATCACATTTGCATAATCTTCCAATTTGGTTTTCTTAGCTTGAAACAAATCCCATGCTCTGACAAGAGCTTCAATAGCGTCCTGATTTCGTTGTTGTGAGATTCGGATTGAAGATAGTTGGGAATAACTTTCAGGGTTGGTAGAATCAAGACTCAAACTATATTCAATCAATTCGTTGCATTTAGACTCGGCCTCTTCTTCCATACATAAATCAGTCATCCAGATTTCTATACTGGCAAAAATCCCCAGATTCAACTTTTTAAGTAGCCATTTTTGATACTCTGTTAGACTCTCGTACCCACTATCTTTAATTATTTGGTTGGAGCATTCGCCACCTTGCACCTCGGCCAAGTACTCGTTCAATTTGTTCAATCCAGTATTTATATAGTTTAACCCATCTCGACCACCAATAATTTGTCCCAAATACAAATATTTCTCAGCACCTTGCTTAGCCTCAGGGTCCAACTGACATGCTGTTGTCAACACTTGATATGCCTCCTCTAATTGGTTATTTTCAAGTAGTGTTTCTCCGAAAATCGAGAGTAATTCAGGTGACGAAGACGAGTTCTTATCTGAACCAATGTGCGATGATAAGAGTTCCAAAGCTTTCTCTGGTTGCGAGGTGGCTAGAAAAGCTCGCGCCTGCAGTATTACCTCTGACATAAGATTTCTTCTAGCAGTATTACTCTAAGTCTCTCTTCCTCCAATCGAAAAGCAAAAGTAGCTTTCTTCCTTTCTTCCTTTCCTCCTTCCTTCCTTCTTCTTTACTCAAGCGAGTTCATACCATCATCATCTTGAAAAAAAAAAAAAAAAAAAAATGTCGGACATATTAAATGTCGCACAGCGCCTATAAAGATGCAATTTTTTGAGATGAGGTCGCTACCAAATGCCTTTCTCGTTGATAGATTCAAGATGTACCTTTATTCATTGATGGGGATGATATCAACACACATTCCCACCTAATATTCTGAGAAATTATGAATATACAAGATGTCAATTGGTCTTGGAGATCTGTTGATACCATATAATCTCTTACTGCCAGGTAACGCCGTGAGTTTTCCCTCTGATAAAATGTAGGTGACCCACTGTTTTCTTTAAGTTATATATCCTTTGTATGCAAAAAAAAAAAAATAAAATAATCCATTTTGCAAGGAATGGAATGGGAGCAAAAAGCATTGTATTGCAGTATAAAAAGAACGCTTTCTATAGAAGATGGACGATGTAACTTTTCAAGGCATACAGAATGAGTATGAGCTCTTACGGCTACTTCAAGTACGGTCCAAAAATCAGCATCGTCAGCAACATTGGTTCAAATTCATGAATATAACCAATAGGAACCTACGAAAGATACTTAAGTTACAAATCGATATTACAAGAATGCAAAAGAACCTAGCGGCACGCAAGTCAAATAAAATAGAATATAAGCAAAAGCAAGTTGCAAGTTTAGCTCAGCGTATAGTTAAAAGTTCAAGACAAGCTTATTTTGCATATAACTCGATTTTGGCACTAGGACAGTATATTACTTTGGGATTTGCATTGATTGCTAATTTGGCTGCTATTGTTGAGCTTTTATCAAAGATACCTGGCGTCAAGCTCAAAAGGTATGAGTATGAAGTAGCAGAAACCAGAGTTGATGATGGTAGTTGCAATACGTATTATGGGGGATCTAATGTAGAGAGTGTTGATTTCGAAGATGATTTGGGAGAGGAGGTTTCTTTCCAAAAACACAATGAAGAAGATGAGGAAGACAAGGAAGATAAAGAAGTAATGCTTAAAAGTCCAGTCTCGTGTTTACAAAGTATGAAGCTGCAGAAAGCAGAATCACGAGATTCACCAGTGGTGGTGCCTACATTATACGACTCTTTAAGCGTAACGCAAATACCTCCTCAGTCAGACAAAGACATGAACATGAATTCGACCTCATTTCTATCTATGAATAAAGAGTTGAAGATAAAAAGGAGCCAGAGGAATAAAGAGACAGAGTCACCATCTATGGAAAAAATGACGATTGATGATATCTTTGGTTCAAAAAAAAAGAAAGCTAAAAGGAAAGCAGCGGTGGAGAATAATAAACAAGTTGAAACGCTACTCAAGGAAAGTGCTATTTCAGATTCATTTGAGCTGCAAGGTGCCACCATACTAAATGATGATTCTTTAAATATTGCTACTACTCCCAGTGATCTTTCTATACCAATTACAGTCACTAAAGGGGGGGGGGAAAGAAAAGTATCAGATTTATCAATATCCGATATATTCAAAAGTATGCCTTCATCGTCAGCAAAGACAAAAAAGAAGAGAAAAAAAGCAGCAGCAGCAGCAGCAGCAATAAATGATAATGGATCTTTCCGCAAAGACAAAGTCAATAATGTGGACCTGCAAGACAAGTGATAATGCAGTGAAAAAGAATTTATAGAGGGTGTTTTTTTCTTTTTTTGGCTCTTTTGTTAAAAGAATGTAGTTGGATTATCTCTTTTTCATTCAAATGTACATCTTACAAAGAAAAAAGAACTACAAACATTCATAAAACCAGTAAGAGCACGATAAGGGTAATAATAAGAAGAATTAAAGACTAAAGCAAAAGAAAAAACGGGGGGTGTTGATCATAATACCTATCTACAATAATTAAGTTTCACAGTTTCAATGGGAATGAGAATTCTCTTTCTGTAGCTGTGGAGGGTACAGTAGATACGGTGAATACTGTGTGCACTCTAAATACCTCAGCGAATACTGAATTTCCTGCAGTGATTGTTGAAGTGTATGAGATGGTTGCTTTTTTGAGAATGCTGCGTTGCACTGTTTGGGAAAAAGATATTGTTGTGGTAACTTTAAAGTTTCAATAATACTTTTTAGTGTAGGACTATTCAATTGATCAATATCTAGACAATACTCATCATCATAGTCATCTTGATTAGTTTGTTTTATTTGTTGATCAACTTGATCATATTGGTAAGGTGGGATGGTAACATTGCTTGTCGAACATTTGACAGATGTATTAGTAGTAGTTGCAGCGTTATTATGTTGAGATTGGTTTGCCATTGTCGGTTGTAGCTGTGTTTGTTTTGGATAGTGATTATTCATTAGACTTAACGGTGATTTACTCATAGATGATTGTGGAGTATATGGCGAATGTACCGAGGATACTTCATAGATCGAGGATCCCATCGAATCAGGAGTATCTGCGTGTTGCGGAGATGGTTGTTGAAGCAGGTGTGGATTGAGATTGAAATTACGATGACCGTTATAATTCTGAGTGTGGTTATACAAAGTTTGACACTTTTTTTGCTGTCTCGCCAATTTCTTCAACTTCTTTTGTTCCTTCACCTCTTCATACACTTTCAAAGCGAATGGTAATAATTCTGGGTCTGTTATAACTTCATTCTTTTGTAATTTTTTTCTTAGTTTGTTTTTGATTCTTGATTTCCCTTTGTGGTCAAAAGGCAATTGTTTACACTCTCCACCTTCAACGTGAATTTCGCACCACATTTCAGCATTACTGAAAAACTCTCCACACATTGAGCAATTCCCCGGACTCGTCGCGCGGTCCCTTGTCTTAGTGCCTTCGGGATATTTGAAATGTCTCGATTTTAAATGGGTTTTGTATGTATCTCTTCTTGAAAAACCTCCTGTTGGATGACACTTGTGTGTGATGTTGTTATCGTCAGTATAAGTACTTTTTTCAAAGTAAGGGCAAGTATATGCTTTATTGCTGGAGTGCTTTTTTAAATGCCTCGTGAGGTAGCCTCGTACACTGAAAACAGCGTCACAATGTGGACAAGGGAAAGATGACTTTTTCCCACAATCACTAGTCAGTTGTTCTTCTTCATCTTCTTCCTCAAATGGCGAGAAACTGTTATTGGGCGATATCGAGTGTTCCTTATTACAAATGCCCAATTTTTGGGATAAAGTAGTTTCATTTGACGAATTTGACATTGTTGGGGATAATTCATTTGCGTGTACTTCATTTTCCTCTTTTGCAACCTTGTGTAAAATCACTGGCGGAGGGTGTTTAAATGCATCCAAGTCATTCTCTTTGTTGTTCATGACATTGTCATCTTCGGCAAAGACCCATTCTAATTCGCCTTTGGAGTTTTTGATTGGTAAAAGCCTAGTAGTTAGACCCATGGAGCAACTTATTGGTGTTAACGAATCATCTATTTTCTCCTCCTTAGGTGTAGATGACTCTGACAGCTCGGGAGATGGTTCGGTGGACAAGTTTATAGGAGGGAACAAGAAACTTGAAGCGTTTTTCCTTTCAGTTGATTTTGTGGTGGTGGTGGTGGTGCTCATGGTTTTCGATTGCGGCTCTTTGATTTCCTTTGGATAAGATAGTGGCTCATTTTTCACTATTACTAATGAGAAACATGACAAGACAAAATTCGAGATATTGGTAACAATGTAATTTAAAAAGGTGAAAAAAATAGATGTTACTGCTATTTCGTACATGGCTTGGAAGGCGGTTTTCCTTGACTCATTGATAGGGGATTTGCTTGGTCCAGAAGACTTAGTTTGGTTATTCACACCCATATTTCAATCTACTCGTGGGAAAAAGGGGGGAAACTTGGGACTTAAATACAAACCCAGCAATCAAATTTTGTTTATAGCCTGGAAAAAAACGTGATTTTTATAGTTAGCGGCTATTATCAAGAATAGATATATATACCTTTCTCTTTCTCCAAAAGACTAGAGTTTCTCGTGCGTCACTGTGATAATAATATTATATCTATCTTTTTCAGCTTCTGGTTAATAAGTTGACGTCTCTTCTCTCAGGTTCAGGTTCTAAAAAAATGGTGCTCCTCAAGGTTGAATATAAATGTTAGTTATTGGTTCTTAATATAAGTTTTTTTTTTTTTTTTTTTTTTTTTCCATGGTCCTTGATAATTAGTAACATTTTGTGTGTGTATGTAACATTTTTTCTTGCTGGGTTGGCTTTTGTTCGACGGAGCTCAGGGGAAGAGGGGGCGAGAGGAAAAAGACTACGGCGGGGGCGTGGGGCGACTATGGAACTATTCCATAAAAGTGTGACAGAGAAAAAATAATAAGTAAGGAAAAAAAGTTTGTCCGTAAAGGTGATGACAGTTTCTCAGGGAAAAAAGCTTATTACATAAGATTTTGCTGAGAAATTATATAATAAAATGTTGGTTTACAAGTTGTATGTTTATGTAATGTTTCAGGTACTATTAGGGTTTGCCAATTCTCCCCCGCCATTATGGCTTTATGAATTTACGACTTTATGGCTTATGGCTATAATTTTATGGCTTTATGGCTATAATTTTATGGCTTTATGGCTATTATTTTATGGCTCTATGGCTCTATGACTTTATGGCTCTTTCTCTATGACTCTATGACTCTTTCTCTTTGCGTTGATCAATACGATGTGGTATTTTCAATCGTATAATCAATGATTACTTTTATAATTAACTATTTTTTAAACTAACCCATAGATTTTTTTTTTTTTTTTTTTTTTGGCTTCCCTCATTATTAGTAACTAGATAATAATTTATCCTTGGAACAAAGTTATTCCTCGATTTATTCCGAAGAGGATAATCCTTTATAAAGAGGAAGCAGAGAATCACTTTACACGAGTTTGATGACTTTTGGAGTAGTTTGTTATTCCTCTTGTTTTTGTTCCCCTCAAATCTATTGTCTGATTATCTGAAACTAATTACTAACCAGTAGTGTAACAAAATCAATAAAACCTATTGTTACTATTGTACAGGGACTAATTTTGTTATTGTAAAAAAGAGTTGTAATGTATGTCGATTTCCCATGTCGTTAATCGCATTTTTGACGACAGAAAATAAAACCAAGAAAACAAAACCAACAAACAAACAAACAAGATCAATAATCAATTATAAAAACTTTGCCATAGATTCCAAGTAGAACACTTTATTCTGTTGGCATAGATTCCTAGTAGAGCACTTTATTCTGTTGAGTATATATTTAATAGATTCTCATTCCAAACATCTTTATAAAAGTTAATTGAGCTTGGTGTAGAGTGAAAAAGATGTAAATATTGTACATTCACTTTCTTTACCAAATCTCAATCCCTCTCTCTAATGTAGACTTTTAAATATTAAGCTTATATTTTGATAAATGGAAAAAAATTACGCGGTACCAAATAGGTTTATGAATATACTTTTGAAAATTTGAATTTAGACACTATCGAGCGACACTATCGAGCAAAGCGAGATAGTGGAGTACACTGACTAGGGACACTATCGAGTGACATGAGAAAACAATCAACACTTGTTAATTCATTAGCTTTTATCTCGCTTTGCTCGATAGTGGAGTACATTGACTAGGGACACTATTGAGCAAATTGACTAGTTACGATACTACTCACCCAACACTCATCTACATCTTACTCTCATCTACATCTAATACACATCTACATCTTACTCTCATCAGCACCACTGTTGTCTACACCACTGTTATCTACTGTTATCTACTGTTATCTACTGTCATCTACTGTCATCTACTGTCATCTACTGTCATCTACTGTCATCTACTGTCATTTACACCGCTGTTGTCTATATCATCAACTTTAAAGTTACTATGGTAGTCACAAGACTATTGAGAATAAAAAATTGCAAGACTAAATTTCCAAGACTAAATTTGTCGTCTGCTTAGAAGAAAAATTTTTCAGACGTTGTTATAGTCCATCCACATCTAAGGAAAAATCCCCAACATTCGCCACAAACCAAGGAAATACAAAGGTGTTTTCTGAATAACATATACTGGACTTATTGTTGATTCAATGATATAGCTGGGGGAAAAAAAAAAAGTAGACATAGTTGGTTTTTTTTTTTATTATGGCCTTTCAATTTAATGGTTCTCTCGAGACTTTTCAACATGACACAGTGACACACCACACCAAGGACAACTCGTACTGGTTCTATGAAAAATCCAAAGAATCGTTTCCTGGTCAAGCATTTGGTTTGGAGATTGTTGACATTTTATACCACACCAAAACGGAATTTCAAGATATTCTTGTTTTCAAATCAAAGACATTTGGTAATGTGCTCGTTCTTAATGGTATAATACAATGTACCGAGAAGGATGAGTTTGCGTATCAGGAATTGATTACCCATATACCAATAATGTCGCATCCTAGTCCGCGCAAGGTTCTAGTCATTGGAGGAGGAGATTGTGGAGTTATACGAGAATTGATCAAACATGTTGAAGATAAAAGTGTTGAGTCGATAACCATGGTTGAAATTGACGATATGGTTATTAAGCTACTGACGGAATTTCTACCACAAATGGCCAAATATCATAACCACCCAAAAGTGAAATTGACCATTGACGATGGGTTCAAGTTTCTTAGGGAGACAAGAGAGAAATTTGATGTTATTATTACCGACTCGTCCGACCCTGAAGGGCCAGCTCAAGAGTTTTTCCAAATAAACTATTTCAAGTTGCTATCTAATGCGTTGAATGAAAATGGTATTGTAATTATGCAATCGCTGGAAAATATATGGTTGGATATCAAGTACTTGAAGGAGCTCCTTTTAAAAGCATCAAATGTATTTCCCAATGTAGAATATTGTCAATGTTATATGCCAAGCTATACTTCCGGTCAGCTTGGCCTTATCATTGCAACGATGAACAAAACGGTTGACTTGACTCGTCCGTTGAGAAGGTTTGATAGTTGTAAAGAAACAAGTCTTTTTAAGTACTATAATCATGAGGTCCATCATAGCTCGTTTATATTGCCTACTTGGGCAAGACAATACCTTGGATAATGACACTATCGAGCGAAGCGAGATAGTGGAGAGAGACCAGACGAGTGAAACGAGTCTAGTCGATAGTAGTTAGAGACCAGACGAGTGAAACGAGTCTAGTCGATGATAGTTAGAGACCAGACGAGTGAAACGAGTCTAGTCGATAGTAGTTAGAGACCAGACGAGTGAAACGAGTCTAGTCGATAGTAGTTAGAGACCAGACGAGTGAAACGAGTCTAGTCGATAGTAGTTAGAGACCAGACGAGTGAAACGAGTCTAGTCGATGATAGTTAGAGACTAGAGTGAAACGAGTCTAGTCGATAGTAGATAGATCAACACTATCGAGCACAATTAAATACTACGATACTATCGAGCAAAGCACACCACAATTAAATATTAATAACCTCGTTCTGCTAGATAGTGAGCACTTTATAGCTTGTTACAATACCATCTCGCTCTGCTCTATAGTGAGCACTTTATAGCTTGTTGCAATACTATCTCGCTCTGGTCTATAGTGAGCACTTTATAGCTTGTTACAATACCATCTCGCTCTGCTCGACAGTGTTACTCGATGGTGTTACTCGATAGTGAGCACTTTATAGCTTGTTACAGCACTATCTCGCTCTGCTTTATAGTGGAGCAACGCTTTGTAGCTTTGTAGCTTGTTACAACACTATCTCGCTCTGCTCGATAGTGTTGCTTGATAGTGTCGCTCGATAGTGTTGTAACAAGTTATTTTTTTCCCCTCATTTGGTAGCCCCTTATTATCCCATTCATTGCAAGTTTCTTTCTCAAACTATAAACAAGACAAAGGTAGTGTAAACAAGTAAAGGTTTACAAATAAAAGTAGTGTACCACTTCTCCAATCGTCCTACTTAAGCTTAGTTCCTCTTCTTTATTGCTGGTGAGTAAAATTTTTGAACATTTCAACACACCTTTCTTTACACACATACACACACACTCACACTCACAAAGCATTCATTGAAAAAGTGGAGTGTACCAATAACCAAGGTAGTGTATTCGTTGACGAAGGTTGCAAAAGTTATTTATAAAGTATAGTCACTATAAAAAACTTTGTTATATATTACAATTATGTCAGGTTCCAACGATGATTTCACAAGCAATATTGATGAACAATTGCTTAATAGTGTTGATACACATAGTGGGAAATTGAAATTAGAGGAAATTGCTCATGTAGCCGCTATAGCTAATAATTCAAAGCAACAAGAGCACCTCCAGCAAGCTATACATGCAGGGCAAGGGCTAGTGCCATTTGATACTACAATTCCTCAACAAAAACAACAAAAGGCTCAGAAAAAAAGTAGAAGAAGTAACAAGTCAAAACAAGACCAGCAGACGGGCGAGTTGAGCGAAGACGATTTTAGGAAATTCCAATTACAACAACAGCAGCAGCAGCAACAGCATCAACAACAACAACAACAACAGCAGCAGCAGCAGCATCACCTCCATCAGCAGCAACAGCAGCAACAGCAACAGCACCATCTTCACCATCAGCAACAACAACAACAACAACAACAACATCAATTGGATCCAGACCTGTACAACAGGCAGCATCAACACAATCAACATCATCAAGTAAATGCCGCGGCCGCTGGAATCAGCACATACACCCATCCACACCACCAACACCAACACCACATCCCAGAATTGACAGCTCCTACAGCTGAGGAATTATCAGAATACAACATCCAGATCCCCGATCCCATTGTTGATGCTAAACTGAAAATATTCCCTGTAACGGAAAACACAATTACCGCTGAAGGCAATTTAATAACACGTCCATATCCTGAACAAATTTTCAACAATCGTGACGACTTGAACGAGTTTATCGCTGAATTTGCTAGAGATAATGGGTTTGGTGTTGTTATTGCTCATTCTAACAAAAAGGCAATATATTATACCTGTGAATTAGGTGGCCGTTATCGTCATAAAAAGACCAAGAAAATAGATGTTTCAAAACAAGTCGATGTAGGAGATGGATACATGTTGGATCCCGACACAAAAACCAAAAAGTTGAAGTGCCCCTTTGCCATGACTGCGTCTTTTAAAAAATCAACAGGGATGTGGACTTTGAGAACTACTTGTAATGAACACAATCATCCACAGTTGGATCCATTGCTGAATCATCCAATGTTACGCAAACGCAGTGATGAATTGAATTTGGTCATTTTGGAATTATACAAGTTGGGCACAAAACCATCACATATCGAATCTAAAATCAAAAACCAGTACCCTGACGTATTGATTAAAAGAGAGGATATCTACAATGAAATCAGAGGCTATAAACGTAAATTGAAAAAGCAAAATTCGAGATTTGGATTTAATAATCCTTCCAGAATTGCAAACGCTCAATATAGGAAAAAAGCAGCTCAACAGGCTGCGGCAGCAGCTGCGGCGGCGGCTGCCACTGGAGCTGGTCCACAAGGTGTAGTTGGATTACCAAACACTATGAATAATATTGGTGTTGTTCCCGGTGTACAGAATAGCAGTGATGCAGCTGACGCGGTAGCTGCTGTTGCTGCTGCTGCAAGTGCAAATGCATTTTTGCATGGCAATGGTCAACATGTGCCTTACGACCCATACCACTCTGCACCACCACCACCACCACCATCACAATCTCAGCAGGTGCAACAACAACAGCAACAACATTCCTCCCACAATCATCACCAACTTTCCCAACAACGACAACGACAGCAGCAGCAGCAAAGACAACAACAGCAGCAGCAGCAGCAACAACAACAACAACTCCCTCAAAATCAACAACAACAACAACAAGAAGAGTTTCAACGCCAATTTGTTGCCGCTACTCAAGCTCAACAACATCAATTGGATGACCAACAATACCAGCAGTATCAACAACATTTACAAGATCATGGACTTCACGATAATGATGGTGCCGCTGCCGCTGCAATAGCAGCTGTTGCCAATGTTGCCCGTCAACATCACTATCAAGACAATGGAGATTTATCAATGGATAACATTGATAGTCGATTAGTTGGAGAATAGAAGGAATGGTCATGTACGAGAATGTTTTTGTCTTTTGTTTTTTTTTTTTTTTTAAATCACCTTTAATCTTATTGTTTTATTAATTATGACCTTAATATATATGTATATCAAATTATTTATATCTAGTCTATCAGAAGTAGTAGCTGTAGCTGTAGCTGTAGCTGTAGTAGTAGCTGTAGTGGTAGTAGTAGTAGTAGTAGTAGTAGTAGTAGTAGTAGTAGTAGTAGCAGTAGTAGCAGTAGTAGTAGTATTGATGCAGTTGTTTACATACTTTTTAAAATTTGTATACCTTCACATCTTTCTTCAAATAATTTGGTCAACTGCAAAACTTTACGACCTCGAATAACAGGTTTCTTTTTGAGTTCATTCTTTGTGAGATTTGCGTCGTTTCCATTTATGCTTAATGCCGATATAGTATTGGATTTGTTTGTTGTTGGTGTTGTTGTTGTTGTTGATGGTGGCAGTGGTGTGAAATGATACTTTTGTGGTGGGAACTGTAATTGCAAATTGGAAACATTAGTCAATGCTGTGTCCTTTTTCCGTGGTTGTTGTCCAGTTTCAACCGGCGAACTAAACACATTCTCATCTGTCAAATTTTCTGGTTTTTCATTAGTGGCTTTTCCTGAATGGATGGGTTTGGATACGTTTGCGCTCTCTTGTATTTGTTCATCTGAAGAGTTATTGTTGAGTTGTTTCCGTTCCGGTAATCGAGGTAGTTCTTTAGTCTTCAAGTTCAAGTTGGTTTTAGAGGTAGAATCGTTCTTGTGTAAAACAGAATTGTTTTCTGCTTTTTGCAATGTGCTTGGTCTTCTTTCAGGTAATGGTGGTTTTTTCTCTATCGTGGCATGCCTGTTTATGGGACGTAGGTCTGAAGATTGTATACTACGGTTGTCTTTATATTTGCTCCTGGTCATTGAGTTGACATTGGGATTTGAGACAGTATATGCCTCGAAAATAGAATGAGGATGATAACGATTTTCTTCATCATTACTATCGTTGTCATAACTGACATCGTAGCTTACATCGTATGAGTTCTCAATTGTATCATTGGCTTCTTGTTCACTATGTACAATAATGTCCTCAATTTGTGTAAAATGATGTATTTTACTTATTTCCTCCCAATGCTCCACGACATTTCTAATAAATCTCTGAATTACTTGAATTTCATTCTTTTCTGATGTCACCGGTTTATGGGATAAGCAGTGAGAAAGCGATTTCCCAATAGTAGTGGTTGTGTGTTTTGTTATGTGCTCATTCCTGGTAAGATTATAAAAGCATTGAAACAATTGCAACAAAAGTTGATCATAATTTTCAGTCAGAGAAAAATGCCGGTGCCTAATAATTATTTTGTGCAAAACTTGACTCGTATAGTCAAAGTTATCTTTGATAGGAAGACTAATTTCGTCGCTTGGTATCAATGGGTGTGGTAACTCCAGCAAGATTTTTTTGAATGCTGTTGATATACTGTATAAATCCCAATCGTTTATCCAAAAGAACTGGTTTCTTAAAAGACACTGGTAAAGAATATCAATGTATGTCTTTTTGCCCGGTTTATAAAAGATCAATTCAACTTTAGTTCCATTAGTATTTATAATGTTGAAGAGCTGGTACAAATGATGATTGAAAACTGGGTGTTTCTCGCTTGATAATGTAACATATGGATTTATCACTGGAGTCATTTTCATTGATAAATGTATACAAGGCTCGAGTTGTAGGTCATACTTGTAAATGTTTAGGGATATCTTTAATTTGGTAATATCTAGATATTCAGCTAACTGGCTTAAATCCCGGCAATGGACGACTATGGTTTGTTTATCCTCGCCGGCAGTTGTTCTTGTTGAGTCTAATGCAAAAGTATCTAGTATTTTATTTAGATTCAGTAGGTTCTTTTTAGTCGAGTTGAAGTTGTACAATACTGAGGTTATGGACTTGATGAACCAACTATCGTGCACTAGGAATATTTTGACCAAATTTTTCAAGTTGTAGCCATTATCACCACTCTCAGTCATCATGAAACTTTTGATAAATTTTAGGCCCCAGACCCAACTTATTTTGTTCAACCCGCTAGAAAACATTACCAAGACATATGGTCTTTTGGGTAAGCTCTGCATTAACGTAGGTATAAGTTCATTGTAGTTTATAGCATCTGTAGATGGCAAATAGGAGGTATCAAATATATATATGGGGTAATTTGTGATTGGATCTCGAAACGTTGCATTGTAGAAGATTCTTTCCATGGAGAAAAAGCAACGGCAAGCAGGAAAAGCTACGTGTAAAAAGGAAAGATAATGCAGCAACGACGCTACAGTACTGGGATCTTGGAAGAAAGGTCAGCGCTAGACTTTCACGGAAAAGGAGAGATATTGGTTAGTAGACCTTGTAATTTTCATGGGTATATTTTTTTGGTACATCATCAAAATGATGTAAACATTGAACTTGCATATTAGAATCTTTTTTCGCGTGGGCGTGTACGAGAGAAAACTATCGACACTATCGAGCGAAGCGAGATAGTGGAGGACATTAACTGCCACCGCTATCGAGCGAAGCGAGATAGTGGAGCACATTAGCTGTCACCGACACTAGCTGCCACCAACACAAACTGCCACCGACACTAGCTGCCACCAACACAAACTGCCACCGACACTAGCTGCCACTGACACTATCGATAGAGGAGATAGTCGATAGATGATAGTTGATAGTTGATAGTTGATAGATGCTAGATGATAGATAAGATGCTAGATGATACATGATAAAGGTGCTAGATGATGAAGGATAAATAGAGATGCTAGATGCTAGATGCTAGATGATACATGATACATGTAAAAGATAAGTTTACGCAAAATCTTTAGCTCTACTAAATAATGAAGAGAAAAAAAATAAAAAAAAAATAAAAAAAAAAAAAAGACAATATATAATATATAATATAATCGCTCCTTGGTAATCACGTGACATACTAATTGCCTTATTCTGTTTTGCCACTGTGCAACATTGGCGGGGGGGGGGGTGATAGAGAAGATAGAGAGCGACACTATCTGTCACTACGAAGTGCTACTCCACTATCGAGCAGAGCAAGCTAGTCAATGTCGGTGGCAGCTAGTCAGTGTTACTCCACTATCTCGCTCTGCTTGACAGTGTCTCTCGCTTTGCTCGATAGTGTCGGTGGCAGCTAGTCAGTGCTCTCCTCGATAGTCGAGTGTAATCACGTGCCATACTAACCATCTCTTCTTCTCCTTTAAGCATATGGTAGCATTTCTTCCAATCTGTTTTGCCACTGTGGGCAAGTGAAAAAAAAAAAAAAAAAAAGTGGCTAAGATGGCCAAACTTTAGGTGGAAAAATCATACAGCCAAAAAAAACATCATTTATTTAAGTAGGTGTCAATTGGGCAAAGTTGTAAAGAGAAGGATTATCTTTTTTTTTTTTTTTGCTTCCTCTTAGGTTTGAATTATGACACCTGTGCAAAAAAATCCGCAGAGTGAGCAGCCACACCAAAGCCAGCAGCCAAAAGGTAGTCAGCTGCTGCAGGCACCCAAGAAACCAGTTGAAAAGGAAGAGGAGTTATCTGAAGAGGACCAGCAATTGAAAGATGAGCTTGATCTAATAGTTGAGAAACTAAGCGAGCCCGGTTCTCAAGACGAGCACACCTATGGGAAATTACTCGACTCAATGAAGAAGTTTATTCAAGAGTCAACTACTTCCATGACTGCTGTGCCAAAACCACTAAAGTTCCTAAGACCCCATTATCCAACATTGTCGAAAATATACAATGAGTGGTTAGAGTTGTGTCTGGATCTGGAAAAAAGTACGATTGTCTTGGAATTGGCCGATATTTTATCGGTTTTGGCAATGACTTATTCGAACGAAGGAAAGAGGGATTCGTTGAAATATAGATTGGTGTCTGGAGACGCCACTTTGGCAGATTGGGGTCACGAGTACATTCGCCACTTGGCGTTGGAGATTGGCGAATCATACCAAGAAAATTTGGGAGTCGACGAAGAATTGGTTTCAAAATTGATCAAGTTGGCGTTGAAAATCGTTCCCTTTTTTATGAAGCATAATGGAGAAGCAGATGCCGTGGATTTGCTCTTGGAGATTGAATCGATTGACAAGTTGCCTCAATTTGTCGACGAAAACACTTATGCAAGAGCTTGTCTCTATGTTACCAGTGTAGTGCCGTATTTGGCACCACCCGATGATTTGGCCTTCTTGAACACTGCATTTGCTATTTACTTGGCGCATGGCCAACTAACGCAAGCATTAGCCATTGCCATCAAATTGGACAATGATTTCTTGATTCAACAAGTCTTTGACTCTACAAAGGATGAGTCTGTACACAAACAATTGGGTTTCATTTTATCACAACAAAACAATAATTTTAAGTTACTTGAAGAAAATCATCAAGTCCAGGAAACTATTGGTAATGTCAAATTGGCCGATTACTTTCATTATCTAGCAAAAGAATTGAACTTGCTTGACCCCAAAGTACCTGAAGACATTTACAAGTCACACTTGGAAAATTCAAAGTTTGGATTGGGAACATCAGGATCAATTGATTCGGCAAAGCAGAATTTAGCTGCTGCTTTTGTCAATGCATTCATCAATTTGGGATTCGGTAAGGATAGGTTGATGCAAACTGAAGAGGACAACAAATCTTGGATATATAGAACAAAAGGTAAAGGTATGGTGTCAACAACAGCATCTCTTGGATCACTTCATCAATGGGACGTTAATGAAGGTTTGCAAGTGTTGGACAAGTACACGTATTCAGATGATCAAGAAGTCAAGGCGGGTGCGTTGTTAGGTACGGGTATAGTGTCTGCCAATGTTCACGATGAGGTTGATGCTGCGTTTGCCTTACTTCAAGAGTATGTTAATGACCCTAATAAGCTTTACCAAACATCAGCTATTACCGGGTTGGGGATTGCATTTGCAGGTTCTTCTAGTGAAGAGGTATTAAACTTGTTATTGCCTTTGGTATCTGATCTAGATGCTCCTTTGGAAGTTTCTTGTCTTGCGGGGCTAGCCTTGGGGCACACCTTTGTTGGTACTTGTCACGGTGACATTACCTCGACTATCTTGCAAACTTTATTAGAAAGAGATTTGACACAATTGACCAACAAGTTTGTCAAATTTATGGCATTGGGGTTGGGTCTTTTGTATATAGGTAAAACAGAACAAGTTGAGGATGTTTTGGAAACCATAGATGCAATTGAGCACCCTATCAGCAAAACTTTGAAAGTTTTGGTGAATATTTGTGCCTATGCAGGTACAGGAAACGTTTTGCAAATACAAGCATTGTTGCAAATGTGTTCTGCCAAACCAAAAAGTCAGTTAGAGAAAGAAAAGAAGTTGGAGCAGTCTGAAGAGGACCAGCAGCATAAGAAGAAGAATAAGATCAAAAACAAGGGCGAGGAGGAGAACAATCAAGACGGTGATGTTGATATGGAAGCTTTAGAAGATAAGAAAGAAGATGCTAAATCCGATGAGGGAGGTGGGGCTACCAACTTGACAACTACTGTTACCACTACTGCTGCTACTACTACTACTACTAATGCACAAGGGCAAAACAAGGAGGATGATGATGACGATGATGGTGACGATGACGATGATGAGGATGATGAGGATGAGGATGAGGATGAAGAAGTCGACGAAGGAGAAGAGTTGTATCAAGGAATAGCAGTGCTAGGATTAGCATGTATTGCAATGGGCGAAGATATTGGTCAAGATATGTCATTGCGTCATTTTGGTCATTTGATGCATTATGGAAATTCCTTAATTCGCAGGTCTGTTCCATTAGCTATGGGATTAGTATCTGTGTCTAATCCTCAAATGAAAGTATTTGAAACTTTATCGAGGTACTCGCACGATCCTGATTTAGAAGTTGCTCAAAATGCCATCTACTCTATGGGATTGGTTGGTGCTGGAACAAATAACGCTCGATTGGCACAATTGTTGAGACAATTGGCTTCATATTATATAAAGTCGCCAGATTCATTATTTATGGTGAGGATTGCACAAGGATTATTACACTTGGGTAAAGGAACCTTGACTTTATCTCCATACAATTTGGAAAGAACAATCTTGTCAAAGACATCATTAGCAGCATTATTGACTGTGTCTGTTGCGTTATTGGATCCGAAAGCATTCATATTGAATGATACAACAACCGAGACTTCCCATGAATTATTATATTATTTGACTCCAGCTGTTAAACCAAGAATGTTGGTTGCGGTGGATGAAAAATTAGAGCCAATTAAAGTAAATGTCAGAGTTGGTCAAGCGGTTGATATTGTAGGTCAAGCTGGTAAACCAAAAACCATAACTGGATGGGTTACACAATCTACACCAGTATTGTTAAATCATGGTGAGCGAGCAGAATTGGAGAGTAGCGAAGAATGGATAAGCTTGAGTAATTCATTGGAGGGAATTGTGATTTTGAAAAAGAATCCCGAGTTTATGGAAGTAGATTCGTGAAAAGTAAAGCCAGAGAAAGAAAGAGATGAAAAAGAAAGAGGATAAGAATCTACTTAAATAATAAAGCAGAAGAATCTTTTTTTTAAATAAAAAAAATGACTTTGTTTGTTTAAAACCTTGCATCTCTTCCTTTTTTTTTTATTTATTTTAGGGAGAGTAGCCTCTCTTCTCTATATTTGCTCTCCCACTCTCTTACTCTCAAAATGCTATTGCCATTGTCTCTCAACTAAACTCTTGTGCTTTACCAGTCATCAAAAGCCCTACAATTAATCCAAATAAGCCCAATACCGATCCAAAAATCTCCACAACCAATATTTTCACAAATAATGCACTATCAGCAGCATCAGATATAGCAGCAGTAGAACCAGTTATACCCACAGCTATACCGCATATCAAATTAGAAATCCCCACAGTTAATCCTGCCCAAAATAACGAGTACCCAGTATAGAGGTTTTCCTTTGAGTACAACACATCACTACCAACGCTTGTTAGTTTTGCACTAAAAACAATAGCCATGATCAATCCATAGATTGCCACAACTTCACAAAAGATGATTGATATTAAATTCTTTGTAGTTATTCTTGGAGCTCTTACACCAGCTCCAAGAATCGATGTGCCAGTCACAAATATCCCCCACGCCGCTCCAACCACCGAAAATCCTATACAAGACGCAATTCCTAAAGATGCCCACATATATGGTGATGTGCTTTCTAAAAACCCGCCTATATTGAATGATTCACCAGATCCCGTGAAGAGCATATATCCGCCCACTGTCAATAGTGATCCTATCACTAGAGAAGATGTTACATATGACATAATGCTCAAAAAAAAGGGGGGGAGGGGGGGTAAAAAGAAAATGGCGGTTTGCTAAGGTTACTAATTTGTTGTGTAAAATAAACTTATACTACAATCAATTTGTTCACAAGGGCTTTTCTCGTTAGATTGAAAGCGCAGAGATGTGCCGAAAAAAAAAAAAGGCTAGATAGATATTGGTTCACTTTACACGCCCTAGAGAGCAAAAAAGAGTTGTATCTAAGATGGTTTAGAGGAAGAGCTATTAGTGTCTGACTATCGAGCAGAGTGAGATAGTCCATAGAATGCAATGTAGAATGTATTTGAGATATAGATTTATTCGGCAATGTTGTGGCTGTCCATTGTTGAGCAGAGTGAGATGGTGGGCAGCTAGTCAGTATTGCTCCACTATCGAGCAGAGCGAGATAGTCCATAGAATGCAATGTAGAATATATTTAAGATATAGATTTATTTGGCAATGTTGTAGCTGCCTATTGTTGAGCAGAGTGAGATGGTGGGCAGCTAGTCAGTGTTGCTCCACTATCGAGCAGAGCGAGATAGTGGATTAGTCTTGGTGTGGGGCAGCTGGTCAGTGTTGCTCTACTATCTCGCTCTGCTCGATAGTGGACTAGTCGTGGTGTAGGGCAGCTAGTTAGTGTTACTCCACTATTTTGCTCTCCTCTAAAGTGGATAAAGTACAAATTTTTACATTGCTGTGAAATGTTGATATGCAAAAAAAGAAAATTAAATGGCTGCGAAAAACAAATAATTAACAAAGGTTTGGTCGCAAATTTTTTTTTATTAGTATTCAGCATTTCTATAAAACTATCATGGGCAAACTGTTCTCTGTCAACCCATTTCATATCAAGCAGCAGTGAGAGTTCCCCTACATCTCACACCTACCCAATGATTTTATTAATATTAATTATATACTTGACATATTTTGCTCAATCTCTCGGCGTTGAAAACGATCCACGTATGTGCAAAAAGAAAAAAAATAGAAACCACTGAAAGCCACTAAAAAACACAATAGAGCTTTTTCCTTTTTTGGGCTCCTGTACATTTATACTAACTCAAAGTTGTAGAAGTTATCAAAGAAAATGAGTTGCTAGCTTCAAGTCTAGTGCAGCCCGCATCTGAAAATATAGCCAATTTCCAAACATTGAAGATATTAGAACAGCTCGAGAAACTACCTGAGTTCACACAGTTTGGTCAGGACGGTCACGAAAAAGGAGAACAACAAGAAGGAGGACAGGAAAAACCACAAGATACCAAGGATAACAAAGAGTCCAGCATTCCTTCACATTGTCAAAAAAAGGAAATTCATATTCACTCGTTGCAAGATTTGAATGCAATAATTGAGTGTGAAACCATTATTGGGGATATCATAATTAGTGAATTTGATTATCCAATAATCACATTGGCAAAGCTTAGCAAACTAGAGGGAAATTTGACAATTTACAAATCTCCAGAGTTGGTTCGTGTTGAGAGTCCGCAGTTAAGTTCAATTGAAGGTTGGTTCAAACTATACGAATTAACATCGTTGGCACTTATATCCTTCCCTAGTTTAAAGAAGGTCAAGATATTATGTTGGGAAATATTACCAATTCTAAGCAATGTTCAATTCAATCATGAAATTCATGGCATTGAAAGCATCACCATTTCAGATACTTCGCTTACTGGATTCTCGGGATTCTTGGCTAACGAGTTGAAAGTCCTTGATATAAACAATAATCGATTCTTGGATTCTATAGAGTGCAATGTTGAAACAATCTCAGATTATTTCCACCTAAGTGCAAATGCTAAAGAGATAAAAGTTAATTTACCTAATTTGAAGAAAGTCAATGAATTGAGTATCAATAATGTTGAAATTCTACAATTGGATAATTTGGAGCGAATTGATAACTCAATGAAATTAAATGACAATTTCTTCCATCTGATAAAATTTCTCAAATTGAAATATATTGGAGGTACTCTAGATTTATCAAAAAATTCAAAATTAACCAGTATCGATTTCCCCCAATTGAACGAAGTTCAAGGTGGACTTATGCTTATTAAAAACCCATTGATTGAAAAAGTCAATTGTTTCCCTAATTTGAACATCATTGGTGGTGCTTTAGAAATCAAAGGTCCAATAACCGATATTTCCCTTAAAGATCTAAAGTTGGTGAAAGGTAGCGCAATCATTTCAAGCACTTCACCAGCATTTGATTGTGAGAAATGGTCAAAACTGGAGGTATTATTAGTCGTTAGAGGTGGTAAAATCGAATGCACAAATTCAAATAATGAAAAGATTACTTCTAAGACAAAAGAAAATGGCGGCGGTGGTGGTGGCGGTGCGGCAGCGCCTGCTGTGGGTTTCACTAATAATAATAATAATAATAACAACAATGGCGCAAAATATTTGAAGAAAAATACAACAGCTTCGTCAATGTCAACCAAACAACAATCAGGCTCAAGTGGCACTTCCGATGCTACCCCAACTCTGCTTTCATTGTCTTCAAATGACACTGGAAATATGGTTTTGATCTTGCTTCTTCATCTATTGGCTCTCTCTTTTGTTGATGTAAGTTTGTAAAAAAAAAAACAAAAAAAACCAAAAAAAAAAACACTAGTTATGCTATGACTTGTATAGGTTCTTTTCTTCAATATACTGGGCAATTTCAGGAATTACGTGCTTGTTCCATTCCTCTTTTCCAGTAGCTCCTCTTCTTGCTCCTCTGCTTATTTCTCTCCTGATACTTGAACTACTAATATTGGCGATATCCTCATTCAAATTTTTCAACAAAAATATATTGTTTGACCAATGGCTGGGAATATCCTCGTGTTCCCCACTCGAAATCTCCTTAATGTACCCCTGTTGTTGAGTTATACTAGTAGTTCCATCTTGTCTGGTTAAGCAAAACAAGTCAGTAATTTTCATAAAGTGTTCCAATGAATTGGATAACTTATCAGGAAGATAATATTTTGGATTCAAAATTCGTATCAATGTATCGAACCCAATCAAAAAAGTCAACTTGAAACCAGAACGTAGAATGTTTGGGTATCGAGCTTCAATATGATTCGCAATTGATAGCGACTTATCGACAAATTTGGCGTGCTTGATCAATCCAATTGAAACATTGATTGGGAATCTTTTAGCTACATCATTTGCCATCAAATAAATCATATCAATTCGGTGCTCAAGTGCTTCCAATGACAAATGCGCGGTATTTTTATCAGCATTCTGAATTGATAGTAGCAAAAGCAAACTCTTATTCCCTATAGGGATTTGATCGTAATTCGACTTCAACAGCTCTTCAACTAGCGCATAGTGACCCAAATGCGGAGGATTGAAGGACGAATCTAATACACATACACGCTGTGTTTTTGACGTTATTAAAGCCGATTGTTGGTTCGTAGAGGCGACTGTTGAGTAGACAACTGCAAAATCGGTTTTGGATGCAACAAACTCTTGTAATGCTTTGGTAAATCTCGACATGACTATTGTGCGTTATTAGGAGGAGTACTCTTTTGGCTCAATTGATTTTATCAGGAGCTTTTTTTTTTTAGTTTGCTTTTTGTTTGTCGAAAGGTTTCACTTTTAAAAAGTTTGAAGGACCAACTAAAACTAAATTGGTACGGCTAAAAGTTTGCACTGCAACAAAGAACAGAGGAATAGAGAATAGGTTTGGGTGGGAGAATAATGTAGAAAGGTTCTTTTCCAGTCTTTACAAGGTTTGGAGTATTAATTGCGTATATATGATGTCAAGTCTTGTAGAAATCAAGAAATCAAGAAATCAAGAAATCAAGAAATCATTACGATTATATGTAGTACTTTTTCTATGGATCCTTACAATTCATCCTTTTCAACAACAACTTCTTCTTCTTTATGCTCTTCCTCCTTTTGCTCTTCCTCCTTTTGCTCTTCCTCCTTTTGCTCTTCCTCCTCCTGCTCCTTCTCTTCCTCCTCCTGCTCCTTCTCTTCTTCTTCCTCCTCCTCCTTCTGCTCTTCCTCTTTTTCTACTCCAGCAATATCAACCAATTCAGTCTCAAAAATCAATGCAGCTCCACCAGGTATTGGCCCAATTCCATGTTCGCCATAAGCAACATTTGAATGACACCAGAGTTTACGTTTTTCACCGATACACATCTCTAATAACCCTTCATCCCAACAGCGGATAACTTGTCCTTGGCCAACTTTAAAGGTCAATGGTGTACCTCTATCCCATGAGCTATCAAACTTTTCGCCATCCTCAAAAGTCCCTTTGTAATGGACACTTATTGAGTCACCTGGTTGTGTTTTACGTGTACATTTCACAGCTTTGAGAATATCTGAAAACAATAATAGTTAGCCGAGTTTAGGTAAGCTACAACTAGATTAATTAGTTGATGAGAACAAAAGATGAAAACATACCTATTTTCAATTCATCTGGCGATGGACTGGCTGAGAATGCAGGAACAATGAATACTGAGAGGGCAATTGCTACGCTAGAGAGTCTCATTGTAAGTTGGTTTTTCTTTGATGTTAGGTAAAAGAAGTTTTATTCCTTTTATTTTTTGGATCTACCTTTTTTATACTCCTATTTTTTCAAGGTTCAAATTTGACGAAGCTCCCTCAAATTCAATAGAATTTTAAATTCACTATTATACAAGATCTTATATAAAACTAACATATATATATGTACAAATATATATATATATAATAATGTTACAACATGATTACTGCCCCAAAATTAAACAAATACCCTAAATGAAATGAACAATAAGGAAATTCAAACCCCAAATAATAACATAATTGAATAGAAACCTTTGATCTCTTTCTCTTTCTTTCTTTCTCTCTCTCTCTCTTTCTCTCTCTCTCTCTCTCTCTCTCTCTCTTTCTCTCTCTTCTCTCTCTCTCTCTCTTTCTCTTTCTCTCTCCCTCTCTTATTCCTTGGCTCAGAATATTCTGCGACCAGATTCGAGCTCATCTAAAACATCATCGTCATCTTCCATCACGTCCAACATTTGATATTTTGAAATGTCCCACCTATGCCAGAATTTCCTGACATCATTAATATCGTGCGACTCAATGTGATCTTGAAGAAAATCTTTTGATCTCACTAATCGTTGCTTTAAATTCATCAACTCCTTGTCGTCATCGTCACCATCTGAAGCTAAAGATGCTGGAGTAATGTACCCGTGAACTTCGTCTTCAACGTATGTTGTTGCATCACAGTACCTAGCCCATGCTTCATCAATTGCTCCAATCAAATAATCAAAGCAACGAACACGAGCATTTTTATCAGCAACGGCAACAGCATGACTTAAATCTCCTTCTTCTTGTTCTTCATTGTCGTCGTCATCATTGTCGTCGTCATTGTCGCGGCAATCTTCTTCTTTGTTTTTACCTTCACAACCATCAGTCATGATTCTGCTCCTACTACCGCTATCACCAAACATCTTCTTTAATGAGATGCTACTACTAATTGGACTTGAAACCAATTTGCAGTCCAAGTTGGCAATTTCGTGGTCGGATTTTAATATTTTGATTGAAGAATCAGATGTTCTTCGAGATTGGAAAAAACGTTCCCTTCTATTTTTCTTCTCTTTATCGTAAAAGTCATCATCATCATCATCATAGCTGTTGTCATTCCTATTGTCCTCACCGTCACTATATTGAGATATTGCCCTTGACAATCGAGAATCAACCGTAAATAATACTCTTGAGGAAGCCCTTCTGTGTGCCCTTACTTGGTCAGCATTATAACATGACTGCTCATCCTCGGAATCATCATCTGAAGACGACGATGAGTAATAATTTTTAGGAAGTGACAATCTATTATTATTACTAGTCAATTGGAAAGGCGCAGACGACGCAGAACCAGTTGCAGTGGCAGTTGCAGTGGCAGCGGCAGCGGAAACATCCTGCTGCTGCTGCTGCTGCTGCTGCTGCTGCTTAAACTGTTGAAGACATATCTTCTTATTTGTTGCCGACGGATATAAAAAATTACAGCCGCGCTTATTGTTATTATTATTACTGGCAATTAATTGTGGTGTCGCAGATTGAATGTCTTTTTTCAAATTATATGGTTTAGGACATAAAGCCATGTTTGTTGACGTATCTATAATGTTTTGATTTATCCAAATAAAGTCGTGTAAAATACACCAAAAAATACACAACTAAGGAATAATACAAACAAGCAATAAAAAAGGGTCGTGTGCAAAAAACAAAATTTTCTAATCAACCAATCAAGGCGTCAGAAAGACCTTTCTATGCAAAAATTTGGAAGGCAAAAAAAAAAACCCACCACCAAAAAAGTTATAACCAAATAACGAAAAAAAGTTGGTTCAAGGACTATAGGAAAAGTTCTCCTGTAGTTTTAATGGATGAACGAATACCTTAGTGATGTGGATGTAGAGGTACTCTATCTGAAATAACTAACCAAATGCGATACAAAAGAAAATGGTTCTTTTGCTCTCAAATACTCGGTTGGTTGATTTGTTGTTTTGTATATACTTTTTGGTATACTAAAAAGTAAAATACTCAACTGTGATTGGTCGAAATTTTGGTTGGTTGAAAATCAACAAAAAAAAAGTGGTGAGGAGAAAAAAAGGCAGAAAAAAAAAAAAGTGAATGACTTTTAATTTTGTAATTTTTTTTTTTTGGCTTTTTCTTTTCTACTAGAATTTATAAATTTGCTGTGTCTTTTTCATTTCTACTTATATGCGGTTTCTAGATAAACAATAAATGTCGGGTGCAGTCTTTTTTAGGGTCGTGTGGAAAACAATTCAGACATTGTGTTTACTATTTTTGGAAATAATATTAGCGAAATAGGGGGGCTATATTCTGTACTTTATCTGTGTGTAAGGGCCCATCTAATAGGGTTGTAGTTTAGAGTATCCAGACATTTTTTATTCAAATATTCACTCTCAATTGGATTAGTCTGGTGTTTAAGAACACGTATCTATTTCTGTCTAGAATTGGTTATTTTAAGTTGGTGGCCAATCTATTCAAATATTAAAATAGAGCCGTTGTATAGAAAATAATTTGGACTAGAAGTAGCTATGACTTTGACAACGGGTAGCTATAACCTTGACAACAGGTTGCTATAATTTATCAACGTCTATTGATAATTATAGGAGAGAATTTCAATTTGTTTCAAATTGCTTGCCAATAAAGAATATGTAGTCTTTTATCTTTGCTTGCTTTTTGTTCTATAAAATAGCAGTATCTTTTGTAATCGATATACTTTGTTTGTGTCTACAGGATTGAAAATTCTGTTGCGTCTGCTATATTTGCTATGTCCGTTATGTCTTCTATGTTTTTATGTCTGTTATGTTTTTATGTCTGTTATGCTCGTTATATCTGTTATGTCTGTTATGTTTGTTATGTTTGTGTCTACTACACAATCTGTCTGCAACAAGTTTGATTATCATCAATTATTAAATGAAAAATACCCTTCAAATAAGCCATAAAAATACCCCCCTATAAAGATATGTTATATGGATTGCTGTTGCAGATATAACCTGTAGGAGTCTTAACAAAATCAGTCCGTTCTCTTTATCAAAAGCCCAATGAAATAATCAGCTTTTACCCAGTAGATCTATTCTACCAATATTGCTAAATTCCAATTTCATAAAGTTCAGACCTTTGTGTAAATTCTTTATCTGATTGTTGCACCTTCTACAAAGTAACATTTTATTAGTTCTCTTGTAATGGGTGCAAAAAAACTACTCTACAGTGTCTGAAATCAAATGAGCGGGAAAACAACAATGTTTTGGAAAAGCGTGCTATGTAACACTGAACAATTATCCATCTACTTAAAATGTTTGTTACTATTACTGAATTTCACTCACAAATATTAAAGTGGGTCTTGCTCCTTATAAAACAGTCAACCATCTAAGCCCACCATCTAATCCAATAACCTAACCCAACCACTCTCACCTTCTTACTTGTGAGCAGTATGTGTTGGAGATTACGACACTATCTCGCTTTGCTCGATAGTGTAGCACATAGTCCATAGTCCACAGTCCATTGAGTCAAGTTACCAGGATAAGTTGTGTAAGTAGAGAAGGAGATGATATGAAAGAGGAATTTGTGAAAATGGACTATGTGAAATAAGAGATGGTGGATATGATACACTAATGAAAGCAACAGGGATGCTAGTAGAAGAAAAAAATAGCAAGCGGAGAAAATGGGTGAGAGTGTGTGTAGATAGATTATATCTATACCTTGATCTATTCTTTATACATCAGTTCTATGTTTCCAAACATAAAGTTGCAAAAAATAAAGGAAAAAACAAACTAAACGTTTGGCAACACAATATATTTTCGTTTTCTTTTTTCGCAGCAATTTGTGTCGAAATACGTTTCATGTGAGACCCAAAAGCTTCCGTTTATTAAAATTGCTCCTCTACAAAAGAAAAAGCATTCAATCCAATAAATCAATATCTCGATGAAAGCTAAAAAACCATTGTATGGATACCATTTATACTTTTTATGCGAAAATCTCAAACTCTTTTACAAACGTGAATTAACATATTGTAAAAATAAGAAAAAAAAATAAATCAAGATGATAACTCCAGGATGGCATATATTTTTACCCCCTTGTACCATCGTTTATCGATTTCTTTTTGAATCATGGATCCTTTTGTTAAATTGTTGTATTTTTTTGTTTTTTTTCTAACACACACCATTTTCCAACTCCTCGATGAATCGATCGGCAACTTCCATGAATGAAATATTTTCATCATTACTATTACCATCAACTCCTCCATTCATCGATGAAAATGAGGTGGCTGTAGAGCTTCTTTTTATGCCACCTCTGCTACTACCCGCTGAAACACCACCGAAATTTGATCTTCTCACGTTATCATTCCTTCTACTGTTATTATCCAACTTACCAGCATTATAGTACATGGCATATTGTGGATTCTCATGGTAATTCCTTTCCTTTGAGGAACCACTTGCAAAATTTCCAACTAAATAGTCGTACATTCCTCTTTTAACATAATCATCCTTGGCTAAAAACCTATCCTTTATGGCACTAGGTCTAAAGTAATCTTTTGTTTTATTTGTGAGATCTTGATACAAATCTTCAAAATTCTCTTCTGCTTTAACATAATCATGTTGTGCTACTCGATCTATAAATTCTTCATTTGAATTGAGCTTAGTGTCCAAATAGTTCATAAACCGAAGTATGAAATCAATAAACTTATTAGTATTTTTGGCATTAAATATGAATAGCTCATTCTTCAGAAATTTATGAACAAGATACTTGGTGATTGGTATGAATAGCTTGATACCAGTTATCAACAATTTAACAGATATTATTATGAATATTTGAATCTTGTCCATGGTCGATATATCTTTATTGTAATAAATGTTCTTCACACTCAGCGTGGAAGCATTCTCATACTCAAAAACTTGTAAATCTTTACGCAACAGATGGTACAAATTGAGTTTAGTCTCTGTATCCAAGGAATCTAAGAAAATATCGATCTTGACTTCATCATCTAGATTTGTCATTAACTGATCAAAATCTCGTTGATCTATTTTGTTTTGCTCGCTCGTCATGGTGATTGCCAATGGATCATACTCAATTACTTGATTATTCTGTTTAAATAAATTCATGGGGCTTCCCAAACCACTTTGTTTCGTTGTGGATAAAGTGTAATCGCTTTCAACGTCGGTATCAGCTTCTATTTCTACATCTTTGGCAGCAGTCTGTTGGAATTGAGATCTGGATTGAGACTGAAGCTGAGACCTCGACGGAGATTGAGATTGGGATTGGGATTGGGATTGGGACTGAGATTGGGATGGAAATGGAAATGGAAAAGAAGGAGAAGAAGACGGGGATGGAGGTTGATCCTCTTGTTTTGTTTTATCATTGAAATAAGGTATATGAGGTAGCTTTGAACTCAAAGTCTGTTTTCCAAATCGAAATAAACTTGAAGCAATTGCCCCTTTATTATCATATGCCATTTTGAGTAGTACTCGGTTTGGTTTTGTACTATTTGCTAGTTCAGCTAACGACTCTTGGGTCTGCTGTGCTTGAATTTGTTCAGGGTTCAATACAACATCTATATTTTTGGAAATTAGTTGGTTAAATTTATCGTTTTGTTCATTGAGGTATTGGTCAACTCTGGTGTTTGCAATTTCTTCCTCTTTTGATTCAGCAATGGAAGAAAATGAACATTTATGGTTGAGCTTATTGTTGTTGTTGTTGTTGTTGTTATTATTATTATTCTTTTTGCTTAGTCTTAGCGATACTGGCCTGATATTGCTTTTATCAACAACACTCAAATTCCTTGCACTCAAATTCCTCCTATGAGGTGTACCAAGCACAATTTCAGAATCCAATTCTTCGGCAGTCTTCTTTCTAGGAGATGCAGTGAAACTTGTAGTTGAGGACATTTCCGATGGATTTAATGTGGGTATTGGTGACAAACTTGCAGATCTAGCTCTATTATCTATAATTCTTGAATGTAACTTATCCCTTGGACTTTGATATTGTTCCGTTATTTGGATGGGCCTAATCTCCCCGTTGTCCTCAAATTCGGAACTGCTACAACAGCTGCTACAGCTGCTAGTGATGCTATTGCTACTGCTACTACAGTTGCTACAGCTGCTACAGCTGTTATTAGAAGCTTGTTGTCGAGGAGTGGAATAGCCTTGCTTGCCTTTTCTACCAGCACGACGACTTTTTCTTCTTGATTGTGGAGACCGATTTGGAGAGTTTTCTGTATGTGTACTATTATTGCTGAGCTTATTTACTATGGGGATCCTATTAAGTACACCGTAAAGCAATGACCTAACCACCATGATAAACCAGCAATAAACAAAAGCGCCAAAAAAGAAAAAAGCAAGAATGAAGAGAAGAAAAGAGAAGAAGAGAAGAAGAGAAGAAGAGAAGAGAAGAAGAGAAGATGAAATTCAACAAAGAGAGGGTCAGATTTGAGACAATGACTTGCAATCTATAGATAAGAAGATGAAATGCCATTTACTAATTTCTTTTTTGTTTCTTTTTTCTTTTTTCCCTCTCCCCCTCCTTAATATTAGACTCATGGGGGGGGGGAGGGGGAAGGGGGAAGGGGGAAGTTACCCAGCTCAGTACTATTGTCAGTTTGTTTAACAGAGATTGGAATTTTTCAATTAAAAGTTTATTGGGCGAAAAAATAAACAAACGAGACAAGGCACTATGTGTAAAAATTGAACCTGAGGTCTATTAACTATGCAACAAACAATCGCTGTAAACAAATGTAGTAATACGACTTTGCTTGTGATAAATAATATATCTCATCTTGGCCATCGTAACATAGACAAGAGCGAGGAGAAAAAAGAATCATACTTGTAGGAATCGGGAAAGTACACGACTTGTTTAGGTGGAGATAACTTATAGAGACAATATAGGCACAATATAGACAATTTATAGGGACAATTTACATCTAAGATTAATCTGAAATAGATTTGCCTCTAGATTTGAATAGATTTGAATAGATTTGCTTGTAATGTTTGCTTAGGGTTGCTTAGGGTTGCTTATGTTTGCTTATTTGCTTGAATGGGTCCAGCTGTAAACAAGGTTAGGCCTTATGGAAGATATTACTTTATGTTACATCATCTTGAGCTTGTGCTTACTATTCAAGTATTTTTCTATTTACATGTGTAAATTCAATTATTGTCAATGCAACAAAGCTTAGACAGCAAAAAATTTCACTTGGCACTATCAGCACTATCGAGCGAAGCGAGATAATGGAGCACATTAGCCGCCACCGACACTAACAACACTATCGAGCGAAGCGAGATAGTGGATCACATTAGCTTTCACTGTCACTAACAACACTATCGAGCGAAGCGAGATAGTGGAGCACATTAGCTTTCACTGACACTATCGACACTGACTAGCTACCACATACAAGTCACGTGATAACACTATAACCAATACTATCTACCGACACTATCGAGCAAAGCGAGATAGTGGAGCACATTAGCCGTCACCGACACTAACGACATTATCTCGCTTCGCTCGATAGTGGAGCACACTAGCTGCCACATACAAGTCACGTGATAACAATATAACCAACACTATCGAGCAGAGCGAAATTGTGGAGCACTGAATAACGACACTATCGACCAGAGCGAGATAGAGGAGCGCACTAGCTGCCGACACTATCTACCGACACTATATTGCTCTGCTCGATAATGTCGTTTGCTCGATAGTGTCGTTATTCAATGCTCCACTATGTCGCTTTGCTAAATAGTGTCGTTTGTCGTCTGTCGCTAGTGTGCTCCACTATCTCGCTTTGCTCGTAGTGTCGTCTGTTGTTAGTGTCGTCTGTTGTTAGTGTCGTTTGTTGATAGTGTCGTTTGTTGTTAGTGTCGTCTGCTGTTAGTGTCGTTTGTTGATAGTGTCGTTTGTCGTTTGTCGATAGTGTCGTTTGTCGATAGTGTCGTTTGTCGTTATTCAATGCTCCACTATCTCCCTCTACTCAATAGTTGTCACGTGACACTTTTCACAATATCTTTATCAAGTCTTTTAGCAGTATACTGCATTTTAAACAAAGGGTATAAACGGTTGAAATTTAAAAATCTAATAAGTAATAAAGATTGCCCCTTTTTTGACAAAGACATCAGGGGGTGTGGAAGAAACTGGTAGCTAGTCAGTGTTACTACTACCAGTGTCATTCAGTGTTACTACAAAGTGCTGCTGCACTATTTCGCTTCGCTCGATAGTTATCAGGGGGTGGAAGAAACGGAATGCATTATTAATTTTTCACTATTCATTAGTAAAAAATTACACTACCTTGTACATTAGTGATTCAAGTGCATCGCTTTTGAATGACAAATTTAACGCAACTCAATGTATCAACTATTAGAAAGAAATTGAACAACGATGGGAACCCAAGATGGCGGGGAAATGGGGGGAAGCCATTGGTCAATGGGCCCATTAAAAGTCCAAAACTACTGTAAATATCTTTTCTAATAAATACACCAGGATAGAAAAACTAAGATAGTCACCAAGATAGTTACTAGAAGCTATAGTTTTTGTTTAATTATTAATAATCAAATGGTCAACATGCACTTTACTCTCAACCCCTATTGACTCAAAACACATCGTAACCTGACCCAAATTAAAACAATTAATCTTTTTCTTCTTTAAGCTTATATAAATTAGGGTTTTTCCTCTCTTTTCTTTGCTATAAATGATTCCTTCTTTTTTTTTTCCATTTTCAACTATTTCCGATTTTTCCACGTTTCTTCTTTTGCTAGTGAATTGCTAATAAACACAGCAAAGCACAACCCTATCACATCGCCTCGCCTCGCCACTTATAGTTATGTCCTCATTAGAACAATTAAAACAATTCACCACATTGACAGTGGACTCAGGTGATCTCAATGCATTGAAAGCCTTTCACGATGTCACTGATGCTACAACAAACCCATCATTGATCTTGGCTGCTTCCAAGAATCCAGAATATGCTCCATTGATCGACGTTGCTATTGAATATGCCCAAGACAAAGGATCTTCACCAAAGGAAAAAGCATTGATTGCTTTGGACAGGTTATTGATTGAGTTTGGTAAGGAGATTTTGAAAATCGTCCCTGGTAGAGTTTCTACTGAAGTCGATGCAAGATTATCCTTTGACAAGACTGCTACAATCAAAAAGGCATTGGAATTGATTGATTTGTACAAGAAAGAAGGTATTGATAAGGAGAGAATCTTGATCAAGATTGCTTCCACTTGGGAAGGTATTCAAGCAGCTAAGGAATTGGAAGAGAAACACGGAATCCACTGTAATTTGACTTTGTTATTCTCATTTGAACAAGCTGTCGCATGTGCTGAAGCTAAAGTAACATTGATTTCTCCATTTGTTGGAAGAATCATGGACTGGTACAAGAACTCTACTGGTGAAACCTACACTTCAGAAACTGACCCTGGTGTTAAATCAGTTAAAAACATTTACAACTACTACAAAAAGTTTGGTTACAAGACCATTGTTATGGGTGCTTCTTTTAGAAACGTTGGCGAAATTGAAGCTTTGGCCGGTTGTGATTTCTTGACTATTTCACCAAAATTATTAAACGAGTTGGCCAACTCGACTACTAAGATTACAAGACAATTGAGTCCAGAGAGTGCTAGTCAACAAGATATAACTAAAGTTTCATTCATTAACGATGAAGCTGGTTTCAGATTGGGCTTGAATGAAGATGCTATGGCTACCGAAAAATTAGCCGAAGGTATTAGAAACTTTGGTAAAGATACAGTTACTTTATTATCCACTTTGGAGAAAAGATTTGAATAAAGAACACTGACTAATGACACTATCGAGCAGAGCGAGATAGTGTTGTAACAAGCTAGAGTGTTGTAACAAGCTACTGAGTGTTGTAACAAGCTAGAGTGTTGTAACAAGCCACTGAGTATTGTAACAAGCTACTGAGTGTTGCTCCACCATCTTATATAGAGTATTTTCGAAAATGAAAAAAAAGAAACAACAAAAGTATCCTACTTGCTAGGAAGAAAGGTTTTCTATCGAAATCTTTCATTAATATTCTCTCACTATAGACATTTTTCGGGGGAACAATAAAAAGGTTGAGATGCCGAGTGCGATTTTAATGCATGTTATAATATTGTGTAACCAAAGTTTTTCAACAATTTATTTCAAATCATTATTGGAAAAAACCACAGTTGTGAATTACACTCTTTTCATCCGATCCTTTGGCTGCACATTACCCGTTGACGGTTTCTTTTCTTTTCTTTTCTTTTCTTTTCTTTTTTGTATCAATTTACCCATGACCCGGCCAGAAACGGTGGTACCTGAAGCCCCAACCTCCCCCTATCCGATCCATAACTCAGCATCGATCATTTCTGGATTTGGTCGAGGTTCATCGGAATTAGGTATTCCAACTGCAAATATCCCGGTAAATACCGAACTAAACAATCTCCCTACGGGGATATATTACGGTTGGTGCAAGGTCCATCCAGATAAAAGCAAACTGTGTGATTCAACACATAGCAGGCCAGATGGGAAACCGATAATTTTCAACCACGGCAACAATTTACAAATTGAAGAGCTTAAAGTTTTCCCCATGGTGATGTCGATTGGATGGAACCCGTTTTATCATAATAGGGAAAAAGCAGCTGAGATTCATATTATTCAAAATTTCAAAAGCGGCGATTTTTATGGCGCCAAGGTTGAATATATAGTGTTGGGGTATATCAGACCCGAATTGAATTATACAACAAAAGAGGCTTTAATTGAGGATATACAGTTGGATATTCAGATTGCTAAAAAGATACTCGAAAGGAAAGAGTATGCAGAATATGAGAAGAGACTAGACTAGACGAGCAAAGCGAGTCTAGTCGAAAGAGAGAAGGAAGAAGATACTAGGGGAGCAAAGAGAGAAGAGAAAGAGAGAAGAGACTAGTTGAAAGAGAGAAGAGAGAAGAAAGAAGAGGCTAGTCGAAAGAGAGAAGAGAGAAGAAAGAAGAGGCTAGTTGAAAGAGAGAAGAGAGGAGAAAGAAGAGGCTAGTTTAGAGAGAGAAGAGAGAAGAAAGAAGAGGCTAGTTTAGAGAGAGAAGAGAGAAGAGAGAAGAAAGAAGAGGCTAGTTTAGAGAGAGAAGAGAGAAGAAAGAAGAGGCTAGTTTAGAGAGAGAAGAGAGAAGAGACTAGACTCGCTTTGCTCGCCTAGTCTCTTGCCTAGTTTCTTCTTGCCTAGTCACTGTATAGATAGTTTATAGAATAATACAGCACATATCCGCTCACTAATAAAAGGTTGTACTCATCATTTCGTATGGGGAAGGAGAGGATGGCTAGAAATAACTACATCTTATAACAAGCTACAAAGTGTTGTCGGTGGCAGCTAGTGGTGGCAGCTAGTGGTGGCATCTAATGTGCTCCACTATCTCGCTTCGCTCGATAGTGTCGCTCGATAGTGTCTCAAAATCGCACGATTTTGAGTCAGCGCGCTTGTTCCCTCAAAACCGCCCTCGCCTTAATATTGGTCCGCTTGTACCAAATTCGTACGACAAATAAATGAAATTGCGAGGCTAGCCAATCTTTTTCCGGTGCGATAAGGCAAGGGAAAAAAATGAATGATAGCAATTACAGGAAGGGGAAAAAAGATTTTGCACCTATTTCTTTTTTTCTTTCATCAAGGCAATAATGGAAATTTCAGCAAGATAGAATATGAAAATGAAACAATTCTTCTTGGTCTGAATAAGGAGAGAGGTACGTTCCGCTTAGTTGTTGCTGCTATATTTATTTTGCTTTTTTTCCCGCTTAGGGATGGAAAATTTGAAAGGTTCAAGAGGGTTTGAAAGAGTTTAAAAGAGAGAGAGAGAGAGTTCAAGATGCTAGTTTTTGGGTTACTATTTATTATCAGCTTTGTTCCAGTGATGTCGCTTGACCCCTCGAGTCAGTGTGTTTTGCCACACTCAGTGTTTGCTGGTAAGGATATTTGCAACTACATTGAGTCGCATTGCGATGTTTCTTATTTCAAGATATCCCAGATCTACTATTGTCGGTATCACAATCTTGTTTCGTTGATTTTCATCTCGTCCATTGCTTTGCTTGCATTGTGTTTGATACTACTCGCTTTGAGCATATTGGTATCAAACTACCTTTTCAGAAACTTGAATGAACTAACTACCAAGTTTGGACTCAGTAATCAAATACTAAGCTTTATATTGATCCCCTTGACCAATTCATTTCCCGATATAATCAACTATTTTGTGGTATTGAGATCGGGCAGCTCAAATCTAGTAATTGGTCAATTAATGGGGAGTTTGCTCATTATTTTTACCGTTATAATTGGATTGATTAGTATATTGATCGAGAACTTTACAATAGAATATCCAAAATTGCTAATTATTGATCTTTCTTGGATACTTATAGTTCTTATACTTTTTTCCTACATTTTGTCGGATGGTAAGATTACCCTGTTGGAGTGTATCACAATGAGTATGGTGTACGTAGCGTACATTGCTTTCCTTAGTATATTTGATAAAGAAAGATTAAAAGATTATGACGAAGAGTTGGTAATTGGTCATGATGAGCATCAGCATCTAATCGAACAACCATATAATATAGAAGATGCATTGAGTATAATATCAAATGAAGAAACTGGCGGTGAGTTTGGTTCAATAGAAACTCGTTCCAGATCAGCCTCACCTCGATTGTCTCCAGTCTCTACAAGGTGTCCATCTCCTCTCCCTGCTACATCACCAAAGGGGGATAGAGATTCGGAAAGAGAAAGTTATTTGCTGATTCATTATGTAGCAAAAATGAAGTCATCATCATCATCACCACCAACAGCAGCAGCAGCACCAGTAGCAGCACCAGCACCAGCACCAGCACCAGCATCAAGGCATTTACAACAAATCCGCATCAAAATAATGCTTACTCATATATTTCAAACAGTATGTAATTGCATTGATTTCATTTTGATTTTTTTGATTCCATTTCATAAATGTATTGAAAATGAAGATTCTCATTGGAAATTGAAGATAAGGTATAACAGAATAATACGTGCTTGGTATTTTTTTGAGGTGCCACTATTAATCAATTATCAGTTTTTCAAATTCCCAGTGGTTTATGTAATGCCACTACTCCTTATCTTTTCCCCAACAATGTTGATAGTAAAAAGTATAGGTCATGACATCAAACTTGTTATTACATCAATACTTGGAATTATTACTAGTTTAATAGTAATCTCCAATATTTCCGTCTACATTTTACAAATGTTGAAGAATATAGGTATAATATGGAACATTTCCGAATATTTGTTAGGAATGTTGGTATTTGCCGTAAGCAACTCAATTAATGATGTCATTACCAATGTAACACTTGCTACAAAGATCAATCCAATATTGGGTATCAATTCGTGTTTGGGAACACCTTTGTTGATAATATTACTAGGTGTTGGATTTAATGGTTTCGTGGTGCTACAAAACAGCAAAAAACACTCCATTAAATTCGATTTGAAACCAAGCGTGATATTGGACACTGCAGCACTAATATTTACAATTTCTTTTATTCTAATTTATTTGCCCTGGAACAAATGGAGATTGGATCGAAAATTGGGCATTTGTTTAATTTGTTGGTACTTGGTTATAACTTTTATTAATTTATATTTGGAGTAAGGTAAGGTTCCTTGCACCCTTTTTCATTAACTCAATGCTTTCAAAGCCTTTTCATAAAATTCTCTCCCGGAAAATTCTTTCATTTCTTTTAGAAACTTTATTTTTTTTTGCCTATCTATAGTATAATTTGTTAAAACAGTAAAGAACCAGTCATTTTGAGTTTCCAAAATAATTTCTTTCAACAGGGCTAACAAATGGTCTACATCTTGGTGGAAAATATACTCTATATTTAGTAGTTTTTCATATACCGGTATTGGGATAGTGATGCTGTATTTCAAATAGTTCAATATCAAGTCTCTTGCACGATGAAACTGTTTTAGGAAAATCTCCAAATCAATCAACTTGATTAGAATCTTATAATCACCTAAATATTTCCAGCCTCGGATTAACACCTGCCTAGTCAGATTGTATAACTCGTGATATATGTAAAAATCTGCAGCTTTGATCCATGACTGAGGATAGTTTGCTGTAATGTATAGGTACCTGTGTAAATTCATTTCAATATAACTGCGTGGGTAATTCTTCAATTCCAAAAAATCAAAATATTCTTCCCATGAATCTAATTCTTGTCTAGGTATAAGTGCTACATCACAATAATGCTTATGAATTTTTCTTTCAAACTGATATAATTCATACACTTTGAATTGAGTGGTGATATATGCATCAATAAACGTTTTCTTCAACTGGGCCAGCAATTTCTTACGATCCTTGAGCAGATCCTTCTCTGGTACGATATATCCTATCTCCTTGGTCAATTCCTTGGGATCAGCAATTTGTTGAATAATTTTAAAATACTTTTTATAGAAAAACTCGTAATGATAAAGTGGTATCTCGATGATGATTCTCAATAATATGTAATATTTCCTCATAAACTGATTCTCTTCAGTAGCATAATTTTCAAGAAATGTTAAATACAAATTGTAAAACTCATACGAGTAAAAATGAGTCCCAATCAACCTCCTTGCCTCTTCAAACAAGCCCAACACTTGGTCAATATTGTTACTGATAGTATTCACCCGAAATTGCAAATACGAATACCATAATTCAATACAAAAGCGTAAATGCTGAAACGCATTTTTATACACTTTTATAGCCTTCTCACAACCACACAACTTAAACTCCCATTCAGCTAGTCTTACCCAATATTTGTATAGGAATGGGTACTTGTTCAAAAACTTGTCATACGAAACACGAAGAATATCTAGTTGAAACTGTGGAGTTGACTTGGTAATTCCTTGCTTATCATTATATTCTGCTGATTCAATTAGTCTTTGCCATAATTCAAAATTGTCTGGATCTTTTATTAACTCCGTCGATATATCGGTCCATTTTCGCTGTTGCAACATACTTCCATATACATATATAGATGTGTATCTTGCCTGAATGTGAAAATCAAGGACGCTGCTAGACTATTGGAAGGCTAAAGACACTGTTAGACAATTGGAAGGCCAAAGACGCTGCTAGACAATTGGAAGGCCAAAGACGCTGCTAGACAATTAAGGGGGAAGATAATCAATCCCTAATATACCATAAAGTTACTTGAATCTAGATATGAATTCCTTATATGCTCATCGCATTCCTTTCTTTTATTTTTCACCTTCGCACTCGTCACGTGACTGAAAAACTAAACAAAAAAAGGAATGCGATGAGCATCAGATGAAGATGGGTTTAGATTTTGAGTCCTTGAGGCTCTTCCTAAGGGGATTTGGAGGGGAGAGCGGGGGAGAATGGGAGGGGTTTGTCGACGACTGAACAACTCTACCGAGGCGAAGTAGAATATATTGTATTCTCATAACTTGAATGTGGCTTCTTCAATTTGGAATGCCATCAAATTTTTTGTCCAGTTTCCTTCTTTAAAGTTGAAAAAAAAAAAAATATTACTTTGAACTCACCTTCCCTTAACATCCCATCCTTGCTTAAAAGACAGTTTCTCTTTCTTTACTTGCCTCTAATATGTCTGACGAGGAGGTTCTTCTTGAAGATTTCTTATTTGAAGAGCCAAATGGGTTTCTTCCCCCACCGCCCGAATCGCATTTCGCTACATATAAACGTAAGCTCGCCAATGTTCAACCTCAAGAAATCACCATGAAACTAGTCGGGAAATCGCCATTATGGGGCCATTTGTTGTGGAATGCTGGTATATTCACAGCAGACTATCTAGATAAGAATTCAGAAAAATTGGTGAAGGATAAACGAGTCTTGGAGTTAGGTGCTGCCGCAGCATTACCATCATTAGTTTGTGCCGTGAATAAAGCTAAAGAGGTTGTTGCTACAGATTATCCCGATGCAGATCTTGTCAATCACATCAAACACAACTTTGACCAATTATCGCAAAAGACCGAAATAAGCAAGTATAAAGTGAAGGGATACATTTGGGGTAACTCGATAAATGAATTGATTTACAATGACAAAGATGATGATGATGATGATGATGATAACAAAAATGAAGCTAATTTGGAATTGACAGATGATAAGAAATTCGACTTGATAATCTTGTCAGATTTGGTATTCAACCATACTGAACATCATAAATTACTATCCACCTGTCGACAATGCCTAAAACTGAATGGGAAATGTTTAGTTGTTTTTAGTCCCCATCGTGCTCATCTACTAAATCAAGATTTGGCATTTTTTGAAACTTGTAAAGAATATCAGTTTAAAGCAGAAATGATTGGTATGATTAATATGACGCCGATGTTTGAAGAAGATGAAAAAACGGCAGAGATTAGATCTAGAGTATATTCATATTTTTTGATACCAAATTGGTGAAAACAAACACTATCGAGCAGGGCGAGATAGTGTTGTAACAGGCTAGTGTTGCTCGATAGTATTGTAACAGGCTAGTGTATACTCGATGGTGTCTACTAAATGTTGCTCCACTATCTCGCTCTGCTCGATTGTGGATCATTTTCCACAATCTACTCCTACTCCTACTCTTTCACCTTTTCTCTCTCTTTCTCCTTTTGTCACTTGTTTATAACTCAATTGTATATTGAAAATTGTACAAAAAGATAAATTGTATATACTGCAAAACTTCAAGATTTCATTTGCAAACAACAGTCGAAAACGGCAAAGTTGAAGGTTTTCTAGTTATACATAGATGACACATTGCTAGTTGATGGCTAGGTCGGGGAAAAAAGGTTGAAGTGTAAATGGCAATAAAAACTTAATGACTCGCTTAAGCGGATTGTGCATTCATCTTTCTCTTACCGTTAGTCAAGGTAACGTTGACGAATCTTCTTGTGTATAGTAATCTCATGTATGCTCTACCTTGAGGTTTCTTTGGTTTCTCTTGTTTTTCAACTTTTGGAGTTTGTGACTTGACTTTACCAGCACGAGCTAATGAACCGTGTACTTTTCCCTATGACATTAGTTAGTAATTTAGATTCCAAATGTGAGGTCAAAAAAAGAATTGTTCCCTACACTATTGAGCAAAGCGAGATAGTGGAGCAACACCTTGTAACTTGTACATTTTTAAGCTCTCCTTTTCTTCACCAACACTTGATTGCCCCAACTTTATTCGACATAAAGTTACCATAGTCAGTGTCGGTGCCAGCTAGTGTTGCTCCACTATCTCGCCCTGTTTGATAGTGAATACACCGGGAATATGCTTGACCCGCAATCTATCATAAGTATCCAACATACCATCTTGATATTATCTAAACCTATATGTGGTGCTCTTTTGTAAACCTATTGCTTTCTATAACCAAAAGATTTTTTTTTTCACCTATACTACAGAGAGCGAGAGGAATGCGTCAGCTTTTTCAGATGGGGCGTGTAAATTGTAAAATAGTAAATGAATAAAGTGAGCATATTCGTTGACTTTGTTTTCTCAGTCACCTGGAAAATAGTTGGGAGGAGGAACATTGGAAGAAAAAAAAAACGACAACACGTGCAAAAAAATAGATAGGGGAATACCCTAATGAGAGCCATACTTTTTTTTTTTCTCCTCTTTCAAATGAGTGAATGGATACATGGCATGGGTTTGGAGTAATAAAGAGCGGTTGACAGTTTTCACACCAAAAGATTGTTCTATAATTTACTCTATCCTCTATCTTCTAAACTAGAGAACTCTTCAAAACCAAAACCAATGTAATCAAGACTATAGCAAATACCAAAAAGATCAAGATTAAAATACCTAATCTAGCAACAGGATAATAATTTTCAGTAAGATATTTTTGAACTAGAAAATATCTGTGAAATCCAACTAGTAAACTAAATATTCCCAATAATATGAATAAAACACCCAATGGTTTCCCATATTTGATTAATTCATCATGAGTTTTTCCTAGATCTAATAATGCAATGATGTTATTACTTGTATGTATTTTCGCATCCTTCTTGTCTAATCGGAATAATTGAGTTACTCCTATACCTAAGGTAATGAACGATAGTGATGTGCGTAGCCATGCTAAAAACGTTCTTTCGTTAGCTAGATGATCTCTAGCTACAGAGCCTTTGTTTTCTAATTTGACTGATTTATAGTCGAGCACATTAAATGAAACTCGCGCTTTAGGTTTATCAGCACTGGGGGTTGGCTCGGGAGACTCTATGGAATTCCCTATTGAAGCCAATGGCTCATTTGATTGTGTGGTCAGTGGATTGCCTGTAAATGCCTCCTCATTTGATTGTGTAGTTAATGGGCTGCCTGTAAATGCCTCCTCATTTGATTGTGTAGTCAATGGGTTGCCTGTAAATGCCTCCTCATTTGATTGTGTAGTCAGTGGATTGCCTGTAAATGCCTCCTCATTTTCTAGACTTGATAGAGGGCTCATCGATCTAGATACCGCATCAGTTTCATGCCGTGTCGTCATTGTCAAATAATTTCGTTATTCCTTGCTTTTAGAGAATGGTGTTACTTTTACAAATTGAAAGCAAAGCACATCTATGTAAAAGTAAAGCACATCTATGATAATCGAATTGTTTCTTTTATCGTTATCATTTATCTTTATTCTTCAAAAATAAACATTGAGGGGCGCGTGCTTGTCTAATTAAACGCTATCTCAGGTGACAATCTTTTTTTTTCCATAAACTATGTGAAAACTCAAGTGCTCATTACAAAGTCAAGGGACAGCTCTACGCGATAAGTAAATGGCCAATGATGATCAAGTAATGACACTCTGGACCAAGAGACACGTATTTGTGGAAAAAAACCGCAATGGAGTGGAGAGGGGGGGGGGGGAGTTAAGAAATTGAAAAGTCGGTAAATAAGTCTCCCCTTCTATTAATATAATGAACTACCAATACATACAGATTTGGTTCCACAACATCATACATACATATGTATATACACAAATCTTGTTACGAACATATATAGATCTGAGATATGATATACGAAAATAACAATAAACGTAGCTATATGATAATGTAGTCCTTTTCGATGGTTGGTAGTCGGCAATTGAAGGTTTTGGGAGGAAAAAGAGGTGTGTTTGCTTTACATTGTATGTCAAAGCTAATTTTCTTTGTTTTCAAATCTTGAAATACAATAGTGCGTTAAAATGCTTGAAATACAAAAGTGCGTAAAAGTACTTGAAAGCATTGTAGCTTATTCAATGACTTCAAGGCTCGGAAAAAAGTAAAACCGAAATCAAAACGCGACTTCAACGTAGAAATACCCTAATCCACAAGAGAAGAAATTAGTTGTCAGGCACTTCCAACTATATTTAATTGCCAGTATTTATACTGGAACTTATAAAGATAGTCGCAGAGATCATAAGCACATGAAATAAAAAGCACTAAAAGCTATTGAACAAATCTACAAAAAGTTTTAAATTAATGCTATTGGCTAAACTTCTTTTTAATCTTGAGGTTTTTTCCAAATCTGCACCAAGTGCTACCAATTCATAACAGGGACCTTCAGTAGATGCAAAATAAACGGTAGCGCTGAAATATGCATAGTAACACAAAAGGATACAATTATATCATTATGAATGTATATACCGATAATAAAATTAATCAAATATAGGCGCACCAGTGATGGTGAGTGATGACTAAGCTTTTGTTTACCAGATCCTTTTTTTTTCACCAGTATTGTGCTGTATAATTAATAAAGAGAATGTGTCAATAGGCCAAGTGTTTAGTAAACCATTCATGGAGCAACAGGGTGTAGGAGGCTACATAATGGTTAGTAGTTTTTGGTTTTTTTTTTTCATTTCACCTTTTCTCTGGATTTTCGGTTTTGCCAAGCCAAATGAGAATATTGCTGAAACTGACTCGATAAACACATTTTATTGTTTTTGTCCTTTGTCCTTTGTCCTTGTTAATGCTATGGCAACCAAGCCACGGGAGTAGTCGCCATAGAAAAGGAAAAGGCCGTAACAGGGGAGGGGATAGTGAAGCGGACAGGGGGAGGGGGAGGGGGGGGTGCGGATGGTAACAGGCAGGTGAATGGTCGTGGCTATCATGAATGCAAAAGGATTGGTACAAAAATGAAACGTGTCAACACAAATGGTTGAATTAAAGTGGAAAAATGCTTTGAAAGTCTAAATGAAATGCTATGGTTTGAATTATATAAAGAAAAGTGCTGAAATGAACGACACCATACAACACACAAAAATCAAGGTAGCGCCTTTAGTTTGTAAGCCCAAATAATTGGTATTACCATGCCCATGAAAGAAAATAAAGCTGCTTCTTGAGGGAGCTCCATTTGCTTGAGATATTGTAGTCATATCATAAGTTTTGAACCCTTGTAATAAAGTTTCCAGATTCCCTAGCCCTATTGATCCTGATTGTATCGATCCCTGAGGATCAACAAACGCTGTGCGAAATTTTTGGTAGAATGGAGATTGAGTGGTTTGAGTTACTCCTAATGAATTTGTTCCTGTGACCCATACCAATGTTGGACTTTCTGAGGAGGATGAGGATGACGAGGAGGTGGATGAGGAGGAGGAGGTGGTGGTGGTAGTGGTTGCAGTTAATGCTATAGTAAATAGATATAAAAACGAAAGTAGTAGCTGCAAATTCATGTGTTTCAAATGGTAATGATGTGCTTTGTATTTTGTATATGTCTTTTGGGGGTTGTTCAACTGCGTAGTACTCAAAACGTGAGTTGGCTCTGTTTTTATACTCCCAGTGGATTAAGAAGATAAGCAAACTGTAACGATATCCTTGTAAACTCGAATATGCTGCAAATGCAAAAATAGAAGTAAAAAAAAGAAAAAAAAAAAAAACAGGAAAGAAAACCAAAGTGTGATACAATCACTAAAAACTCAAAAATGACCTGGCGACAAAGCAAAGCAGAAAAATACGAAAGGGGGGGGGGAGGAGGAGGAGGAAAGAAAGAGGGTTGTGGCAAGATACAAGAGTATAGAAGATTGCAGATTCAACTATAAATGAGAAATTATTATAGATGTTTCCATAGGAATCAGGGATTAGCCAAGAGCCCATCAATAAGCCCCTTTGGTCACATTTTTCAATTTCTTCGTCCTCGATTGAAAATTTGAAACTCTATTTTCATAATAGGTGTCAATAAATTTGCTCTGCTTTTTCTTTTTTTTGCTTATATTGAGTTGAGATGCAATCAAAGTAACTCAACTCGTTTACTGTTTACACAAGAGAACCAATTTACTGAATGCACAAAAGAAACAAAAACGAAATTTGGCAAGTATTGAACAAAAGTTTTGTGCAACTTGTTGAAAAGTAAAAGCAAGACGCTACCAAATATAGAATCGCTAAGGATGCATTATTTATATACAGTGGTTATCACGAAAAACATATAATATATTGACATAAAAATATATTGTAGAGATATTATTAGCAAAACAGTACACAAGCCACTGCTTGCTTGAGTAAAAAAAAAAAAACAAGAATAAACAGGCTTAGCTTTTGCGATTGATGTGAGTTAATCTGGTAAACAAGGTTAACATTATACCACGTCAGATCAAAAGTTTAAATTTGAATTTGATAGAGGAACCACAGGGAAAGAAAATGATCCTTTTGGTTTTTCCTTCTCTATCAACATATAAATAACGGAAATATGATTCAGCAAAAGCAGAATATGGTTTTTAGCACCTAGATTTTCGAATATTATTATATGTAAAACCAGCTAATAAGGCATAGTTTCAAAATTGTTCCGAAGTTAAAAATGACAATCCTCTACGCCAAAAGAGAAAAAAAAAAAAAAAAAAAAAAACCTGGGGAAATATTTTTATGGATTTTTGAGCAAAGTAAAAATACTCATGGTTTTCAAGAAAAAANAGACTAAAAGAAGAAAAACCAAAAACCAAAAGAATATCACCACTAAAGAGAAAAATGCCAAAAAAAAAAAAAAAAAAAAAAAAAAAGTACCTGGTGAAATATTTTTATGGATTATTGAGCAATGTAACAATACTCATGGTTTTCAAAAAAAAACTTACAACTTTGTACCGGAGATTGAAAGGAAAAAGCCGATTAAAAAGAACATCGTTGACACAGCTCAATTTACATAAATTGATTCTAAAGCTTTTGGTGCTGAATTCTTATTTTTTGCCAATTAGCAAAGCCACATGCTTAGTAATTACCAAAACTCATCTAATACAATTACTGATCATGTTTTACCTCTTTATAAACCAACACTTTCTATAGATTAATGTGATTCAGGGTTTGACAAAAATAGAGCAAATCCCTTATTGCAAGCCCTTTGTAACTTGATTACTAAGTAAACCAGGTCTATCTCCTTTGAAAATGACATCATAGTTAACTAACCCTTTTTATACAGATTATAATTATACAACCGTAGTAGGCGAGTTCAAATTTGTTATTTTTCTTCTTCAAAAATGACGCGCCAGCGCGCTAGAGGTCCGAAAATAAAAAAAAAATTGTAACAAAGGTTTCCTGTAGCGCGGTATAGGTGTCGCTTAAAGTTTGGATAACAGCTCTACTTCTAAATCATAACCGCTAACTGTTTTCTTTTCAGTCACAAATAACTGTTTTCTTTTTCGACATTGTTTAAAATTTTGGTAGTGATTATACAAACCCTTTGGTTTGTATAATCAAGTGGCAGCTAGTCAGTGCTGCTCAATAGTGTCGAAGAGACAAAAAAAAAAGATTTTAGATAGTTACTCGCCAATTGTAAGGATGCAATCGTGAAATTACACAAAAGATTGAAAAAGCTTCAAGTAGCTTTTGAGCCCCGAATACTTCTTCATCTTCAAATCTATATAAAATAATCAATAGCGGGTTTTTTTGCTGGTATTGAACTAACATCATGTGTAGATGCTTCAAAGACTTTGTAATCTCTTCTTAGGGAATCGTCTATAGTCAATACACTAGCAACGTTGCCACATCGATAACAATAATTGGGAGCAGACCATACAGTAACTAATTTACTGGAAAACATCTCCCTATAACCTTCCATCACCAATTGATGGGCTCGAGCAATAAGACTGAAATTGTTTCGATGGAGGAATTTGTCAACTTCGTTTTCACCAAAGAGGAAGCCAGCTCCTCGAGGTGATATGCTCCAACTAGATACGTCTTCTGGGTCGGACCATAGTAGATCACACATTCCACCTTCATGTGGTACTTCTTGCTTTCTATCCATTATTCGAATTTGCTCAACCGTATCGATTTCAGGACTCAACCCCCCATGAATACAAAAAACACCACTAAAACCGCCATTTCCGCCACCTCCGCCACCGCCTACTATTGCTCCAATACTAAGATAATCAAAAACTTCACAGCAGTATCTCCATACATTAACCGACCCGTATTTTCTCATACACTCATCGTAAAAACCATACACTGTAGTAATTTGTCGGCTCTCGTGATTGCCTCTAATCAAATATATTTTATCAGGAAATCGTAGTTTATAACTCATCAAAAGTAGAAAAGACTCTAACGAATTAAATCCTCGATCAACAAAATCTCCAAGGAATAAGTACTGCGTCTCAGGTAATGACCCACCTATTTTGAATAATGTAATGAGATCATGTAGCTGGCCATGAATATCTCCACATATCGTGACGGGGGTTTGAATATGCTGAATATTTCCTTCCTCTATTAAAATATCTATTATTCGCGTACATATTTCCTCAACGTCAGATTCTGGAATGTGCTTGCACTGTTTGATGTTTTCTATCGTTCTTCAATAAAGGGAAAAAGGAGGCCAAATGTTAGTATTTCAATGGAAACTTCCAACAGTAACAACAAATGTCACATACTCATCTAAATGTAGCATTTTCTTAATGCAATATTGGAGAACTGAAACTGAACCCGTCAACGTGTTTTTCCATCCCAATTTCTTAAACTTATTTTTCTTTTGGATTCTTTTTCATCCCGTACGCCGCACGCGCGCGCGCGTGCCTTATCAAGTTCTATAACGTCTATGGTGTCATTTCTGATGGAGTTGATGAAGGTATATTAATAAAATACATAAAGCTATAAAGAAGTAAAGTAAAGAAGAGGAAGAAAGATAATGTATATATACACACATATCTCTATATATTCTCCATGAAGTGGATAAGGGGTTACCTCGCTCTTGTAGGTAAAGTGTATTTTTGAAATTTAGCTTGCAATTGTTTCTTGACTGTAATCTTTTGCGTACCAACAAAGCTATCAATACTCACTTTGATGGCCCGATTCAAATCGTTTTGACTAACAAAATCACTCAACCTCATTTTGGCAAAAGATTCGGCAATTCTCAATATACTTTCCAAATGACGTACTGTAATTGGGAACGAACCGGTGGATAAGCTTTCTTTTCTCAAATCTGCATATACTCTAGCAACTTTATCCATATCCATTTGATGTAGCTTCGGTTGAGCCTTAACCCGAGCATATTGGATATATTTGACAAGTAAATCCTGAGGTATAGGCGATATTTCCAGCTCCTTTTGAATCTTTAATTTTTTCAATTTCTCTGATCTTGTTCGGTTGGCTTTTTCAAGCAGTACTTCTCCTTCACCTCCTTCACCTCCTTCACCTCTTCCTCCTCCTGCTCCTACTACATCATCGTCGTCATCGCTTATGACATCCTCTGAATTGGCCGGATGAGATCTCATATGGGAATCAACAACAAAACTTGCTAATCTCTCGTCAGATTCAGGGTTTACCAAATCCCTCACAACACATAAAATGTCAAATCTTGACAAGATCGGTTCAGTTAAGTTAACGTTTTGGGATAATGGCAACGTGGAATTGTATCTCCCTCCAGTAGGGTTAGCTGCTGCAATTATAGCGCATCTTGCTTGCAATGTGGTAACAATACCTGCTTTGGATACTGATATAGTTTGTTGTTCCATTGCTTCATGGATAGATGTACGATCTTGATCGTTCATTTTATCAAATTCATCAATCATACAAGTACCTCTGTCAGCCAAGACTAATGCACCACCTTCCAAGGTCCATTCTCTTGTTATAGGGTCTTTTCTCACAGATGCAGTGAGACCAACAGCAGAGGCACCTTGACCAGTTGCAAGCACCGCTCGACTTGCTGTTTTTTCAACATATTTCAAAATTTGCGACTTGGCAGTACCGGGATCACCCAATAAGAGAACATTGATATCACCTCTAATTGATAGTTTGCCGTTTACATCCTTAGGAACACCACCAAAAAGAGAGCATGCCACGGCAGTCTTAATATCTTTATGTCCATAAATAGATGGCGCTATTGACGAAATGATCTTATCAATTATACCTCTTTCACGAGCCAATTTCCTAAACTCACGTTCTTCTTCCTCAGTCCATATATTTACCAAATTATTTCCCCCCATAAACCCACTACTTTCTTTCCTTTTAATTGAATTAGCTTCAAGAATTGTTGCAAAAACGGGGAACCCATTCTTGGCATTCAAATTGCCATCATAGTTATTTTTGTATATTCCGGTAACTTCAACTTCTTCACCCGGCTTAGCAACATCAACCAAATCTGACAACAAAATCACCTCTCTGTGTCTGGGTAGCCTACCAGCAGGCACAGTTCCTGGAGCCTCTTGTAAGGTTATTCTTTGATAGTTTCTGTACAAGGTTTTTTCAGAATTCATCTTGAACGGACCCTTACTTTGACAGTTGGTGCAAAAGGATATCTTCATTTCCGCATTCGCATCTTGAATAAAGGGACCTAAAACAACTCCACATTTCAAGCAATCGAATTTGACATACTTCAATTGTGGGAAAACACCGGTTCTTCTAGTAACAACACCTGAAACTTTAACCAACTGGTTCATATTGCTTTCTCTTAAATCACGCAAGTTTAACAGGTTTGGATACTCAATGATCCTCACATGAATTTCCTGATGGATTTGAGAATAATTTGGATAGTGCAATTCAACAGCTTCCATGGCAACAATATCAAATATTTTCAACATCTCCTGGGGACTAGTTGCTAAAAACAACGCCAAAATGGCCTTTGAGTCTGCCAAATCTTTGTAGCTAACTTCTAACGATTCCGCATTGACTTCTCCCAAAGTTCTCATTTTGTTACCATAAACGGAATCACCATTGGAATCGGTATATTCCAAAAAGAAAGATTTCAACTCTCTAGCGATAGATCTGCTCACTGCTGGTTGAAGAATCCACTCTGTTATACTAGGTGCTTTCATATCTGTTAAACTTTGCAACGATAACTCTTCATTAAATGGATCAATTTCCATTTCATCCAACATATTATCCTGATCCTCTTCATCAAACTGCTGTCTTCTTCTTCTTCTTTGGATTGGTAAACCATACTGATCCATCGCGTCTCCTTCTTCAGCATCGTCGTTATCATCGTCCAAAAATACACCTCTTCTAGATCTATTAGCATTATTTAAAATGGCGTCTCTCTTATTTAATTGCTCGTCAATTCTTCTTCTCGTTGCCAAATCCATTTCATCAAAATCCCCCGTGTCATCGATATTGCCATCTCCTAAATCATAATGGTCCTGTTCTGGATTTGCTCGATAATCTCTCTCGAGATCCTCCATTAAATCATCACCATCCTCCTCATCTGAAGGATTGAGATCTGCTACATCATTTTGAATTTCCTCGTCTATAACATCCTCATCATTCAAAGCGGTGTCAAATGGAATTGCCGGAGACGATGGTAACATTTGTGGTGACGACGCAAGCGGCGATGACGGTTGATTATGATGGTGATGATGATGGTGCGATGGCGGTGAAGACCTTGTATTGACAGCATTTTCTTCCGATTCATCGTCATTCTGTCTTTTCCTCGTATGCCTTGATGGAGTGGACATTTTCAGAAAGAAGGTGTCCTTGTTGACAAGTGAAGAAAAGTGTAAATTGAAAAGGAAAAGATCAAACAAATTGCTAAAAGTTATCTCAAGGGATCTTTCTTTTCTTATTTTATTTTATTTTTTTTATTTTTTATTTTTTTTTTTCAGATCGAGACGCGTCTCATTAATTTACCGAAAAAGGAAACAGAGACAAAGATTGTCGCGGCGTCAATTTGATTTCCCAATCGGGATAAATTGACAGCACGTCAACGGTTTTTACAACAACGCTCTATCGACACTATTGAGCAGAGCGAGATAGTGGAGCACACTAGCTGCCACCGACACTATCGACACTATCTCTCTCTGCTCGATAGTAGAGCATACTACCACGACTACAAATGAGATACAGAAATTTATTAGCAAATTAAACTGTATAGAATAGGTGGAGTGGTTAGGACAAAGTGGTTATGGATAAAATGGGGGAGAAAAAGGCAGTTACGTCCTTTTTAGAAACGGATTGTAGATACTACTATTAGTGGTTGATGTTAACGCGCTAGGCAATCTTTTTTACCTTTGTTATTTCATTTTGTCGAAAATCACTACATTATTTTTGGTTTCATCGTTTTATTCTATCAGTGTTAAAAAAAAAAATATACATTTTTCAAAATTTTCACCTAACATGCATTTCTATATTAATCGACAATAATGTTCGAGTCTATTAAGCACCTCTAACCACATTGAGTATATCACATTGAGCACCTCACTCTAACCACATTGAGCACCTCACACAAATTACCTTAAACCCATGCGTATAACAAATAATGCTTTTTCCTCTTGGTTAATCAGGACCTCTGAGTAAAGGAAATTCAGCGAATCCAACAGCACATATGTCGTGAATGTTCCCTTGTCCGGGTCCGTGTAGATGGCCACATTTACATTCATAATTTGAGCTTTGATTCAGAATAGAATCGGATTCTGTGGTGGGAGCAATTGAATTGAATTCTGTGGTTGGAGCGATTGAATTGAATTCTGTGGTGGGAGCAATTGTATTGAATTCTGTGGTGGGAGCAATTGAATTGAATTCTGTGGTGGGAGCAATTGTATTGAATTCTGTGGTGGGAGCAATTGAATTGAATTCTGTGGTGGGAGCAATTGTATTGAATTCTGTGGTGGGAGCAATTGAATTGAATTCTGTGGTGGGAGCGATTGAATTCAATTTCGTGGTGGGAACGATTGCCTTAGATTGTGTATCTGGGATGAATATGTGACCTGTAAAGGTTTGAGGATTGGAATGACTATCATGCCCATCTCTTTTTTCTTGTTTGAAGAAATCAGCAGATGTTGTTGGTGCAAATATAGACATATTGTGAAACAGACTGTAAGACGTATTTGGATTTTGTAGGTCTAACAGCTTTTGGTGTGAAGAAGTATCCAATTTCCGTTTTTTATTTTGGAAATGTAATGGGATATCTTCGATCTTATGTACTAACAGAGATGACACTTTTAATATTCTACAAAGATTCTTTCCTTACTGGAAATATTGAAAAACAAGCAAAATGTTTGGAATTATCTATCCCAACTTGAAACGAAAGCTATTTATACAACAAACCTGGAGCTGTAATACCGTCGTCTTTTTTGATATAAAGATATATTTGAAAAAGCTTTCTTGTAGTTGGTAGAGGTTTGATTCGAAAATTTTTAGTCTCGTTTAACTGAAAAAGGAAAACAAAGGAATAATAAAAATTTCTTTTTTCTTTTTTTTTTTTCAGATTTTTCAAATTGTTGTTATAGACGATGTGACACTATCGAGCAGAGCGAGATAGTGTAGCAGCACTGGAGTAAGGAATGACTTTACAAGAGCGACACTATCAAGTAGAGCGAGATAGTGGAGCAGTACTGGAGTAAGTAACGACTTTAAAAGGGAAGCGCCGTAAGGTATGAATGTAAAGGATAGATAGAGGAAACCGAATATACTAAGAAACTGAATATACTATTAAGAAACTGTACAATTAAGAAACTGAATATACTAAGAAACTGAATATACTATTAGGAAACTGAATATACTATCAAGAACTTAGAATTATAGATATATCTTCCCACTCTGTGCGGAAATATACAAACATGGCATTTTTAGGTTTGGGTGTATACACCGTTGCCATCACCACCCATTACCATTTAGCAACTGATCATCAGCCTCTTTTCAAAACCTCTCTTTAACGCAGATTTTGATAAGAAGTTTAATTGATATTTAAGTTTCCTATGACACTTTATAGTTGCAGGGAGCATGTATCAAGGTCGTATTCTTTGTTAATTTGAGACAAAAAATTTTAACAAAGGGTACTAGTTATTACCGCGCTCTATTCCCCACGTTGGAGTAAGAAAAGATGATACAAATCCGTGTCACCTTTGAACAACTGAAAAAATCTTGGTTTCTGCAAAAAACAAAATCCCCAGCGCACCGCCGTAAAAGCTCCCTCCCTTCCCTTCCCCCTACTCTTTTCGCATGGCTGAACTCGTGCTAAGCTTCCATTTTTCCTACGACAAACAATAAAATTCGTGCTACGTAAAGCAAGAAAAATTCTTTTTTTTTGTTAATAATGGTAATGGTTTATTAGTATATAAAGATAAAAGATAATTAATATATTTATTACCTTGTTCAACAATAGGATCTACATTCCGCCAACTTTCAAGGATAACAATTTTCAAGTGTGACTTTACCTCTTTTCTCACACAGTTTTATGCTGAGACTGTTAGAAGCCAGGGAAAAAGTCTATAATAATTTAGCTTAGCTCCACCCATTATCGCTCTCCATTATCGCTCTCTTCTTTCTTCTAACTACTGATTTTTAGTTTATCAAAAAAAAAATATGGAACCAGAGCCAGAACCAGAGCAACATGTGCACATTAAGGAGACTTTCCTAGTTGGTAAAGCTTTGTTAAACTTTACTTCCATCTTTGTTTCGCTTGGGGTTTTCTTATTTGGGTTTGAGCAAGGTTTAATGTCATCATTGATCACCAATAACTATTTCAAATATTATTATCACGATCCGTCACCTGCAGCTATTGGTATAATGATTGCAATTTTGGAAATTGGTGCGTTATTTTCTTCATTTGTAGCAGGTAGGGTGGGGGATTTTGTTGGTAGGAAAAGGACTATTAGATATGGTTCATTTATTTTTGTAGTTGGGGCATTAATTCAAGCTTTGTCACCGAATATTTGGGTTCTAAGTGGTGGAAGGTTTGTTGGAGGTATAGCTATTGGGTTCTTAACTACAATTGTACCTATTTATCAATCGGAAATAAGCCCTCCTTCAGATCGTGGATTTTACGCTTGTGCTGAATTCACTGGTAACATAGTTGGCTATGCTGCTAGTATTTGGGTGGATTATGCATTCTCCTTCTTGGATAATCACTATAGTTGGAAAAGTCCACTTTTTGTCCAGTTTGGAATGGGTATATTGTTATGGCTGGGAACTTTTATTATTGTTGAAACTCCCCGGTGGTTATTGAACCATGATCATGATCTCGAAGGTATGATTGTTATTGCAGATATGTATGCTGATGGGAATGTAGAGGATGAACACGCCAAAAGTGAGTACAGAAATATCAAGGAAGGAGTATTAATTGATCGTATCGAAGGTGGAGAAAGATCTTACCAATATTTGTTCAAACGTTATGCAAAGAGATTGTCAGTTGCTTGTTTTGGCTTGATGTTTTCCCAATTGAATGGTATCAACTTGATCTCTTATTATGCCCCAATGATTTTCGAAAGTGCAGGCTGGGTAGGAAGAAAAGCTATATTCATGACGGGAGTCAATTCAATAGTTTACGTATTAAGTACGATTCCTCCATGGTATCTTGTTGATTCATGGGGTAGAAAGCCGTTGTTGATGTCTGGTGCATTATTGATGGGTAGTACCTTATACTTGGCAGGCTGGTCCCTCCATTTAAACAATAATTATACTGCAATTACGGTGGTTACATGTATCATAATAGCCAATGCTGCATTTGGTTATTCATGGGGTGGTATTGGCTGGCTACTACCAGCAGAGATCTTACCATTACCAGTAAGATCCAAAGGTGCAGCAATCGCAACTGCAACTAATTGGTTTTCAAATTTCATTGTTGGTTTGGCCTCACCAATTTTATTGGACCAAATCAAATGGAAAACATACCTTATTCCAGCAACTAGTTGTGTTGTTTCATTTTTTGCAGTTTGGTATTTGTTCCCAGAAACTAAAGGGTTATCGTTAGAACAGATGGGCTCAGTGTTTGATGACAAGTCATCAATATTTTCTTATCATGCCTCAGCAAGCGTTGGAGATAACAGTGGAAGTAGTATTTATAGTAGTAGTGGTGCTCGTAATTATGGCTCTACAACGGAACGAAGAGGCTCTTCTACTGCTGCTGCTTCTGGTACTGCTACTGCTGCTGCTGCTGTTGCTGCTGCTGCTGAACCACTTGAAACCGTTCAAACAGTAGCTTCAATGCAAAGACACCCAGCCACTATGCGTCCTGAACTTGCCAATAATATCATTGCTGGAGCAAGTCAAACTCACATACTACCAGTAGTAGCACCTCCCAACTTGAAGCCAACAAAGTCTGATACTGCATCAATATCTTCATTTGATATACCGTCACTTGCTGACGCAAATGCTATTATTCAAGAAATAGAACCACCATCATTAGAAGCAATTTTAAAATATAAAGCAATCAAGCAGAGTAAACCGTCAGTTTTAGCTCAATTTTCAAAGAAGAAGTCACTTGGAAAGAGCGATGAAGATAATGATGATGAGGAAAATAGATTACTATAGAACTTTACAAAAAAAAATAATAATAATAATGATAAAAATAATATAAATAAAATTTTACATTAGAAATTACTGCCATTTTGCCCCCTTTTTTTACGTTATATGAATGTCCATCTCTATATCTTTGACATTGTCTTTACTAACTGGTTGACCCAGTTCAACATTTTTCCTTTCTTGAAACAATTTATTCAATTCCCTTTCAATTTCAGGAATGAGGTATTTATAATCACAAGCTTTTGATCTCACGCGAGATTCCCTAAGTAATCTCTCTGCTTTGTCATATTTGGACAAGTGCAAATTAATCACCCCTAGTCCATAAGTGGCCAATGCCACGGTTTCTTTAATCTCATTATGTTCTTTGACAATCTCTTGTGGTATCGACTTGGCAAATTGTAAAACTGATTCGTACGATTTAATGGCTAAATTGAAACACGTGTTTTTTGTGGTTGTTACTCTATCATAAGCTTCTTGATCTTGTAAAGGCACTTTTTCCTTCAAGATCGTTTGTAATTCCTCATCTTTAACTATATCTTGATTATTTTTGATTGCTTCATATTCAACTCCAGCAACTTCAGAAAAATTTCTCTTCATTGCAATTTCCCTTGCTTCTAATTCTTCTGCTTGCATGTATAACAAAGAACCCAAATTACATTGCGACAAAAGCATTTTGCTTGGTTCAACGTCAGCTAGTAACATATCCTCCGTCATCACAATCTTGACTTTTGACGCCATTGCAAGATCGCCCGTTGAAATGCATATGGCACTTAATAGATCCATGGCGTTGAAAAATTCATCGGTAAATGGTTCCCACACCTCAGGTCTCTTTTTGATTCGAGCAACTTCTTGTCCCTCATCATCATTAATTAATATGGCATCATTATCGAGCATTGCGGTAAAGTTTTTTTGGCTTTCATTATCTCCTCCTCCTCCTCCTCCTCCTCCTCTTCCTTTAGTGATTAAACTGAGTTCATTCCGATTATCAAGAAGTTTATTCACTTCATCTTGGGCAATAACTATATGAGTCACCAAGATTGCTTTACATAGTTGAGGATTTGCTTTGTTCAATTCAACTAGCTTAATAGCAATCCGTAAATCCTTTTGGATTAAATGTCGTCTATGTTCTCTATTCTTGATTCTTGTCTTTTCAGACTTTTTACTTGCATCTGGTTTTGGAGCGAGCACACTGAGATATAGAGTTGCGATTTCATTGTATACAAAAGCAGCATCACTTAGCATATTTAATCTTTCAAACATTTCACCAATTTTCAATTGTATTCCAGTATATTCGTCACTTAGTGGGTCGATTCCGATTTCCTTACAATGTTCCAAAGCTTCAAGATAATACTTGAGTGCCAATTGGTAGTCATACTCACCTCGATCACTTTCTGCCCATAACCCCTTTCTCAAAATTTTAGCCACAGATTTGGGGAAAGTGTGCTTTGGCCACCACATATAATATGCATAAGCTGTCATACAGGCGAGTCCCAAAGCCGTGTAACCTAGTTTTTTGGCTAACGATGGTTTGGGTGCCATATAGCCTGCATATTGTTGATTACCATAGTTTGAGCTATATTGGGTATATCTACGTCCACCATATCTCAAGGATTGTTGTCGCCTCAACCATTGTTTATTAGAGCCAACACCAGCACCTGCACCTGCCAATCTTCTGATCATCGAAAGATATAATACCTTTTTCAACCTGGAAACAAAGCTTCTAATTATAGAATCATAGAAATACAATTTAATTACATCCTTATTCGTTTCTTTGACGCTGTTCCTCTTTGTAAGAAAGAAAAAAAAGAAAGGAAAAATTAAAGCACGTGAACATCACGTGCTATATACATATACATTTAATAGAAACGTTATATTATCAGACAAGTCAAGTCAAGTAAGTTATGTAATGAATAACCTATATCTCTTTTGTCTTTTCTCTTTCGACTAGATGAGCAAAACGAGCCTAGTCTACTCTCTTCTTTCTTTCGACTAGATCACCAAAACGAGCCTAGTCTACTCTCTTTGCTCGTCTAGTCTGGTCTAGTAGCGAGTAGTTAGTAATTATTTCGGACTTTTTATAAGGAGGAAAAAAAATAAAAAAATTTAAAAAAAAAAGGGAATAATCACTCTTGGTAAATTTTCTTTATCCTTTTTCACTCACTTTCTGCGCTTTTTCCTTTCTTCAAGCCATCCCTTAGCCCTTAGCTTTTTCTTTGTGAGCCCAATTTTTTTGCTTCTTTCTTTCCTCCCCTTTTTCGCCTCCGCGTATGTCCAATATCTTATCTGTGTTCAATCCACCGCCATCTAGAGACATTCCCGAAAAAAACATTGAGGCTTGTTTACCATGCACTGCAATACAATCCGCGGTGGCAATACTTGGAGGATTATATCTAAGTTCACCAAACCAATTCAAGGATAAAACAACTGGCAAGATTGACGTTATCAAGAATCCGCTCTGGTGGCAAAAATCGGTCCGTGGAGCAGGAATCATTTTGTTTGCATTGGGCGCATATCGTGCTGGTGAAGTTGTTCAAATATTGTATCAAAAGAGATTCAAGTGAAAAAGACACACTGGTTTAACAAGCAGCACATTTTGCATATGATTTAAAGCGTAAATAATAGCATAGAGGATTGATGTGTCATATTTTTCCTTAGCAAAGCAATGTGATTCAGGGGTTGTTTTTTTTTTTTCCACATTTTTCCTTAGCAATAACCAGTTGGCAAAAAAGAAAGTAGTTGGGCAAATTTGCGTTTTTCTTGTATATAGATATTTTAAACCCGTGTGTGTATAGATTTTGAAGCTCAATTGATATCTTACAATGTGATTCTGGCAAGTGCAAAAAATTAGTAAATATTTTGACTGAGGTATACCTATATAAAATAGATAAGCGGTAAGGTCTAACGCCCCTCCCCCACAAACAAAATAAAATCAAAGAAAAATAAAAGCCCCACCCCCATCTGCCCTAGAAAAGCCTTTGATAAAGCCGGTTATGGTAGCAAAACAATGAAAATGGTAAACCTCTATTTAAGTGATGTAGCATTGGTTAATGGTAGTCCACATCCCTGAAATTAGAATTCATCTTTTCCATAAACTAAAAGGGATTGTACATGTGATACTCGATTTTTCAAAAGGAGAAAAGAAAAAATCAAATCCAAGAAAAACCTGCTACTTTGATCTATCTCACTTTTATAAAAACCTGCTACTTTGATCTATTTATCTTTGATAAAAACCTGCTACTTTGATCTATCTATCTTTTATCTTAAGGACCCGTCACTTTCAACGGCTCACTACGATAAGAAGAAAATAAAATAAAATCACTCTTGTACTTTTTTGGTTTTGATCTAGGGATGAAGGTCAAGCAGCGCAAAGACTTGTAGAGTTGAAATGTACCAGGGTTCTTGATTGGTGCATGAAAAATAGTTTGTTGCATGTTCTTTATTGTTCACACAATGTAAAAGCGTAATGTTGTAAGAAATCAGACTATAAAACTGTGGAGCAATTGGGTGCTGATAATTAAGAAATCAAGAAAAAGAAAGGAATAAGCGAGGTAGGGACAAGGAGGACTGGTTGTCCATCACTTTTGACGGTGTTTTTTTTTTTGACACCTTTCCATGTAGATCATAATCTTTTGGGTTGAATATGATAGTCTTTTTTCTTTTGCGCTATATGGAAGAATAGTTACCGATATTTCTAATAGCATTAGTAGCTTGATGCCACGTTATGAAAAGGGAACTATACCCTAAAGATTATTTCATTTTTATTTTATTCCTCTTTTACAGTTATGATAGCGGGATTGTACAGTAAACAGTGACGTTGACATTGACATTGATATTGATATTGATACTGATACTAATATTTACTTTGTCATGAGAAAAAAAGCACCAAGCTCAAGTTTGAGGCATCTTTGATATTCTAGAAAGAGGGAAGCAGCTACTGTGAATTTCACGTTATCTACACACGAATATGTTGTATTTATTTTGCTCAATATACAACTAAGCTGCATGGATTTACTCTTGAGTATGTTTGGGATTTGTTATGGTTACAATTACAAAATGAAAAAGAATCTATGTTCCACATAATTATGTGCTCATAACTCTTAGTTTTATCTTAGTGAGATGTAACTCCCGGTAAAGCACGTATCTAAAGTGAAACTGCCACAACTGCAACAAGAGGTGGGACATGGGGCGTGGCGCCCATACTAGTTGTCGAAATTCCTTCTTTTTCTCTTTTTTGATTTCATAAATTTGGTCTTGAGGTTGTGATTTTTATCATATACGTGCTATCTGGTTAGTAAAGAATCAACTTTATAACTTATACATTTAGACTATTAAGCAAAAAAAAAAAAAATGTTATTTAAAGATCTAAACGTCCAGCGTATACAATCTGAGAACTGGCTTAAAAGTCAAAACCACAACCAGTATCACAACCGAGATGTGTTCAAAAAAAAACCAAAAAAGTTGGATGGAGAAAAGGGGGGAGGGAAAGAAAAACTAATTAAAAAGGCTTGACTTTTTTTCTTTGATGCAGCGAGTAATTTTGGAACCAAGCCATTCATTTGTTCCTTGATCTTGCAGGGAGGAGAAGGGTAAGTAGTTTCAATTAACTTGTCAGTGACATATATCAAATACCACATTGAAATCACCCCATTTACCTTTTCGCAGCAATTTGGAATGAGAGGATCGATCTAAAAAATTTCTATTTCATCCCTAAAAAAGTGAGTACAAAAATACTAATATTCCCAAAGGGGACAAAACGAGGCAAGGTAGCTTTTCAAACTTACAATTTAGTAATCGAGTTGAGGTGATTTTACCAATCACACACCCTTTGCTTTTAACTATTCCTCTGCTGTAGACTTTTGCTTACTAACATTTTCTATTTTTATTAGTAATGGAAATTCTCTCTATTCTGTGTCAGAACTAAAAACTCTAATGTTAGTCCTACTTCATTCTACGTCATTTACTTACAACCGATTGGTTCTTTGGCCTTTTTTTTTTTTTTTCCTTATTAGTTGTTCGTAATTTAAAAACCTTTTTATTTTTGTTTTTAATTAGAAACTTTGAATCAATATAGCACCAAAAGTTTTTATGCTGTTTCTTTTTCCCTTTTCTACTTCCACCTCCACCTCTGCTTTTAATCTGTATGTTTGTACCTGTGAGCCGTCTCTTTGCCTTCTTTTTTGATATTTGCTATTAAAACAATAGAGATATTAATCTGAGATTATAGTTTAGATTTTACAACTTGCCTGCTTCAAAACCTCCCAAATCCATTTTGCAAAAAAAAAAAAAATAAAACTAGAAGAATAGATCGGATTTAAAACTTAGATGAAACAATAACTGCTTAGATACAGGTAACTCTAGTTGCTTCATGAGGTTTTCTTTTAATTGAAAGAAAAATAAAATGCAATAACTAAAAAAAAAAGGATTGTATTTTTAGTATTCTGAAAATTGAGCTGTTATTAGTAAAGAGAAGCAAAGGGAAGGGAGGAAGGAGGCGAAAGAGAAAAAGAAAAAGAAAAAAGTTCCTATATGAAAGGTGAGGTTATCTTCTATCGTTGTTGATTTAATGATCTTAGATTTAAATTCGCCTGGAGATTTAAACTTTTATACCCGAGAAAAAAAATAGAGCAATGTTTCAACGTTAATCTCTTCTAGAAGGGTATACAAAACAACAACTAAATTAGTGGGGTATTCAACCCAACCAACTTTGGCAAAATCATTGCGCATCTGCATTTTCAATCTATTTTATTTGATATCTTTAGATACATATATGTAACTCTTTTTCACAATTGGGTTTTGTGCAGAACGTATTATTATCTTCACCAGGGCGTACATACGTTTAGTTATTAGACAATAGCTCAAATTACATCTTACTCTTGAAGCAACGAAAGAGTGCTCTGAGATCTTTCCTTGGATATAGTATATGCCGTTGCAGCGGCAGCAATATCGGATCGTTCTACTTTTTCAGAATAGGTACCCAATAATGTAATGGCTGGCTTTTTTTATTTTTTTTTAATTATTGTCCTTCAATTAGGAGCAAGAGAGGAAAAAAAAGGAGGGGAGTGGGGGGGGAGGAGGGGGGAAAGAGCAGGGGCAGGGGCGTTTTAAAAGTAATGAAGGCCTAACGGAAAAACTTTAAACATTCTCAAATGCATTGTGAAAGCTTGGTATTTATCGATTAAGGTATATATCAAGATGGTCAACCACATCACGTCTCAATTGACTTTCTATCTGATATAGTTTTACTACAATTCTGTTATATTCCTATCCGTAAAAAAAAAAAAGTTCTTTTTTTTCTTCTTCTTCTTTTTAACACCTGAATAATATATACCTTTCAAGAAAAAATCGAAATCTTATTTGTATACCTAGTTGAAATTTAAAGATTAGGCAGTTTTGCTGATGAGATGGGTGGGGGGGGAGAAGCTTTTGTAAGGAATAGAAAGAGAAGTATCGATCCGAACCCGTGACAAAGAAGTATCGGAAAACAGTTTAACCACAGGGGAGGAAGAGGCCAAAAAAAGAAAAAAAGGAAAAAAAAAATAAAGAAAAGAAAAGAAAAAAAAAGAAAAAAAAAAAACAAAGATAAAAAAAACAAAAAAACAATGTCACTTCCAGTTTAATTTACTCTTATTTAACTTCTCTCTTCATCGAATTCCCCTCTTTCATCCCCATTTTCACCGACTACCCAACTCAACCACTAAGGCTATTTTAAAAATTTGGTTGGAGCTACTAAACGGAATTGACTAAAATAAAGTTTGGCAGATGAAATTTCGAAATTGACAGCTATGCAAATGTAAAAACAGTTTATTAGTGGCAGTATTTGGCACCAGTATCCCGCCACAGTTGGAGCGCTTTACTGATGATACTTCATCACGTAGGGCGTAAAGCAACAGTTAAAGTGATTGTCAAAATGATCCACTTGACTAAATAAGTTATTTTAATCAGATAAGATGGTTTATAAGCAAAAAATAAAAATAAAAAAAAAATTGATATTCTGGAATACTATGAACTGTCTATAATAATAATAATAATAATGATAATAATTATTAAAATAGTAGTAACAAAATTAACATAACTTTTACACAATATGAAAGCTTTTTCTTGATCCCGTTTCCATTAGTGAGACAAACCCACCATAGTCAAAAATACGTCAAACGAAAACTTGTTTCCTTCCTTATCTGGGTCCTTTTAACCAAAAAAAAACAATAAACTTGTTTAGATCTCTAGCCTTTTTATTAGACGGAGTCGCAGAATGCGTCAAATGGCGCACTAAAAAAATAATATGCACAACAAAAAAAAAGAAACAAAGTTAAATCAAAAAGTTGGGTTTTTGTCACGTTTCTTACTGGTAGGTTTGTGTAACTTTTGAATATTCCGACTTTTGTCCGTGCGCACGGTAGCGACCATAATTTGCAATTATTCCACATAATGGTTCCGTAATCAAAATCTAGGTAAGCGAAATGAAAGTTGAGTTAGACACTTCAAAGACAAGTATCAGCTAGTGGGTGGTCCCCTAAATCTTTATTTTTTTTTATTCTTTTTTAAAGCCCTAATCCCTTTTAAAGCCATAATCTCATGGCTTTAGACTTCTATATACACTACCACTAATTAATGGCTGAACAGGTTCTAGTTTAATTTTTTTTTTTTTTTTTTTTAAAAAAAAAAACTACTTTGTTAGTTGAAAGTAGCTTTTGTGCAGTTTTTATCGGTTTTCTGCATATACTTAATCACCTTTAATGTTGAATTGCAAATATCAATATACAATAGAATTCAAAATACTTTAGTTAGTGTGATAGTACTGAAGTAGTTAATGGTCTTAGTATAAATGTATAACCAATTCTTTCTGATACCTATTTTCTTGTTACCAATAGGTCTTTTTTTTTCTTTCTTTCTTCTTTTCTCTCAACTCCCCTATAGAAATGTTCAATTTGCTAGTTCAAATTATTTATATCTGATATTCACAACCAAATCCTCGTCTTTCAATCCACTTAATTTACCTTCCTTGTATCTTACAATCCTTATATCATACCATCCCCTAATATCGCAATTCTCAGATATTCCAATCTTAAATATTTCCATTTTCCAAAAGCTATACACTTCACTTTAGTAATCACTAGTCTAGGGTTGTCAGAGAATTCTTAATATTATCCCTTAGCTTGTAACAGAATAGGTCCTGATTTAGTCTCCTCCTCCCTTTTTACCCCAACACCCGCTCAATATTGACCAAGGCAAAACCTTAGTTGAACTATATTTTAATTCACATCTCGTTACTTGAAAGAGCGAATTAAAAAAGGTTCAAAGGCCAAAGGAACTGTTCTTTTATTTTTTTATTTTTTTATTGGTACTGATCACAAAGCTATACGGTGAAAGAACATTCAACCTTAGGTACATAAAGGTCCTCCCAATAAAGTTTCTCATCTATCTTGGGGTGACATCGCTAAACGCACACTATAGTCAACTCCACATCATCACACGCACACACTCGTTATTGTCACTTGTTTTCCAAGGTTTCTTCCTTTTTTTTTTTACCCTTTTTTTTTTGCTTTTTCTTGACTTTCTTTATTAAAGCTAAAAAAAAATAATTTATATTCCGATTTTGTGCACAGCAGCGACAACGGTAGCAGTAAAATACTTATTGACTGCAAAATACGCTCTATTTAATTTTTTACTTTAAAAGAACCCTTCACATATAAGTACAATATATTCAAAACATCCAAGTTGTCAGCTGTAACACCACCAACTATACAGCATTTCAAGTCATTTGTAATGGACCAACCTTATCAGGAGGCGAACTACGAACAACACCAACAAAATGTAATTTCCAACCCTTTAACAAGTCCAAACGAAAATGCAACCCGTAGTGATGAACACCTGCAAAGCATTGATAGTGCACAACAATTACTGCAGCAGATGTACTCGGACCAACAACCAAATCAGAAACAACAACAACAACAACAGCAGCAGCAGCAACAGGAACAACAGCAGCAGCAACAGCAAAGTTATTTTGGGTCTCAACAAGGACCAAATTTAACTCAACAATCGCAGGTAAGTCAACACGGATCGTATAATTATAGTTCATATCAGCTGTCACCACAGGAACCAGTATCAACATACCCAGCTGTGTCATCGCTTCTATCACTTCCGCCACCTCCACTACAACAATTGTCTCATGTACCTCTACAAAATTCAAATTATGTTCCAAATACATATCAGCAGCTTCCTGCACAAAGCCCATATTCCAATCCAGCATCCATTCCACAATCCCAGCGTCAACAATCATTATCTCAATTATCATCTGAAGTTAACGGACTGTTGGACCAACAACGTCGTTTAGTTGACGACAGATTTGAAGGAGCCAATAATCATGAAAAAAATGCTGTAGCTCCAATGCTGTCCTTACATGTACAGCAGCAGCAGCAATTATTCTCAAAACACAATAGGATATACCATCGTCACTCAGATGCTGCAATCCCCTCATCATCACAGCCGGTACTAGCCAGTAGTGAAAAGTTTTTAAAAAACGGATTTAAGAGGAGTATGAGCTATAACAACAGCAATAACAGCAACAACAGCAACAACAACAACAGCAACAACGATAACAACGATAACAATAGCGAAAACGGCGGCAGCAGCAGCAATAACAACAACAACACTAATAACAGTACTGACGCCCATTCATCCGCCAAACTTGTTTCTGGTGAATTTCTGGGACAACAAATAGTGACATCAAATTGTACAAGATGTAAAAAGGAATTTTGTCAACCATTAATTGCTCTAAAAGCCAACGATAACCACAAGTCATTTGTCGGACCTAAAATTTTTAAATTGTGCCATCATTGTAGAGATTTGCAACGTCAAAGATCAAGAAGATGGCAAAAAAAAACAAAGGACAAGCAAGGTGTTTGTAGAAGGTGTGGTTCTGAAATTCCATTTAATGAAAGGAAATTCGTTTTATGTCCCGTGTGTAGACAGAATCTAAGAACCAGAAAAGCAAGTCGAGCAGCACAGGGTAAATGTGTTCATTGTTCCGGGCCATTAGATTCATCGATATCGATCAAAAATGAAGAACGTGATGGTGATGGTGAAGGTGACGGTGATGGTGATAGCAATGAGAATGGGAATGGTGACCGTAGCAGTGGTCGTGATGGTGTTGCCACATCTGAATTCCCGTCTCTTCTGGCAGAAGAGAACAAAACCGGTACTGGTAAGAGCAGTAACAATTACAAAGTTTGTCAGCGATGTCGGGAAAACGATAAAATTAGAAGAGCAAATTTGGAAAAGATGGGCAATTGTAACAGATGTGCTAGGGCATTGGATATGAGTGATTATGGAACTCATAAAGTTTGTTCAAATTGCAGAAGCAAGAAGAAGAGAAATTCAAAGTCCTTCCCTTCAAGTAATGAATTCTACACGTCAGGAACAGTACTTCCCCAAATATCATCGCAGCTGGCCTCTCATGATCAGTCTAGCTCTTTAACATCTATGGGTAGTGTGCAAAGTGTTTCCACGAATAATTCTGATCCACAATACAATAACGGCTTAGTAGTACCACATCAGCATCAATATCAACATCAACATCAATATCAACCTCAACAATCAAGTCATTATTCACAGACATATTTACCTTATCCGCCTCTGTATTCTAGTCAATTACCTACAATTCAGTCAGGAATGATTCAACAAGGCGCACACCCTCCACCACCATCGTCATCAACATCATCAACATCTCAACAACCTTACTTTTCTGGTGTCCCACAATTTCCAATTCAGCAGAGGTCCCAGTATTATTCTTCACCCAGTCAACTTCACCTGCTTTCTCATCATTCCCAGCAAGAACAATCACTGGAACAACAATACCAACAAAAGGAGTATTATTCTACTTCTAGCCAACCCTAAGAAACCAAAATCATAATCATAAAAAAAGAAAACTTTTAAGCGGCTTTTATTCTCTCCCCCCCTTTATTATCCTTACCTATTGGTTTGTTTTTTTTTCTGGATTATTACTAGTAATGACGCTAATGATGATAATGATAACAGGAAAGAGAAACACCACCACATGAATTATAGATTATATGCTTTTATTGTTACTTGCTGTATTCAATTCTTCTTAGACTTTTTATTTCAAGAATGTGTATAAAAAGAAAATGTATTATTTGTAGGTCATTTATTTGACAGAATTGTGAAAATAACCGACCGACACTAGCGACCCTATCGCCGACACCATCGAGCAAAGCGAGATAGTGGAGCACACTAGCTGCCACCGATACTATCGCCGACACCATCGAGCAAAGCGAGATAGTGGAGCAGCACTTGTAACTTGTTACAACTCTGACTAGCTTGTTACAACACTCTCTCGCTTTGCTCGATAGTGGAGCAGCACTTTGTAACTTGTTACAACACTAACTAGCTGCTACTGACACTATCTCGCTTTGCTCCATAATGAATTTCTGCGCTCGCCAGGTATAAATTTCTACTCAAATTCGAGCAAAAATATTCAAAATTACTCTTCAAAACTATATTTCAAAACTATACATTGTCTCAAGTCTATACAATGAGCTAGATATGTATCTATTAAAACAAAAAACTCACACCCTAGCCAATTTCTAAAAATCCTTTCTCCATTACTCTACAGATTTAGACTTCTACAAGGAAAAAAAAAAAAAAAATGATGGTCCTTTGTTTCATCTGGTTTTTTTTTTTTTCAGTTTTTTTTTTTCGTAACTAATGAGTTACAACTTATCATTAACTATAGCTCTTTTATTTTCACATTGGCTAAGCTCAGATTCCTCTTTCTTTAGGTGGGAAAATAATGAGTTATATAGATTATGTCGGGGTACCGGTATCTCAAAAAGAAAAGATCTTGCCGCAAGTACCATCAGACCATAACGGCGGCAGCAGCTGTAACAAGAACAAGAACAATAAAAATGAGAATGAGAAGGAGTGCGAGAATAGTACAATGGCCAAATTATCTATTGCATCATCCTTGTCCACCACAAGCACGAAATTTTCATCGTCAGCCGATTTCGATGCCCATATCCTAGAGGCCAAAAGTTTACGAAGGAAAAATTTCAAGCAGTTATCGTTGAATTCCTCACCAGTAATTTCCGGTTTCCAAATTGACGATGTTGATAAAATACGAGCACCAAAATCCTTGCGTTTGAACAGACAACGACCGGCTCCCATGCTAAGCTTATCCAACTTACCCCTAGACGCTACAACTGGCTCAGAACCAATTGAAACGAAAAATCATACACAACCATTGATTGCTCATTCCGGTTTTCACAATGCTTACTCATCATCATCATCTTCATCATCAACATCTTCATCTCTGGGTCAAATTGTGAGTCAAATCGTAAGCCGGCCCCCTAGTGTCGGCAAATCACACACAACAACATTCAACCTTAATAGAAGTAGTAAGAATTTGGATCCCGAGCTGCAAATTTCTACTGAATTGATAATAAATCAGATATCAGAGCTTGATTTAGAAAGTCAACAGCGCACACAACGAGGGAAACAGAATGGAGGTGGAGGTGGTGATTCTATTAATAGTATCAGAACACGGCAAACTGTTATCTCTTCTATATCACCAACAAAATCACCAAATCATTCATTAAAGTCACCATTAAATTCAGGACTCCAAGTTGTGGATGGCCTCAAGAGTAGCGATCACTCACCCATTGCAACCACCTGTACGCTAAAGTTGCGCAGTCAAGACCTATTAACCTTGAAGCAGTTGGGACTGGGCAATTCAGGCTCCGTTTCAAAAGTCTTACATATCCCAACTCAAAAAACAATGGCTAAAAAAATCATCCATGTTGATCTGAAAAGTGTCATACAAACCCAAATTATTCGTGAATTGCGTATATTGCATGAATGTTTTTCGCCTTATATTATTGAATTTTATGGGGCATTTTTGAACACTAATAACACTATAGTGATATGTATGGAATATTGCAATTGTGGGTCATTAGATAAGATTGTCCCGTTATGCGAGAATAAACAATTTCCTATTTTTGTTTTAAAGAAACTATCATTTGCAATTTTGTCGGGGTTGAATTATTTGTATTCGACACATAAAATCATTCATCGTGATATTAAGCCGAACAATGTGCTAATGACGCACAGGGGTGAATTTAAACTCTGCGATTTTGGAGTTTCAAGAGAATTAACCAACTCCTTGGCAATGGCCGATACTTTTGTTGGAACATCTATGTATATGTCACCAGAAAGAATTCAAGGGCTAAATTATGGAGTAAAATCAGACGTTTGGTCAATGGGGTTGATGTTGATAGAATTGGCCAGTGGCATGCCTGTATGGCTAGACGAAGAAGAGGAAGAGAAATACGTCGAGGATCACTTTGGAGAAAATAATGGAGAAAACGCAAGGACAGATTCGCTTAAAGGACCGGAGGGCATATTGGACTTATTACAAAGAATAGTTAATGAAAAGGCTCCATCATTAAAGTCAAAAATCAACCCGGTAACTAAAACTCCATATGACCCACAATTAGTTGATTTCATAGACTCTTGTTTGATCAAAAACGATTCAATACGAAAATCCCCAGATCAATTTCTCGCAGATAAAGAGGGATTCTTGAGGGGAGTTGAGGAAGGTTTGTTTGATGCGGAGCATAAAGTATGGGCCAAAAAGATCAGAAAATTGAACAAGGAACAACATGAAACGAAAAAGTAAAGATTCTTCTTTTTTTTGAAAAAATACAACGATTATATAAACACTTTCGATATAGAGTCAAAGGGAAAAGTGGAAGTGTGTGTGTGTGTGTGTGTGTGTGTGGGAGAAACTATCAGTCAGAACAATACATCCACCTATCTTTCTCAGCAAAGTCTTTCTTTTCTTCTTTTTCTTTTTTTTTTCTTCCTTTTTTACTTAATTCTTGATTGTTTTTTCCTTTTATTTTTAAATGTCGTCGTTAACTGCTTTTGAAATCTCAACACCTTGAACTTTTTGATTGTAACTGGTGCTTGGCTGGATTTTCCTAGTACTCCTAATTTCATCCATTGCATACCCAGGAATTTTAATATTCCAATTTTTTTCCAAATGCAACTGTATATCCTTTGCTTCTATACTGTCGACTTTTCTATGCTTAGCCAACCTACAAGCAAAACTTGTTACAGAATAAATAAACTCATCCGCCAAATCTAGCAATACCTCTTCCACATTTCCATCAACTGTAGTCTTACCGTCTCCTTCATCAACACCTACAGTGCTAATTATATCTTGAAGCTTCCTCTTATTTAGCACTCTTCCATTATCAATGGTTGACGTTCCACCTTCTAAATCAAAGGTGGGCAATTTTGTTATTGCAGGAGTGTCTAATAAAATACTCAATGAATTGGCCGCACCGCCAGTCAATGTCGGTCTAGTATCGGCAACTGTATTAAAAGTAACCATCGTTGGTGGTTTGATATCTACCGAGCTTGATATTGGTATCGAAGGTACACTGGGTTTAGTGATTCCAGCGAGGTTCAATGCCATTGCCGATTTCGAGCGCTGGGGAGTAGAACGTGTATCTGTTCTGACTTGTCCTGATTTAGGCGCAGTAGCACCTGCTGGCGTTCCAGCAGTAGACGAATTTGATGGTGCACCTCCCGATTTAAACTTGTCTGAAGTCGAAGAGCCCTGCCTACTGGCCAAGGGCTGCGGTGGGAATGGAGTCTGAGAAGTTTGTCGACTGGGAGCTCGAGATTGGAGGGAAGCTTGTTGGGGAATTTGGGATGGTGTTGGTTGAGAAACGGGATATACCGGAGTGCCAGTGACAGACTTTGTGGGTTGTGGCATTGGGACATTAGGAATTTGTCTCACTTGCTTCATGGATGAACTTTCCTGGAATGAGTCCAAGCCAGGCATGGATTGCTTTTGGTTTGTAACATTGTTGCCTTGCTGTGCCATTAACAGCTGCTGGTGTTGTTGTTGTTGTTGTTGTTGTTGCAATTTTTGCTGAAACTGTTGTTGCAATTGAGAAGAGAACGGAGGGGAAGCTTGGTCCGAATGTGATATTTGTGCCAAACCCTGGCCAGGTGCTTGATGTTGGATGTAAGGTTGATGTTGTTGCGACTGTGGTATCCTGTTTTGCTCTAGCTGCAGCAGCTGCAGCAGCTGCAGTTGTTGTTGTTGTTGTTGTTGTTGTTGCTTTTGTTGATGTTGTTGTTGCTGTTGTTGCTGTTGTTGCTGCTGTTGCTGTGGATGTTGTTGCTTAGCTTGTTGAACCAATTGATTCCTTATATATATCCCTATCTTCTGGAACTGCTGGAATTTTGTTTTAGCTTCCATCAACTCTCTATCAATAATCAAAATTTGTTCTTGAGTTGCGTTGCCCGCTTTTTTACTCTGCTCTAACAATTGAATCTTTCTTTGAATTTCAGTAAGTTTTTGCCTAATCTGATTAAACCTCTCCATAGATATAGAGTGTGAGGGGGCATTTACTGTACCGGCAGTGCCACTCCCCGCTCCACTAGATGCACTAGAGCTCACACTTCGCAAAAGATTGCTATTTACATGCGGACCATTCTGGTTCTGGGCTTGTTCCTGCAACTTTTGTTTACTTTTTTCTTCCAACTGCTGCTTAGTTAGTGAGTTATTCGACGCTTGTCCCTGCAGGTTTTGAAAATATTGGGCGTTAGAAGGACTTTTCCCAGGAGTCCCAGAAGGTATATGATTGATTCCCATAGCAGGCGATTGGAGGTTGGGATGTGGAGACTGCAGCATCATTGGCGTTCCCTGTTGTTGTTGTTGCTGTTGTTGTTGATTCTTTTGCTCTTCTATATTGCTTAGCGCATTGTTGTTGCGCAAATTTTTCTGAGCCAAGGCATTTTTCTGATCTACACCAGATATGGCCTGACTGTTGTAGGTATTCAGCTGTTGCTGCTGTTGCTGGTGCTTCTGATGCGCCTGTTGTTGCATTGTATTCTTCTGCTCTTGATACCTTGCCAATAACCTCCGTATATTCTCTGCCCTCATCAAATGATGTTGTTTAACTTGATCGTCAGTTGTACTTTTTGCAATTTCAAAGTCATTCTTCATGGCTTGCACAAGTTGTGCAAGCTGTTGTGGGGGAATGTTTTGTAAGTTGAGCTGCGGCTGTTGTGGGTGCTGCTGTAGATACTGATGGGTGTTCTGTCGTTGAGGTTGCAGTTGAAACTGCTGCAGCTGCTGAGAACCATTGGAAAGCGAAGAGGCGCCTCCTCCGTCATTCCGGTTTGCAGTACCGTTGAAATTATGAGTCTGTGCTCCATTATTCATTGATTGATTCATCTAGGATAAACTTTTGCAGACTTTTACTTTAACACCCACACACACACGCCAAAAAAGGGGAAAAAAAGTGATGCTATTGGATTCAAAAGCAAACTCGTTTTCAAAACAGCAATTATCGTGCTGATGGATCCGGCCAAAGTGATTTGTGAATCCAAACAATGGCTTTTCGTTTTAGGGCGCTTAATAAAAAGAGTATATTTTTCCAGTTTTTCTCACTTCTTGACCTTTTTTTTTTTCTTTCTTTTTCAACTCTCTCTGCCAAATCATTTCAACAGATTGGAGCTGGGAGAAGCGCGGCTGGGGAAAACACGCATAAGTCAAGAAAGTATACAAAGTCATTGACCATTTCTCAGGCAAAAACGAGTCTATCATTGAATGTTTTGTTCATTCTTTTATATTAAATAAATAAATTAGGCAAAATATGATTCAAAAGTCTACTTAAAAGGTTGGTCTGTAATTATCTATCTCAGTTTAAACTTTTTGCGATACTTCTATTTTTTCTTCAATTCCCAGACCATCAGAACTCAACTGGTTGTAGTTTTCTTCAACATCAACATCAACATCATTGTTCTCGCTTTCCTCAGCTTTTTTCAATGCTTTTTCCTCGGCCAATTTCCTAAAGTAAGCCGCATAACCAAATTTACTTCGGTTCCTTAACCTGGCACCATATCGTTCAAATACAAACGGTACTGGTACCATAATCAACGCAATAAAACCAAATAGAGATCCTGCCCAACCTATACCCAAATTCTCAAAACACTGTACTGTGAAAAGCGGGAAAACAGATGCCAACAAATACCGCAACAAATTGTTTGCAGCAATAGCCGAGGCAACAATGACTGGTGGAAACGACAAGGCAAAATATAACAAAACGGAAAAAAACACTAGTATCAAGCCAAATCCAAACGGAACTCCACTTACAGCGGGAGCCATCCAATGGACAGACTGTGTCCTCCCACTCCATCCCAACCAGAACAAGGCAATCGGTAAACAAATAGCACCAATCTTGCCCACTAATAACTTCTTTTCTGGAGAATCAATAATAATCTTTCCATTCTCATCTTTATTACCACGAGTTCCGTCAGCGTTTTTGGGGAAATAGTACACAAAATCAAGAACTGTATAGAATAACACTCCCAAAATTAACCCTAAACCAACAGCAATAAAAGGGAGACCAGAAACACCCAAGCTCATTCGATAAACGCCGCGGAATATTACAGGAAATGCTTCAAAAAACCCAAACAAAACGGCAAAAATAAAAGCAATGTAAATAGACATAATCAACACAATTGGTTCCGAAGCCAACAACACCAAGGGCATAAGCAAGTTGACTCGTATCACTTTTTTGAAAAACTCCATATTTAACTTTGGGGTATCAACTTTTAAACCGCGCTTCTGAGCCCTACGACTCAATATAACAGGTTTGAAAGTCTCGGGGGCTAAAATGGCAAATGGCCAAATAGCACCAAAGAACATAAGCAAAACCCAAGAAGCTGCCCATTGCCAGTTTTTGTGCTCAGCTGCGAATCCACCAATAATAGGGCCCAAAACAGGACCAAGGAAAGGACACAAACAAAAAATGGCCACGGCAATAGACTGATCAAAAAGTCTGTTGGCCCACAAATCGGAAATTGTTCCACCCGCAATTGACAAAGCAGGACTTGAAAAAAACCCACAAAAGAAACGAAGTACCAATAGAGTTCTCATGTTTTTTGCCAACCCGACACCCATGATAAACAACATGGCAATTGGCCAAGAATACACGTAAAGTGGTTTTCTACCAAAAACCTCGGATAAAGGAGCCGCGATTGCGGGACCTAATGCTAACCCAATCAAGTAAAAAGTAAGACCTGATAAACACAACTCTTGCGAACTTCCAAAACGTATCATTATTTCTGGAATCCCACTTGTATACATCGATGAACCAAGAGAACAACAAAGACACATTATGGCTGCTGTATACGTTATCCACCATTTTTTAAATTTAGACCACGATTGTGGATTATCCTTGTCATCAGGTCCATCCCAATCTAGCTCACTAAGACTTAACACTCTTTCTTCTTTTTCTTCTTTTTCTTCTTTTTCTTCCAATTCTTCGCTATAATTGCCATTGATGTTGTTTATATTATTCATTTCTCTAGGGATCTCGTTGATAGCATCTAACGAGTTTGTCCTGTTCTCCTTCTCTGCGATTTCTTCAAATGTAGTGCCATCAGAATCTTCGTTGGGTCCTACGGCGGCATATTTAAAATATGGCGGGGTTTCTGGAGAATAATCCTCTTTTGTTTTGACAAATGCGGCTGAAGCCGAATTTGGTTGCACAAATGTAATATTCTTTTGCGTTGCATTCAGCTTAGCAGCGGGATCATTATCAGTTGGATCTTCTTTAGTCTTGACCTTCTGTAATATACTTTCTTCCTCTGCTGAATGGGTCAAATTCTCTTGTGAAATGGTTTGATTTCGCATTGCACAATTTTAACACCCCTCTAATCTGCTCACTTTTTCCCTTTTTCTGAAATAAAGAAACAAAAAAAAAAAAGAGAGAGAGAGAGAATGGAATGGAAAACAACCAACAACCAACAACCGACTAAATATCCTCTATCAAACAAAATTGAAGATTGAGATCTGAAAAAGAAAAGTGTAATTTGAAAGAAATACAAAACTTTTCATCTGAGAAATCCCTGACTTTAAATGCATTATCAAAAATCGTGTAGTTATTATAATGGAAATACATCTCATCGTACAATAAGTTGATTTTTTCCGTTGACTCTTCTTTGTTACTAAAGATTGTCTCATGGGGGGAAGACAAAGATGAATTAAATCCGAAGGAAATAACACAAAACTAAAAAATTTGAACTGTAAGTTACTTCCGAGATTCTACACGGCTTAGTTAAACACTATCGAGCGAAGCGAGATAGTGGAGCAGCACTGACTACACCGACTCTAGGGAGGCAACACTAGTCGCGATACCGACTAGTTACTATTGATTAGTTACTACTGGCTGGTTATGACAATTGGAATTAGTCAGATTAGGATATTAGATAAAAAGGGAGACAAAAAAAAGAGAGATAGCCATTAATCTTTAATTACTACTTTTCTTTTGAAAGTACTTTCTTTTTCTATACAATAAAAAAGTAAAAAAAAGACTTTTTGTAACTGGTGGATTGCGGTTTGGTTACGTCCACATGGCTTACAAGAAAATGGGCTACATCGTAAACTACTTTGCCATCACATCGTAAACTACTTTGCCATCACATCGTAAACTACTTTGCCATCACATCGTAAACTACTTTGCCATCACATCGTAAACTACTTTGCCATCACATCGTAAACTACTTTGCCATCACATCGTAAACTACTTTGCCATCACAAACCAAGAAACTATTTTTCTAGAATGTTTTCTTTTTGAGGGGCGTCTGTATTGAGTGACAACTGATTTAGTTACCGTTTTGTTTTCTCGGTATCGAGCTTAAAAAAAAAAAAAAAAAAAAAAAAAAGGATTTTCTTTCCGGATTTAATAAAAGTAGTATATTTTGAAATAATATTTGAATATCTCCGAGGAAAATAAAAAAAAAAATCTATAAATAAAATTTCATTCAACATTCTCGAACGCAGTAGATACTTTTGGCAAATACATAAATGGTCTTTTCTATTTTCTTGGTTTGGTAACAAAAAAGAAAAATAAAAAACAGGTTAAATCACAAGAGGCTATACTATGTTATCTCCGGGCCCGCAAATTCTCCCAATTACGTAAATTATCCGGAAAACAGTGACAAAACACAGTATAGTATGTTAAGGAACCCGCACTCATCTGCCTCCTACACCTTGTAGTTCAACACCAAGAGCCAAGGTCAGCCTTGGCCCGATGTAATCAGCAGAAATTTCTCATCAAATCGTTCTTTTGTCTAAAAGCCTTTCTCATCAAATTGTTCTTTTGTCTAAAAGCCTTTCTCCATAGTAGGTTTTTGCTCTCACATAACCAAAGAAAAAATTACATCCAAAAATTACAAATCCACACCATAAAACAAATATAAAAAATTTGAAACTTAAAGGTTCAATTAGCGAATTCAATACCATCCCGATTATTTGAGCGTTTATAACCGACAAGTTTCCTATAGAATTGGGATTTTGATTCATACATTTTTGTAATTGTTGGCATTTTTTCCCCATCAATGGCAAATACATGAAATCGGGATCATCACATTTGTTTTCATAATACAATTGCTTACAAGATTCTATTTGTGAAAGAATGTTGGCTCTTTGTTCTTGTAGTTTGTGGTTGATGTCTGACCTTATGGAGGTGAATATGTACATCAATAGATACAACATGTATAATGATAGAATAAAGTTAATGACAAATTGCAAATAAGAAGATAGAATATAGGGAATTCTCTCAATAGGGCTTATGTTAGACTTCCAAGGTGCAGGTAAAGTAACTGTATCACTTTGAGATAATTGTAAATCAGAAAATGTCTGCGGACAAGTTTGACTTATCTTTTGTAGATGCATCCTCAGTGAATCTTTATCTTGTCCCTCAATCTCTTTCTTCAATCTCAGTTTGTAGTGCAGCAATAGAGTATCTTCCGTCGTGTAATCTTTGTTTGAATAGTAATGATGGTGGTGAACAGTCTGCGGCTGTTGCTGCTGTTGTTGTTGTTGTTTTTGTAAGCCCGACGCGCTCGAAAAGTAGTTTGCCCCTTCATCGTGAGATGGCACAAATCGTTGTAGGCTGTCTACATTATATATTGAGCTTGTGTTTCGTTTCGTGAAAGACCCACTTTTATTTACAGGTTGATACGAACTAATATCAAATTCATAATCAACAGACAGTTTCCTCCTGGTAGTGGGATGTTTGACATCTGAAAATATCTCTGGCTCCTTCAGTTTTGGAGAAGGAGGCAATAAAAGGAGCGGCTTGCGAACTGCTAGTCTTGCACCTAGCATAGTAGGCGATAACAGTGAAAACATACTGGAATTCAAAGCAGGTTTGTCTTGCATAAACATATTTTCTCTATCAATCTCTAAAAAGTCTTGCTTTTCTCTTTCTAAAGGAGTATCTATGCAGCTATCATTTAGCTCATTAGAGTCATCAATTTCCATTGGATCATCAAAATCATCATCATCATTATTACTATTGTAAACAGCGTTACCCTTACTTGCATCGACTCTTTCCTGCTCAAACTTGTCATCTAGGGACAAAGCCAGTAGAAACTGTTCGTTGTCAAAGTTTTGAAACGCGCTATACCCATATGACATATAGATCTTAAAGTTTCATCTATTAAAGAAAAGGAAATGAAATGAAAAAAAAAAGTACAAAGTGGAGAGAAGAAGAGAAACCCGTCAAGTATGGGTCACGTGAGTTATTTAGTAAGATGTATATTTAAACGAGTGATACTTGTCACCTGTGTAGAGGAAAACGAGAACAAGCAAAAGAAAGAGAAGGAGGGGAATGAGAAAGAGAAGGAGGGGAATGAGAAAGAGAAGGAGGGGAATGAGAAAGAGAAGGAGGGGAATGAGAAAGAGAAGGAGGGGAATGAGAAAGAGAAGGAGGGGAATGAGAAAGAAAAGTAGGTTTGCGATTTGCGATTTGCGATTTGCGGTTTGCGATTTGCGGTTTAGAGGGGCTCATAAATCGTATTTCGACATTCAATAAGGTAGGAGACCAACTTTCAAGGCAGTCTCCTTCCATGGGAAGCTTTACCATTGAATGCCCTTACAAAAAGACATCCCCCTGAATTCTGCTTTGTTCACTATGTGAAGTAATCAGAAATTTTTTTTCAGTGTAATGCGCGTTAAAGCAGTTTTTCTTTTTTCTTTTTCTTTTTTCTATTGATTCATATTGTACTAAGAATCTCATCTCATCTCATCTCATCTCATCTCTGTTTCTCCATATCTCTTATCGCAATAACAGCACAATAATTGATTTTCCAATGGCTTCAAAAAGAAAGCAAAAAGAGAAGCAAAAGGATTTCAAAAAGGCGAAACTAAAAGTAGGCAAGACGGCTCAGAAGCCCGACAACTATACAGATATCTCGTTCAAGTCAAAAACAATCACACTTCCAGGACAGTCTATTACCACAGTACATATTACGGGGTTCAATGATTTAGCACACCAACTTTCCCTCACTAAGCATTATTCGTCTAGTACAAGAAAAGAAGTTCTTACAAACATTACTCAAAATTTACCGTCAAGCCCTTCGGCTTATAAGCAGATTATTTCCAGCGTGATACCCTTAATACTTGATGAATCGAAACAAGTAAGGATGGAATTGATGTCGCTATTGGCAGAAATTGGACTTGTGCAACCTGGACTACTTGATTTGCATAAACGGAGCATCGTTCTTTTCATAATCTCAGCAATGACGCACATTCAGCCAGATATACGAAATACCAGTACGCAATTTTTAAATATCTTGATCAAGTATGCTGATTTAAAACTGTATTTTGTCAAGATACTAAGAAACTTTTTTGTTTTAATGACCTGGTCATTGAAGGACGATTCAAGGTCCAAATCGGTCTTAATAACAACAAGTTCTTCAATTCTTCTCGGTGCCAACTCCAAGAAAGCAAGAGTAAATCATTTACAAGCACTATCAAGATTCTTGGAGATGACATTGAAACGTGACTTTGGTGAAAATACCAAATGCGCCGAAACAAGCACTACCAGACTAATAATAACAACGCATCCACAAACAGAAAAATACCTTTTTCCCTCGATTCCTCAAGCATTTGCCCCATTAAATTTATTCGGTAATGAAATGAAAAGTGAATTACTTACAACAGGAGGTTCTGTTGATTTAAAGGAATTGGATTCAATTACAACAGAGGATATAAATACCAGACTTTCTATAATGCGTGATGTTTTCAAGGATCGCATGTTGACAAACTTGAACGGGTTGAGCAAAGAAGGTGGAGAGGTGGGCAGAGAGTCAAACAAGTGTATAAATTTACTCGAAAGTATTTAATAAATAAGACGAGGATGAAAAGCTAAGGTGGTGGTGGTGGTAGCGTTGTGGGTCCCAATTGAAACCACATAATCAATTCTGCCCACTGTTTAATGATAGGTAAAGGTTTTTTTGTTTTTTTTTATTTTTATTTTTTTTTTTTAATTTTTTCATTGAAAACTGAAAAATTTCAACGAACTTAACTTGAAGGAAAAACCTGGGGTATTTCATGCACCGTATACTCGTTAGACTTGCAGCTCCATCCTTGAGATGCTTAGGAACAACTAGACCAATGGTTTCGGCCAGGTCATTTCTCCCCAATCATTTGTTGTGCTCGAATATTCACACTTCATCTAGTTTGTTTGCGAAAAAGAAACTGAAGGGAAAGGGAAAACATAAAAAATCAGAAAGAGAAAATGAACTTGATGAGTCTGACGAATATGAAGGGGTGACGCCTACAATAGATTTCAGAGACGCGACAGACAGATTTGAGCTGTATCTCAGCAAGTTTCGAAAATCGGCTAATGAGATCAAACTAGGCAAATTGAACCCAAAGATTTTTGATGGGCTTATGATTAATGTGGGTAATAATAAAGATGTACAAGAAGTTCCCTTTCCGAGCGTTGCCCAAACATCAGTGAGAGGACGAAACTTTATAATCACCACGTTTGATCCACTGAATGCGCAGTCAATCATCAATGCTATCATTGGATCGGGGTTGAACATGAGCGGTACCGTTGACCCTCAAAATAAAATGAACATCAAAATACCCTTGCCTCCAATAACACAAGAAACAAAACAAAACAGTGTAAAGCTTTTGAAACAGCTTTTTGAAAAGACTAAAAGCAACAAGACAGGGTCCTTGGCTAGTGTGAGAGGTGATATTAGACAAAATTTTAACCGTGACTTGAAACATCACAAGATTTCCGACTATGAAAAGGAACAGTTGAACGAATTGGAAAAATTACACAAATCGTATCTTGAGAAATTGCATGATGCATTTGTAGAATTTGAAAAGAGTATATTGAACTAAATGGTAAATTCGAGGAGGAGAAGAAGAAGAACTTTTTGTTGTTGGTTGTTCCTTTTTTTTTTTTTTATTTTTTGGTTTCAAGTTATAAATAATCTGGATCTATTCTTTTTGCACCAATAGACTATAGCTAAACTCAACTCAATCAACTTTTTTGAATCTAAATCATCATCACTAGTAATACAGTAAAACTCGTAAGAACTATCACTGAGCATAAATCCAGTTGTACGACCCCACTTCATGTAAGACAACTTCCTGTAACTGATACCTTTTTCCTTGAAATGGATACGTGATCTGCTTGTTCTTAATGTGTTGTAATATAAGATAAGCTGCAAACTAAAGTCTCTATTATCTTCTGGAAGCTCACTGGTAACAAACTGGTGTAGCTCTGTATCTACGTAAAGAAAGTGTCTGACTGCAAACGGTACTTGACTTGTTAAGGGTACTAGTAGTTCATGAAGCACTTTGGATAAAAACTTTCCACTTTGAGCATGAGCGATACTTTTTATGATATCTTCTGCCAATTCTCTAAGCCTATAAAACGCATTCTTGTTTCCACTTATCAAAATTATTCTCAACTGCTCCCACGTCTTTACAAAAACATGCAAAAATCCATTTTTGTTAAATTTTGGCATGCACAACGGCATCCACAAGTCTTCCTCCTTCTTTTTCAACGAGGTGACTATAAAGATTAACAAGTTTAAATCCTCGTTGGGGAGATTGTGTTGTTTGGGATGTAAATAGTTAATGACAACATCACCTTTTGTCAAGATGGTAAAGACCAAGTCTTCGTCTTGCAGTTGCTTCAAAATTTTATCCATCTTGTGTCGTAGAGTGTGCAGAATTTTCAAACTTTGCCTACATGCAAGCATTGTTGACATGTAAAATTCAAATGCTCCTTCACTTCCTACCCCATAAGTTAATCTCGCGCATAACTCGTCCAAATTTTCCAGATCCAATGGGCTTAGTATCCTCCTTAAATCGTAGTTTAATCGGTTATGGAAGTTTTTATCAATTATAGGTTTCGACAAAACGCTTAGTAAATAAGTGTACAACACTTGTAGTTGGGCCACTATCAACTTGTCTGTTTCATGGCGTAGTTTAGAGATTGCTATTAGGATGATTGGCGCTTTGTTCAAAGCCACCACTTTCACTTTATTGCCCAAATCAATAATTTGTAGATCCTGGTGCAAATCTTCTTGAAAAGTTGAAATGATCGTTGTAAGAATTCCCATGTAGCCCAAAATGAGTTCGTCTGAACCATTTAATGAATATATTGGTTTCCCGGCAGTGGAAAAGATGAAAACTTGCTTGAGTTTGTTATGAAACTGGGTGCTGTCATTACTTTTACTGATTGCAATGCATTTTTCAAAGTAACTCTTATTGTTGATATTGTCAGGGTTGGGATATAGGTCCTGGTAGCAGATATCTGTTGATAATTGGGTATTCGTGTTCAATTGCTGAGCTCGACGACGAACGCTTTCAGGTAAATTGGAAATCTCTTCAATGTCTGACAAATTTATTTCCAAACTCGTATCAGTATCGCCCAGATGGATTGAAAGTGAATCACCACCGCGAATCGATTGTGTCTCAAAATTCACAGCAGCAGTGGAGATAGTAGTGGCGTCATTAGTGGAAGAAGCGGTTGTTTTTGATACAGTTGGTAGTAAGCTGGAGGACTTTGTTGAGATCTTAGAAAACCGTGGACGCTCCATTGCATATTGAAATGCTCAAGCGTGAAAGAAAGCTCGATACAATTAGTTTACAAAGTTATGTATGTGTTTTTTTTTTAGTGCTTCAACAAATCCTCAATTGATCAACGAGGAGAGACTCTTTGCAGGGTAAACATTGACAATGATTCGCTCAACTTTGAAGAAAGTGAGCACGGGAAAAGAGAGCCCGCTGCGTGTGTCAAATGAGAGGAAAAGAGAGTGTGTGTGAGTGTGGCAGTGTGAGTAATTGGAAGGAATAGTTATAGATAGTAGATGTCAATAGACTCACAAGCGAGACTGGTTGAGTTTGTTAAATAGAGATTATAAAAGAACAATGTAGAGAGAAAAAGATTGTAGGGCGATAGAGGTGGCGCAAATTGGGGAGATAGAGTAGATCTTAGAGATGGTATACAGGAGGAAGGAAGGAATGAATGAGATGGCGGAGGAGGAATGGATGAGATGGCGGAGGAGGAGTGGATGAGATGGCCGAGGAGGGATGCAAGGGAGAATTGTAGATGGAGAAAATATATAGGGTATATGGCACAAGAATAATCTAGGAATGGTTGAGAAGGGGAGAAAGAGTCAAGATTACCTCTGGGCTCTGATAGTGTAACATAACTGACTTCATTGATACATCCATATATATATATATATATATACTCCTTAGTACTACTTCATCTATTGTAGACACTTGAATGGCCCCCCCCCTCTTGAGAATGAATTGTTTGCCACTTCTCTGAAGTTATTGCCAACTGTTTTTTTCTCCTTCTCGTCGTCTAAAAGAAAGCAGTTACAGGTTACATGGTGAAAAATGTGTTGATTAAATTGTTGGCTACAACAAATGAGATGATATGAGAATTGACCATTACCTTTTCAACAAGTAGTAGCAAATAAAGACAAGTATCAAGCCAGCACCAAAGATTGGTATATACTGCTTAATCATAGCTTCAAAGTTTATCCTCTGTGCTCTTTTTCGATATTTTAATGAATCCTGCTTCAATGAACTCGATAAATCACTCATCTTGTCCAAAGAATCGCCCCTATATAACAAATCTTCTATATTTTTAGTCATGACTTTCTTCACGTCAGCAAGGTCGTTGTTCAATTTATCCAAGTTGGATTGAGCTCTTTGGTCCTGATAAATTCTCTTTGTCTTGGTCAAGAAATTATCAAAAGACGAAAATCCAAATGGTCTAGCCGCGGGAGATAACGCATCAAGACCGTGACTATTGTAAAACTCGTTGGCAATCTCACTCAAATACGAAAATGCCAATTTTCGAGGATACGATCTCTTGCAAATGCATAAATATACAATGCTCTGAGAAATCAAGTAATGGATATTGTACTCTCCAGACTCTATAGTAGCCTGTGGTTCCGAGTTGGGGGTCATTCTGCTAATTAAAATCTTGCATTTCTTCTTCTGGTCTAATAGCGACTGTGTGTTTGTTTCGTTATCCTCATCTACTGACCCACATAAAGGAAGAGCTAAAAAGGGGAAAGAATATCGTTAGATTTGGCTTCTAAGTCTCTATTCAGCTCATGCAGTAGTTTCTACGTACCATCATAGCGATATATTAAAGTTGAATCTACCATTTATCACTGTTTCCGTTGCCCCTTCTCTTGTTTCTCCAGCCGTTTGAAATTTTCAACTCTTGTATATCGAGGATATACTAGAAAAAGAAATCATATTTTTTATTACTTAGAAATTTTGTATATGTAATATAATCTTTTTTTTTCTCTCTCTCTCTCTGCTACTGGTACTTCTTTACTGTGAAGAGCTTGCTACTTTACAAGAAAAGGGTATCCATATACAAGGGTTAGGTTACAAAAGGTGTTGGGGTTATGGACTTGTCGAATTTATCGAGTACTTTACCGAAATCGAAGCCGCTATATCGCAAATCTGACGAAGCAAGCAGGCTTCAATCTAGCGATCACAATTATTTGCAAGCATCATCGTCATCTCAATCAACGGTTAGTGATTTTAATCAAAATCTCACTTCAAACTTCAAGGACGCTGCTAAAGCCGTTGCATCCCTATATAATACTGCTTTAAATGTAAGGAAAAACCCAGATTCAGGACAATTTGAGAAATCTATTTTAAAAACCGAATTTTCCAACGCTGCGAGGTCAGTTGCCGCTTTATACAAATTGGGCCATTCAACACATGCTGTTTCTCAGGAAAGAGGGTATTTGGAATGCATTGATGATCTTTTACAAGTCATCACTAATAACGAAGATATTGAAAATTGGGCGCTTACAAGAAGAGCCGAGATAACCAATACAAAAAGAAAAGATTTGCATGATTCTTCACCACCAATCGTAAATACAACAACAACAACGACGACGACGACGACGACACCTATTCTTAGTAGTCCCAGTGATACTACAGCAAGTGAAACTGAGGATTTCAAACTCCCGCATGATTTTGTTTTTCAGTATAACCTGGATTTGAAGCCTCCTGTGGCAATAAGACCAAGTATACCGCCTATTTCAGTGCAACACAATGCTGGTCAAAGAAACTTGATTGTCAGCAAGAAAAACAAACGTCATCAGCAAATGTATAAGAAACTTCACTCTTCAGAAGATTCAAGTGAAAGTGAACTTGACGATAATAATAATAATAATAATAATACTAATATCAATACCAATACCAATATCAATATCAATACCAATACGAATGCTAATACTAATGCCAATAAGCGAGTCAAAATCTTTAAAGACCACGTTATCAGTCCCATCAAGAAGAAGAAGAAGAAGATGAGCAAAGGGTAATCTGCCAAAAAAGAGAAAAAAAAAATATAAACATAAATCCACTTTTCATTGAGCTAAAATTGGGATTTCATTGAATGACCTAATCATCATTGGCTCTATAAAGCATAGGCTCCTTTCAGTAAGCTATAAAGCATAGGCTCTTTTCAGTAATCTATAAAGCATAGGCTCTTTTCAGTAATCTATAAAGCATAGGCTCTTTTCAGTAATCTATAAAGCATAGGCTCTTTTCAGTAATCTATAAAGCATAGGCTCTTTTCAGTAATCTATAAAGCATAGGCTCTTTTCAGTAATCTATAAAGCATAGGCTCCTTTCAGTAAGCAAATAATCCATCGTCATTGTTAGTAAACTCGTCCTCATATTCGCTTTCCTCTCCACTTGAATGCTCTTCGTTATCGCCATCTGTATCGTCATCAGTTGAAGACCCGCTCATCAAAGCAAACTCTCCACTATCCTCAACAACATCTTCGATATTCTCTAAACTCAAGCATAATAGCGTATCGCCTTTTGATACCGTATTGGCTATGATTTCATTTGTAGACTCCACATTACAGTTTGTTAATTTGGATTTCGAGCGTATCGTCACATCATGCCCAATGATGCAATTGTCTAATTGTACATCATCCTCTATAACGACATTGTCCATAATCAAACAACCTGTTACCCTGACTTTTTTCCCAATAGTGCACCCCGACCCAATAACACTTCTCTTGACACTTGTCTTTTCGCCCAATTGAGTGTTTTCACCAACCAATGCATCATTCCCTACTTGAGCTACACCTTTTTCCTTTGGGTGTTGAGCTTGACTACGTTGCACAGCTTGTTGCTTCATGAAATGTCGATTAGCTTCCATCCAAACCGGTAAATTATTGACTCTAAAAAATGTCGCTTCAGATGGTACTATCATAATCCCAATGGTTTCTTTCTGTTGTGAATGTCTCCATGATCTCCTAGCCAAGTCGCGAATAACTTTACCAACTTCTCGCTTTTGGAAATAAAGCTCAGTAAACCTATCGGCCTCCTTTTCAATTATATCAAAGATTTCATTAGATCCCAAAAATATACCGCTATTTAATAACTTGGTACTGATGATGGAATTTGGGTATCTCCAGCACATTTGCGTTCGTAATTGTAGCATTTTCGATTTATCGATATCTTCTTTTTGATAATGATCTAACAAATATAAATCGCCAGAGTTTCCATTTGAGTATACGGTATAATTTTTGGGGAATATTTGCAGTTTCTTGTCCTCTATATCAAGTTGGTTCTTGTAACTAACTGTAATACCCACTTCTCCCGAATCTCTATTTTTAAAAGCCTCTAACAAAACCTGGGGAGGTAGATTTGTTATAAAATCGCACGGAAGTAATATAAAGTTGCGAGTTTTGGATCGGAACGATGTGTTCTTACACAAATTGTAAATTATCTTCCCATTGTGCTCTGCGGTAAATGGCATCACCTCTATGGGAATAATTGATGGTGCTGATGACGATGATGGTGGTGATGAAGCAGCTCCAGCTCCAGCTCCAGCTCCAGCTCCAGCAGCAGCAGCTATATCGTGAGTATCACTAGAACCCGAACTCTTCTTTCGCATAATGGACTGGTAAATATCGATTTCCAGCTGTACCAATTCAGCGGATTCCTCCGATGTGACAACTATGATTTTGGAAAAAAAGGCCATCTGACACCAGTCTAAAACGTAGCTTAATATAGACTTATTAGCAACGGGCAACAAAGCTTTGGGTACACCCGTCGACCGTAATTCAGAAAACGGCACCAAAGCCTTCCCTTTACCACAAAACACAATGGCCGTGAAATCCATTATTGTCCAACCCTTGTACCTTTTCCTATCTCACCTACAATACAAACCTCTTCACTTATCAAAAGTATAATTGGCATTGAAAAGTTTGGAAAAAAGAAAGAGAGCGAGCGAGAAAAAAAAAACAAACAAAAAAAAAAAAAACAGAGAAAAAATGTATGCTACCAAATGCGTCAACCGCTACCAATTACATCGACAGCCGCCGAGTTCAACAAAAGAAAAATTGTTTTGCCACTTTGTTAGTAGTATCAAGAATTAGGAATTAGGATTTGCATATCTATTGGGAGGTAAATATTAAGGAATAAACGGGGCTATGAGCTTTGACGAAAATGACCCCTTGTTAAAAGCTTTGAATGCTGAACAAAACGCTGTTACGGACACGGGCAACGAGAATCCAGTTGCTGGTGGTGAAATGGAGAAGGAGAACAAAGATGAGCAAGGTACGAGTCTGGAAAGTGGTGATGGCTCGAAGGAAAGTCAGTTAGAACCGATTGATCCCGAAAGGGAAAGGGCTCTTCTGAAGTTCAAGGATAAGCTACTTGAGCATAGGAAGTGGGACGCAAGATTGAAAGAATTACGTTTGAGCATACGAGATTTGGAAAAGGATTACGATAAAACCGAAACTGATATCAAGGCATTACAGTCGGTGGGTCAGATAATAGGAGAGATATTAAAGCAATTGGACGATGAGCGGTTTATTGTGAAGGCATCTAGCGGGCCCCGTTACATTGTTGGATGCCGTAACACGATCAAGAAATCGAATTTAAAAAATGGTGTTCGTGTTTCGTTAGATATGACTACATTGACAATAATGAGGATTTTGCCAAGAGAAGTTGATCCCTTGGTATACAACATGACCACTTTCGAGCCCGGAGAGATATCTTTCAACGGAATTGGTGGGTTGACAGAGCAAGTGAGAGAATTGCGAGAAGTCATTGAGTTGCCCTTGAAGAATCCCGAACTTTTCATTAGAGTCGGAATTAAACCGCCCAAAGGGGTGTTGTTATACGGACCTCCTGGTACAGGCAAAACCTTACTAGCTAAAGCAGTTGCTGCAACTATTGGGGCAAATTTCATCTTCTCACCAGCGTCGGGTATTGTCGATAAATATATCGGAGAGAGTGCAAGGTTGATTAGAGAAATGTTTGCATATGCCAAGGAACATGAGCCATGTATTATATTTATGGATGAAGTTGATGCAATCGGTGGACGCAGGTTCAGTGAAGGAACCTCTGCTGATCGTGAGATACAGCGTACCTTGATGGAGTTGTTGAATCAAATGGACGGTTTCGATACCTTGGGCCAAACAAAAATAATCATGGCTACAAATCGTCCTGATACATTGGATCCAGCATTATTGAGGGCAGGTAGATTGGACAGGAAAATCGAGATTCCGTTACCAAACGAAGCCGGCAGATTGGAGATATTCAAAATCCATACTGCTAAAGTTTCAAAGCAAGGCGAGTTTGATTTTGAGGCTGCAGTCAAAATGAGTGATGGTTTTAACGGTGCAGATATTAGAAATGTCATCACAGAGGCTGGCTTTTTTGCAATTAGAGATGATCGAGATTACATTTTACAAAATGATATCATGAAAGCTGTAAGAAAAGTGGCTGACACTAAGAAATTGGAAGGCAAGTTAGATTACGAAAAATTGTAGTACGATAAGAATAAAACAGAAGAGTTTAAAAAGAAAAAAACGGAAAAAAAACAACAAACAAACAAAGAAGAGTAATAACTGACTCTTTTATGCATTGAGCAAAGTCTATGTACATATATATATGGGTGCATTTGTGTGTGTCATTAAGAGTCTACTTTAATTTTGATTCTCATTCTTACTTGACTCTTCCTCTGCCGTTCTTTGTATTATTTGTAATGTTTTCTCAAAGTCGCGGCATTTTTTATTCGACAAAGCTTCCAAATGCATACGCAACTCTGGACTTTCAATCTTGTTCAAATGTTGTGCCATTTTAGATCCAATGAAATCTTGGATTTCCTCAGATAATGGGTACAATTTCTTTTCCGGTTTAGAAGCTTGTTTTGCCAACCAAATTTTCTGTTCCACAGTCAAGGGCATCACGGGCCCATTGAGCTTGGCTACTTGTAAGCCATCGAGTGCTCTTCTTTTAAATTTACTATACGGATTTCTCAACTGATTCACTAATTTCTTGGGTATTGTTGATTTTCCAATTGTGTCAAAAGCAAAAGTTTTTTCAATTACAGTAGCTGGCGGAGTTGACAATTCACCATCTTCAATCTTTGACGGTTCCGGCCAAGGCAACTCATAGTCGTGATTCTTGATGTACCTGCGAGGTATCCATTCCTTGAATCTCTCGTCATAGTATAGCTCACCAAGCGTGACATTTTCGGCTACAACATAAGACACTTTCCCGCTATCGTCTTTCTCCTTACCAACAACTCTCACCTTACTCCGTGGCACATAATCGGGAAAGTCAAAAACATGCGACGTATGTCCCTCAGGCCAAAATGGTTTCGGCATTAGCTTTTTGGTTGAAACATTGCTTAGTGACACAGAATCAAACTCCGGTGTATATGTCAACACCTCAACAATTTTACCCTTATGTGGACCCTCTGTTACAAAAGCCAAATCTCCTTCCATAATACCAGCCTCAAACCGAGTCTTTTGTTGCGATTTAGGAACTTTGTCAGGAAAGAAACCTTTGAATGTTGGTAACGCCGTAGCATCTTGCGATTTCAAGAAATGTTTCTGAAGATTCTTGGGTAATTTGTCGATGTCTCGTACAAAACGAGACGTATATGATACCCAAGACATAGACGTTTTGTCAAATGTGTCTTTATATATATGTGTGTTAAAAAAAACAGTTGGTTTATTTCAACACAATGATAGCAAAAAATTTTCAGCTTGTAAAGAGACAGAAAATTGAAAGGAAAAAAAAAAAAATTCAAGACTCACAAATTATACAAAGTTATATATATATATATATATATAAAACTCAAGGTAGGTTTAAAGCGTAGCAAAACCCACCACCATGTTCTAGCCAATACGTTCCGCCGCTGTGCTCTGCCTCTGCTAGCTCATTCCGTACATATTCTGATAAATTCCTCCTCATTAACTAAAAGATTTGGGTTAGTAAACCTGGGAAAAGGGGGGGGGGAGTCAATATTATCCCTATTCTTGATATATACGTACTTTCACCATCTTCATCTAAATCAAATTCATCAATCATAGCCTGTAGTTCCTCATCACTCAAATTTTCACCCAAATCTCTTGATATTTTTCTCAAGTTTCTCACGCTTATCTTACCGGTGCCATCCACGTCGAATAATTTAAACGCACGACGGATCTCGTCGAGTGGGTCTCTTTTCAAAATCATTTCTCCAACTGTTTTGTAAAAATTGTCGTATGTCAATAAATTCGTGTCATCTGTATCGTATTCATGAATAATGTCCAAGACTTCACGTTTTGTCAACTCGAACCCAAGAGCTCGAAACGCTACTTTTGTTTCATGATAGTCCAATGACCCATCCCCGTTCATATCAAACAATTGAAACGCTTCTCTAATCTCTAGTTTCTGTTCTTCGGCCAAATCCAGTTTTAGATTCACATTATTACTATTATTACTCGTGCTACTTCCTCCAGCATTGCTTGGCGCAGCATAGACATTTCTCTTAGACGGTGTTATACCATTATTACCACTACTTAAATTATTGCCGTTGTTACCACCTAATGATGATATTCTCTCCCCTCGATTAAACATCCTGCTTATTCCCTATGTATATTTAATAAAATAAAATAAAAACTAAACCAAAATTGTTTCTCTTGTATTTAAAACAAACCAATAGATCTTTTTTTTTCCGCTGTGGTTATAAAAACGCGCGCCTTATCAAAAGAGGAGAGTGAGTGAGTGAGTAAAAGAAAGTGACAAGAGAGAAGAAAAAACAACAACATATAAATAGGCCCAAAAAAAGCCTTTAGATTTTTTACAACCAAATTTTTTTTTTTTTTTTTTTGAATTTGCAACCAACTTTTTTCTCTTGAGGATGGATGTCTTTCTTTAGATGAAATACAATATAGGCCAAAGGGTCAAGGTTCGTGATGAAGTAGGTATAGTGCGGTATATTGGGGAAACGAAATTTGCTCCTGGCGTTTGGTATGGTGTAGAATTGGATCGAGCATGTGGTAAGAATAACGGAACAGTGGGAAATGTTTGTTATTTCGAGTGTACGAATAAGGCTGGTCTTTATGGTGTTTTTGTAAAAGAAGCTCTATTAGAGGAAATAGGTGTAGATTCATTTAAAAGTAATTTAAGCGAAAAAAAAAAGCTCAAGGAAAGACTGAACCATGCCAATGAAAAGGAGAAGGAGAAGGAGAAGGAAAACATTGTAGTTGGAGATTTTCTAGACTCGAAAGTCAAGCTCCAAGAGTTTAAAGAGTTGGCAGAAAGAGCAGAAATGCACCAAAGAGACAATGAATTCCTTCAACAGCTCAAAACTCAGCTTGAAATCAAATTGAGCGAATTGACAAACAGTTATTTGGAATTGAAAGAAAAACATGCTGCTGCGCTTGAGGAGCTTGAAATAAACCATGAGTTGGAAAAGGAACTAAGTCAAGTCTCAGTGAGAGAATATTCTGCTCAAGATTTGAAGAGGTTAGTGGAAAACAATAGATACAACGAATCTCAATTGAGACATTTGGAAGAAGTAGTTCAAGAAAAGGACAAGCATTTGGCCTTAATCAAAGAGCAATTGGAAAATAGTAGACTTGGTATAATGAATTTGCAAAACAACTTGTCTCAAAGAGAAAAAGATATTGCCATGCTCAAGAATCGGATGGAAGCTGTTTCCGACCTTGAGGCCATGGCAGAAAGACTATCGCTAGAGAATGTCTCATTAAAGAGAACGGAGAAGGAGTTGAGAACTGCAATAATGGAGTTGAATGAGATACATGATATAGACAAGAAACTAGAAGAAAATCATATCAATGTAGAGGAACAACTAAGGCTTGAATTGGCCCATTGCAAGAAATCTTTGGACTTGGAAAGAGATTCAAATCACAAATTGAAAAGGAAACTCGAAATTACTGTACTGAAAACCAAAGTAAACGATGAAACACCACTACAGTCAGTTTCAATGCTAAATTCACAGATTCAGGCATTGCAAGATCAAGTCGCTGCTTGTAATGTGCTGATAAAGCAGCGTCAGATTCGCATACAGATTCTTGAGCTAAAGTATCATTTAATCTGTGAAAGAGTAGACAACTCCAAGTTATATAAAATGGATAAGCGATTTGTTGATTTGATCTTTGACTTGCGGAGTTTAGAGCTTGAATTGACTGTTTTGATAAAAGAAACAGGAAAAGATTTGGTATCAGAGAAGTTGTTTTGTGTTGAGTATTCATTGAGTGCATATTTGGCGCTTTTAGGTGTCATTATCAAAGTGCTTGAATATAATTACAATTCTGAGCTTTCTTCAGTCTTGCTATTACCATCGGTTGTTGAGTATGCTGATGATGTGAAAGCAGAGATAAATCAAGTACTACGGTACTTGATTGAAAGTAAAGAAAGAGAAGAAGAAAAAGAGGAAAAAGACGTAGACTTTGATTTTAAACTGTGTCTCCAGAAACTTTTGGATTTTTACAATTTCTTATATCTGCAAAATGAGTCGTTAAAGATGTCGATCCCGTTACAGCTCTGCTTGATCAACACCATAATGCTGAATACAATAAGTTATGGGGAAAAAGTTTTTTCAGTTTTTGCAGAGAAAAAGTTCACTGTGGAAATGACACATTTGGTCGATTTGAGTCATATTATGGCCGAGTTCAGGTCAATTTTTGAATCCATTTGTGATAAAGAACTCGAAACTGATATCTCAATAGACGCTCCACTAAACACTGGTCTTGTGCTAACATCACTAATCAATTGGGCAACAGCTATGAACAATATCTACTATGCACAGGAAGATTTTGATAATGATAATACTTGTAGTGAATTAGAGGTGGCATGGGTAGATTTGTGCAAGTGGAAAGCAGACGTACCGACAACATACCATGTGGAAAAAGTAGTTCCAATTAGCATATACGACATTGAGATAGATAGTTTACCAAACAACTCGATAAACCCAACAGAACCCAACAACAACAACAACAACAACAACAACAACAGTGAATTTGACACTTGCAATGAAATAATTTCACAAAAAAAAGAAAGTGAAATTCAAGACCTAAAGTTGAATATAGCCCTACTTGAACAAAACTTGAAGGTGGTAACCAAAAAAACCAGCGAGGAATCAGAAACTTTTCAAAAAACATTGACACTTATTAATGAGGACCTCAAAGAAAAGAGTGGAAAAATATCACAATTGGAAAAAGAAAAACTAGCTCTTGAAAGAGATTTGGCAGCTGTGGAGAATGATACACTTTTGCATTCAGCTGACATGGATGATTTGGAATTTCAGATCAAGTGCAACGAAAGAAAACAACGATTGGAAACACTCATTGATCTCAAACGAGAAGCAAAGTACAACTATGAAGAGAAAATAAGCTGGAGTTGGAATGAACTGAAGAGTTCATTTTGGAAGCCCGTTTCGCGTTTCCAAAACTTGGCAAAACAGCTAAGAAACCTTGCAGAAGGTATACAAATGGTACAAATTGAACTGACCAACAATCCAAAGTGGAAACTTAAGTCCGAATCTCCTTCAATTTTGAATGCTTATTTAGAAGAACAGTTTTTCAGTTACCAGTCTGCAAAAAAAGACCTTTTCTCCAAAGATCTGCTGATAAAGGGGGGTTCTATCCGTTGATAATTATCGTGTTTATTTTTTTTTTGTATCTGAATCCGAATCAGGAAATGCTTGAACGACGATGCTTTTTCGGCCACTTTGTAGCCAAGTCGATATTCTCTTTGGGATAGAAGTAGTTTAAACATGCTAATATGAAAATGTCAACAATAACTATCAAGACAAAAAGTTTTCCTGCAAACATGCCACAGCAGTAAAATTTCCTTAGCCTATCGATTAATGACTCGTTTAATGCAGCCAAATCCAAAGAGTCGTATACACTTTCGGTGCGAAGGGCAATATCACTCCAACTGTACATTTTTGCAACCAAGTCGTGAAACTTGGATGTATCGATTGCCCCTGACCTTATTTTCCCTATTGCTTCTAATGTTGTTTCCACAAGTGAGTTTTCCTCCGGATCGGCAAAGCTAGTCATGTCACCCGGTAAAACTTCAGGGATTCCTCCTACTTTTGTAGTTACCACATACAAGCCACACGAAGCTGCTTCAACAAGCACAGTACCAAATGCTTCCGTTAGAGATGGATGTAGGTAGATGTCACCTTGTGCCATTACGTTGCGAACCTCTTCGTGTTTCACTGCGCCAATTAATTGTACTCTTTCTTGCAAGAAATACTTTTCTCTCATTTGCTCTAAATCGAGAAACTTTGGACCATCACCGGCTATTACAAAGTTTACATCGGGGGCGGCTAAACAAATTCTGGGAACTATCGCATTTAATAAGTCTGCTCCCTTATTGGGGAATAGTCGAGTTATCACCACAATTGTTATCACATCTCGTTTAGCATCCGAGTTGCTTACTTTCGTCCTTGGCTTAAAGTCCTTTGAAACAACAGCATTGGGGATAACTGATACTTTCCACGGCTCTATGCTAGCTCTCAATACTGTGTTTTCTTTACATGTGTGGCTAACACAAATAACATGTCCCACATCACTGATTGCAAATTTTAACACTTTGTTGCCCCAAATGGATCCGAAATCAGCAAATCCAAATAAGGAATGGTCAGTAAAAACGGTCTTTAGTCCCATTGTTCTTCCATGAAATATCGCCTCATGGCCCATAGTACTAAACGTACCATGCCCATGAATGATATTGATTTGCTCACGAATGAAAATGTTCCGTAATATTGGAAATGCTGAAAACACGGTAGGGAAACCCGAAGACCTATATATCACCCAGAATGGTACATAATAGACTTTCAATCCATTTGTAAGGTATCGTATCCCTGTTCTCGATTGATAATCATGGGTTATAATGATGACTGTGTGACCCAAGTCAATTAATTTTTGTGAAAGATGATACACGTGGAATTCTACACCTCCTGGTTGAGGATAAAAGAAATCTGTCACCATTGCTATGTTGTAACCCATTCTCAACAAGTGATGCGTATGTCATTAGCCGGAGCAGGTATACAAATAGTAGTTTGGGCTCAAAAGAAGCACTACTACTACTGCTACTACTGCTACTACTGCTGCTTCTCTAGTGAAAAATAAAAACAAAAAAAAAAAGGGAAAAGCCGCACAAGAGAAAATTGGTATCAGTCAGTAGCTAGCTTATGACCAACTATTTCACAAAAATTTATCATCAATGCCGTGTATTTGAAATTTACATTTTCTTTTGAGATATTACATTTTCGTTTATAAAAAAAACTTTCCTTCCTTCCGCTTTCAGGTCATCTTTTCTATATTCTACACAAATGCGTCTCTTGGTAAAGAGTTTGCTGAATTTTTAAAGTTCATTATACTTTCGTCATAGTTCCAATTACTTTGTTCACAAAGTAGTAATGCATATTGTAGATTAAGTTTAGTTTCAATGACTATTTTTACAAGAATCTCTTGTTGACCTGGTTGTAATCTGGACTTTATTTCAGGTGGAAGATCCGACGCTGTTGGTGTGACAGCAGCAGCAGCAGCTGCTGCTGCTGCAGCAGCAGGTGGTGGTGGTGGTAATGCCCCACCTTGTAGTGCCGGGGATCCTGAAAATGGTCCTTGTGGAACCAATCCGTTCGTATTATTAATGCCTGTAGTAGGAGTAGGACTTGAGTTTGGATTTGTGGTTGGATTTGGATTAATAGCGGGTATCTGTGTCCAAGGAACTTCATTCGAAAATGGTCTTACTAACAATAAATCACTTGCAACAATCATGTTTCCATTTGGTCCAGGTATTACTAAAAAGGTTCTATCAAAACTTTTTTTGGATAATGCAACTTTTTTTGGACGATTATAGCTATGAAACCTAGCATTACCTCGTGCAGCTCCACGTGTATCATGTGATTCTGTTACTTCAGGCTGCGCGGTTTCTTCAAAACAGCCGTGAATAGTAATCAATATCCCATTTAAAACGGGAAATTTGTAGCACTCCATACTGAATACTTCAGGTTTAGTTGATATATCATGCTTGGTTCCAGGTAGCTGTTGAAAAAGTTTGTATATGGCTTCTGGTCCTACTGCTACTTTCTCCAATCGACTCTTTGCAGATGAAACACGAGTGAGATTTCTCGAGTTGGACAAGTAGTTTCCATAGTCATTACTCGAGCTATTGTTTTCATCTATAAGAAAAGGGTGTGATGAGTCCACTTGCATCGAAAATTGGGATTCGTTCTGATAGAGCACCATTAAGTTGACCCTATTTGTGTCCCATAGGTTCAAAAAACTTGCAATAAAGTTTGTTGATAGTGTCCTAATTTCATCGTCTTGGAAAAACATTGCTTGAGGCGCTTCAAAAGGGAAGGTGGAATTAGCATTTAAGATCTGTTCATTTCGAACGATTTCTCCATTCAAAACAACCAATCTCGGGAATGCTCTCATCAATTCCAATTTAATTGCATGAATCTCTGCAGGATTTGAGTTTTGCAAGAGCGGATTATTGAATAATATCAACTCTCTAAGAAAATTCAACTTATGCCTCCAAGTTTCAAAAACTTTAATTTTGGAAAATTGATTGTTCAGTAGTGAAAGATTTTGTAATTTTGGAAAAGTTTGAGCCATGTAAGAAAGTGACTGCAAATCAGTCAACTCGTTATTGGATAGATCAATACTCACAACATCGAGTTTCAAATCCAGTGCTATTTTCATCAAAGCAGGGAAAAACTTTGACGTTACCGATAATGATCCAAAGAAACCCTGTGCATTTAAATTTGGATCTTGCTTGACATTACTCAAATTCAACATTTTCAAGTCCGGCCGGTACCTTGATTTTAAAAAGCCCGTGATTACTTCAATGGTGTTATTTTGTCCGGGATTTGCTCCACCCATTTGATTTGACAAAGTTGAGGGTCCCTTGGAAAATCTCAAAGATTGACCTGCAAATTTCACGCCTGACCAGGTGAGCAAAGTATTTGCTTGAGACTCATTTTTCACGTACCCTTTTAAGACGCCGGTGTTCTTATCTACAGTATAGTTACTCACAATCACTCGACATTTCCTGGAAATGAAATTTATACAATCAGTCAGACTTGCTCCATTCCAACCAACTATTTCAACCGGATAAGCATTGGCATCGACAAAGGTGTCAATGTTTTGTTGCAACGATCCCCTGCCCTGATGGTTATTATTGTTGTAATTGCCGTTGTGGTCTCCACCTCTACCTCTCCCGCGATAACTCATCTATAACAACTGGTGAAAGCTCAAAGTAAATCCTTTGGAAAGTTGGTCAGTTGGGTTTTTTATTGTCAATATTTTTTTTTTTTTTTTTTTTTTTTTTTTCTTCTTCTTCCGATGGTTGGTAGTTCGAAAATGTGTCAAGTAACATTTAAAAGAAAAGGAAAAGGTTCCATTTCTGGCTACAATTGATGAATATGACCTCGACACTATTGAGCAGAGCTAGATAGTAGAGCAACACTAGCTATTGGAAGAGGAGAAGGAGGGAGGAGGATGAAGAAGGGGAGGATGAAGAAGGGGAGGATGAAGAAGGGGAGGATGAAGAAGGGGAGGATGAAGAAGGGGAGGATGAAGAAGGGGAGGAAGAGGGGATGAAGAAGGGGAGGAAATGAGGAGGAAACGAAGAGGGTAAATCATATATGATATTGCTACTTAATCTTCTTCTTTCACTGTACCATTTTCATGGAGAGTTCCCACAATTTTGTATCTATTTTCAAAATGTTCATCCCAACTCTCCAACGATTCTAATTCTAATTTAGTCAAGTTCTTTAAATCGTCAATTGGTTGGTCTATTGGAGTTAAAACGGCTGGATCAAAAGAGTTTAAAGCCAATCCTCTTGATGCATCTCTTCCGGCGAAATTCTCGTACGGACCACCTGGTCCGTAAAAAGCAGCACCTTGAGTTACGTCGAAAACTCTATTTTTAACAGCAATAAAGATCTTAGGGTCATCTTTCCCATTGTATTTAGCTAAAGTTTTTGGAGTAAATTTTCCTTGTACAATTGACTTGTCTTTATCATTATCACCAGCAGCTAAAGGATTCGAGTTATTGGCTACAAATTCGGTGTAGATGTTTTTTACAAAATATAAAACGATCAAGACTACTATAATTGTAGTTATCATGCTCTAATTCGTACTTTTAAAAGGTGTCACTGGTAATAAATGGGAAAAAAAAAGGTGTAGTTCTATATATGGAAATTATTTTTGATATTATCAAATACTTTTATATAGAATCTCTCATTCTTTCTTTTTCTCTCTCGTATAAAGGCATAAATGTAAGTGGAAAACTGCAGGAGATTTGTTATATTTGCTTTTGCTAATATACTCAAGATGTCTACCTACAAAGGATCTTATGACATTGTCTATAGTAGGTTGTATATCTGTAATACTCAATTTCTGATTACATATACCAACTTCTTGATTAGGCAAAAAGGAAAAATGCAATTCTTTTAAAGAGAGAATGACAAATATTAAAATCAACAATTTGGTTCTCCTCACTGCAGAGCGACACTCAGTAGCTTGTTGCGACACTATGGAGCAGAGCGAGATAGTGTCACGCTTCGCTTCACTCGTTTAGTCTCTAGTCTCTTTCTCTCTATCTACACTCTATCGACTAGACTCGCTTCACTCGTCTAGTCTCAGGTTTGATAGAGTAAGGATTCCCATGATTTATGCCAGTACCAACCATGTTGTTCATGATTAAACAAACATAGTTTATTACGCTTGTTTCTACAAAATTTTTTCTATATAGGACTCTAGAAAAAACGTATAGTGTAAATATTCTATATTGGTCAAGATCTGATGTTTATGGTCAAGAGCCACCACTAATGACACTATCGAGCAGAGCGACACTATCGAGCAGAGCGAGATAGTGGAGTAGCACTGACTACACCGACACCATCGAGCAGAGCGAGATAGTAGAGTAGCACTGACTACACCGACACTATCGAGCAGAGCCAGATAGTAGAGTAGCACTGACTAATGACACTATCTCGCTCTGCTCGATAGTGTTGTAACAAGCTACTGAGTGTCGCTCCACTAGTGTTGTTCCACTATCTCGCTTCGCTCGATAGTTCGAATATTTAGTTGAATTTTTTTTCCCCCTTCCTTTCTAACCTTTGAAAGATATACTCTTTTTTCTTAGGGAAGACTGCGGGTGATGGGAAGAGATATTGTAGCATTAGATAACGTTACAGTAAACAATATTGGGGTTCTTAAAAAGATCAACGAGGTGGTTTTACCTTGTAAGTATCCAGAATCTTGGTATAATCAATGTTTCACTGAAACTAATATTCTCGTTCAACTTGGATATTATGCCGAAATACCAGTTGGCGCTATAAAAGCTCGAGTAATCAATAATTATCAGATCAAGTCTTCTTTTGAAGAGGAGATTTCGAATTCAAACGTTTTAAAAAAGACCCCCAATTGTGTATACATTGAAAGTTTTGCAGTTTTACCAAACTATAGACATTATGGTATTGGTCTGAAATTGTTGGAATGGCTTATTGAGCAAACAAAAAAAAGATTTGTTCATGAAATAATCATACATGTACAAACCTGTAATGAAAGCGCCTTGGAATGGTATACCAAAAAGGGGTTTGAGAAGGGCGAATTAGTAAAAGATTACTACAAGAACCAAGAATTGGACAGTCCAGATGCGTTTGTCATGAAACTAAGAGTTTAAGAATATAATATAATATAAAATAATATAATATAATAGTTTTGAGCAAATGGCTCTTGAGTGCATTTAATTTGGCAGGACAAAAAAAAAAAAAAAAGAGGAAGAAGAAGCAAGAAAAACTACTCAGCTTCGTCCTCAGTGTCCGTATTAATATCGGTAAACACATCTTCATCTTCGTCTTCGTCTTCGTCCTTGACTTTCTTTGCTTTCTTAACAATCTCTCCCCTCAAAACTGCTAAAGCGCCAGATAGACTATCCTCTTCCGGGTCGGAAATATCACTATCCGAATCTTCCTCATCTTCATCTTCATCTTCATCTTCTGCTGCTTCCATCTTCTTTCTGGCTTCTATCACCTTTCTTATACCTTCTAAGCTCTTCTCCTTCGGTATTGGCAGAACTTCCAAATCAACCGGAATATCAACATCCCCGCCATAGTATGAATTACACTTCATTACTAATCTATAATGATATTTGCCCACGTTTCCCACTGCTGTTGGTAATGGAATCTTGAAAGTACCAATGACAACTTTCTCACCATTTTCCCAGTCCTTTTGACTCAAACTCAAATTTGATAAATCTATGTTCTCCAAAAAATATGATGTGCTTCCATCTACTAGTTTATTCTCCTTTTGAGCAATTATGTAGCACGCCCATTTGTTTCGCACCGCTTGTGGGAAATATGGTGCATACGCAAATGGTAATCTTGGCTGTTGCTCATTCACAATCATTGGGTTTTTCATATACTCCAACGTCTCCTCATCCTTTAACCTGGCATCATCAATTTCAGGACAGGACTTTAATTTTGGCGACTTGACAAGAAACTTGACCGAAAGATGAGCATTAGAGTTGGGAAGAACAAGTCCATCTTCGCCCGGTACCATTATTTGTGCATCAACCACCCTTAATGAAAAAAGCAGTTTGGCAATAGATAAAGCTTTCTCCAACTGTTCTTTAGATTCAATACCAAGAGCAGCCTTAGCTTCTTCTTGTGACAAAGTCAACAACTTGCCCAATTTCTTGACCGGTTGTTTAACAACTACTTCCTCATTTACAAAAGGTAACTGCAAAATTTCCTGGTACTTGCCTGTTGGCTTAACCGCTTGTATAACTGCTTTCTTTAAATCTTCTGCGGCAAAGACTGCTTCGTGTAATCTAAAAGCAACGGCAATATCAATCAATCCATCAATCAAAAAGGGGAGAATTGCAACCAACTCCACTTTTTGCTTTTCCTTTTGTTTGTCCAAACCAACCTTACGATCAAAGTGAGACTCAACCAACAACCTTTTCTCTGCCAAACTTAATTCCGGAACTAAGTCTAAAACTTCCTCACTTTCCAAAACATAATCAAGAATAGTGTTGCAAGTGATAATTTTAGCTGGGTCTTTATCGGCAAATCGAAGGACAATGTTGGCAGCAGTTTTAACATGCAAACCTTTCCTTGTATGATTTTTGACATTATTCCACCATTTTCCAACAAGTACGGGTAAAAGTAAACCAATCAAGATGAAATATAATACAACTACAATGGAGGAGTATTTACCCTCGACCAAAAATGTTGGTAATGCAATTCCATGGGTGATAGGCTGCTCGCCATCTGGATGTCCATATCGTATATAGTTTTCCCTCGTGGCGTCATCAGTCAACGCTTTATAAGCGCTGGTTAATCGAATATACTCCTGTTCCATTTTCATCCTCGCCTCGTCAGTCAAGTCTCTGGGCAACTTGTCGGGATGGTACTTTAACGATAACTTTCTATAATGACTTTTCACTTCTTTCTCACTAGATGAAAAGGACACATCCAAAATCGCATAAGGATCAAATCTACCAGACATGTCTTCTTCTTTTGTCATGTATAAAGCAATATAAATCACCGAAATCCATCCAAGAAACAAGACAAGTAAAGTTTTGCTGAAAACCTTCAGTGACTTTTGCTTGCTCTTGTAAGCACTTATGTATTTCACATTGGGAACATCTATGGTGTTGGAATTTTCCTTTATTGAACCAACAATTCTAGAATTAATTTTGTCAGGGTCAGAGGAAATAATTCGTGTAAAATACTTGATTGTCATCGGTAATAGGATGAAGGTCAAGAGTGCCATAACGAAGAATGGCCATGTCTCGCCCTCCCCATCATAGTTATATTCGGATGAGGCCATTATACCTTAAAGCCCCTGTCAACTTTCACACAACTTAAATATATTCTTCAGATGTATAAGTTTTTCACCCAAAATTTTTCGTATTGACGTGTTTTTCTTTAGGGAGTCTCCAATAGCCACATTGAAAAAAATTAACAAAAAAAAAAAAAAAAAAAATGAAAAGAACAATAAAAAAAAATGAAGAAATGTTAAAGATAAAACAAAGTATGATTGCCAGAGAAAAGGGTGAGAAGAAATGATGATAGAGAGTTAATCTGGGAAGGGGAAGAGGGTTGTCGAGAAGCGGAAACACTTGGCGTGTTTTTTTTTTTTGCTGGTGAAGTAACATATTTTTTTCTCTTCTTCTTCTTCTTCTTCTTCTTCTTTAAAAACCTAGTGGTGGAACAATCTGATAGGATTCTCCACATAAACTATATCTCTGGAATTTGCAGCATCGAAAACAGCCTTGTCCATTACAGAGCCGCTTGGTGCTGCGATAAATTTAACACCAGATCTTGCAGCTCTATAAATATTATCAGGGAAGGGGAAAAATGCATCTGAAGATAACGCAACATTGTTTAATTTGCTCAACCACTCTTTTCTCTCCTCTGGGGTTAATGGCTCGGGAACCTCAGCGAATTTGGACTCATATTCGCTCTTCTCTGGTTCCTCAGTTGGAACTTGATTAGAAACGTACAAGTCAATAGCATTGGACTTCTCTGGTCTCTTTACACCTTTGGCCCATTTGAATGCTAATACTTTAGGATGCTGTCTGAACCACCAATTATCAGCCTTGTCTCCGGCAAGTCTTGTACAGTGGATTCTTGACTGTTGACCTGCACCTAAACCAATAACCATACCGTTTTTGGCGTAGCACACTGAATTGGATTGAGTATACTTCAAGGCAATAGTAGCAATTGTCAAATCAATAGCACCTTGTTCGGGTAAATCTTTGTTTTTGGAAACAAATTCTTTGAATGAGGAACCCTTGATTATAGCATCATTTCTCTTTTGCTGCAAAGTGACACCATAAACTTGTCTATTTTCCATGATATCAGGTGTAAAATTAGGATCAATTTGCAAAACACAGTACTTGCCGCCTTTCTTCTTCTTCAAAATCTCCAAAGCCTCATCGGAATATCCTGGAGCAATAACACCATCGGAAACTTCTTTAGATATAATTTGAGCAGTAGGGGTATCAACAATATTAGAAAGTGCAATGAAATCACCAAAAGATGACATTCTGTCAGCGCCTCTGGCTCTAGCATAGGCATTTGCAAGTGGAGATAAATTCTCAATATCTTCAACAAAATAGATCTTCTTTTCAACATCAGACAATGGCAAACCTACTGCAGCACCTGCTGGTGAAACGTGTTTGAATGAGGCTGCTGCTGGCAAGTTCAATGATGCAGATAACTCCTTCACCAATGGCCATGAATTTAATGCATCCAACAAGTTTATGTACCCCGGAGAACCATTTAAAACCTTAAAGGGTAATTCTCCCTGTGATACAAAAGCTTGAGCAGGCTTTTGATGAGGATTGGCACCATACCTCAAGGGCAATTGAGACACATCTTCTGCATATTGTTTTCTGAAAAAATCAGAAATAGCTACGTCGTAATCAGCTGTGTGCTCAAAAGCCTTCAATGCTAATTTGTTTCTTGTTTCTGTGGATATTTTTCCATTCTTTAATTCGTGTAAAAACCCAGAGTAGTCCTTTGGATCTGATAAAATTGTAACTCTCTGGTGGTTCTTAGCAGCAGCTCTTAATAATGTGACTCCACCAATATCAATCTCCTCAATTGCTTCATCAACAGTCACTGCAATCTTAGAAACGGTTTCTTTGAAAGGGTACAAATTGCACACGACAAAGTCAACTTTCTCGATACCTTGTGCAACCAAGTCCTTTTCGTCGCTTTCCGAATTTCTTGCCAAGATTCCTCCGTGAACAGCAGGGTGTAACGTTTTGACTCTTCCTCCTAACATTTCTGGAGCATGAGTGATTGAAGAAACATCTTCAACAGGAAAACCAGCTTCACGGACCAATTTCGCAGTCCCACCGGAAGCCAAGATGCGGATATCAGCGGCAACCAAACCCTTGGCAAGATCCAAAAGACCTGTTTTATCGTAAACGGATAATATAGCAATTTGTTTATGTTCTGTCATAATTAAATGAAAACTCTATGATGACTCAACTCGACTGGACTATCTGTTCTGTTTGATGATGATAATTATTCAATTTTTCTTTAATTTTTTTTTCCTTTTTTTTTGGGAAATGGAAACTCTTGAAACAATTGCGCGAGATGAGCAAATAGTTAATTGTTGGAAAAACAAGAATAATCCTTTGATACGACAGTAGTAGCGCAAAAATTCAAGTGAGATCAGAATGAAACCAAAGTGATAATCTCTTCCAACAGCAAGTGGTGAAAGAAAATTGAAAATGAAAACGAAGAGAGGAAAATGAGACAATAAAAAAAATTGCGACAAGCAAACGAGACACCGAGGTGAAAAAAAAAAATAAAGAACACTCGTAATAGTTGATTACAAGTAGGTGTTTATTTGGCTAGGCTATTTGGCTAGGCTTTGCATGGCAAGACATATAGTAATAAAAAGAATGTTCGAATCTGATTTTATAGAAAAAGTGCATTTTCTCTGGTTAGTCGATATTGTTATTCAAAGTACACAGGTATACAAGTAAACAAATGATGTACAGCTCGCCAAAGAGAAGAGTCGATAAAAATCAGCAACACCTCGCCAAAAAGAGTCGATAAAAGTCAGCAACACCTCGCCAAAAAAAAAGTCGATAAAAATCAGCAACTTTATGATCTGTATCTCCATAATGACAATGTATTATGTTTCTTCCAAGTGTGTCTTCTACCGGCTCTGGTTTTGTTGTACAAGTGACCTTTGTTGATACCTCTTGATTTCTTACCAGCAGATGTAAGACCTCTAGCTTCTCTGTGTTTGTGAACAGCATTAGCAATCCAGTTGTATCTTGGGTCTCTTCTGACGGCCTTGTGTTGAGGGTCAACTAAAATAACCTCAAAGTATTTGTAAGTAGAGTCTTGGTTAACCCAGTAAGAGTTCAAAACTCTCAAGTTGGCTGCTCTTCTACCAACTCTCTCTTCAGCGGTGGTTCTCAATGATTTTTGGTACTTCAACTGGTTAACACCTTGGTTGGTTGGTTTACCGTAAGTAGCACCTTTTGGAACTGGTCTCTTTCTTCCACCTCTTCTAACTCTAATTCTGTAAATAACAAAACCTTGCTTAGCCTTGTATCCCAATCTTCTTGCCTTGTCTGGTCTAGATGGTCTTGGGGCTCTGTGAATAACATTCTTTTGTCTGTATTCCCAGCATCTGACCCTGTAAAGGAATCTCATAACATCGGATTGCTTCTTTCTTTGCAATTCTTCCAAGTATTTGTATGCACCCATCTTTGATAGTTGTTGTTGTTGGCTGTGAAGTAGAGGTGAAAAACCAAGTTAACTTTTAAAAGATATTCTTCTCTTAGTAATTTTTTTTTTTTCACTTGTTTTAAGTGAAAAATTTCAACCTTGTCACAAAGAAAGAAAGAAGAAAAAAATAAATGAATATATAAATTTATAAATAAACTCAAACACTTCAATGCTAGTAAATGAAGTTGCAAAAATGACCATGAAAGAGTATGCATTTGCAAACCTTTCCCTCAAATCATCCCTTCTTTGCTAGCATCGTTTTTTCCCGAATCATCCTTTCTCTGCTATCAAATGCTTGCCTTTAATCTCTCGCTTTGCTAAGTTTTAGGGGGGTCTAAATGTTGAAAGGAGCCCAGTTAGAGAAATAAAAAAAAGTTGAATATATTTGATTACACGTGAGCGTGTCTTTTGTTAGGGCTATAACTATGTGTTGCATTTTTATTTTTATTTTTTTTGCAGCCAAACGCTACCGTGGTTAAATTTAGACCGCCTCCCCCCCCAGATTGAAAAGAGCGTCACTATCTCGCTCTGCTCGATAGTGGAGCACAGTAAGTGCCACAGACATCATCTCCACTATCGAGCAATATTGGTTAGTATATGGACAAATGAGTTTATGAGGAAAGACTAATTAGAAACTATAAACTACATTATAGAATGCGACACATTGTACTGACACATCTATAACGCAGACCAGACTCGCTCGCTCGTCTAGTCTCTAGTCTCTAGTCTCTTCTCTACTTTTCCTCTTTCGACTATCGGGAACAGCTCGTTAGTCTATCTCTACTCTCTAGGTTGTTTACTCTTGGTGGTAGGTGTACTCTACTGTTCTGTTGTACTCTAATCCTGTACTGACACATCTATAGCGCGGTGTAGTCAGTGTCGCTAGTCACTGTTGCTCCACTATCTCGCTCTACTCGATAGTTGTAGAAGTAGTGGTGAATTATAGCTTTGTTGAGTTTTTACTATGACATAATTAGTGTCGCTACATACATTGTTGATGTGTTTGTTTTTTTGCACCCAAATGAGAGAAAAACTGTTACATTTCCCTTCATATATTTTGACAGGGTATACGCTTGTATGAGGTAGATACGGCTCCTTCATTTTCTTATTATATATACACGATTCCACTTTTTAGTAGAATATTTGGGAAACGTGTTGCTAGTGTTACTACAACGTGTTGTGCTCCACTAGCGAGCAGAAGCGAGATAGTGTCGCTAGTTGCTAGTGTTACTACAACGTGTTGTGCTCCTCTATCTCGCTCTGCTCGATAGTGTCGCTAGTTGCTAGTGTTGCTACAACGTGTTGTGCTCCACTATCTCGCTCTGCTCGATAGTGTCGATAGTGTAGCTCTATTTGGAAGACCTTGGAATACGATGGCATATATTATTTATATGACCCGTGCACTTTTGCGATTGAATGCGAGTTTCTTAAAGCAAGTACATTACGATAACATACAACAAATTAAACCAGTGCCGATAACCCATTTTACCTGCTTGTATCCACCTGAGGAATAATGAACAAAAGAAGCACGAAGTTTCCTTTAACTAAGCGGGACCTTTTACATACAAAAGTAAATAATCAACTTTGTGTAATTTGATATTTAGTGAAGCTCATCGCAAAAACTGCGCTATATGATTTAAGGTTCCTTTCTAACTTGTACAGAAGGGAGGAGAATTTAGACAGCACCATTAAGTTATATCACGATGGGAGATGCCATGCACCATGTTTCTACAGATAATATGAACGATCGTAAAGAGCAGACTAAAGATGGACCTAATTCGGAAAGTATTCAAAGTGCATTGGAAAATGATCGAGAGCAAGATTTACAAATCAATATCGGGGAGGAAGATATAGAAAAAGGCCATTTGGAAGAGCCCTTACTGCCGAACAAGTCCCTTGAGGGAAATCAATTGGATACAGAGAAGAAAGAGGAGCAGGAGAAAGAGGAGCAGGAGAAAGAGGAGAAGAAAGAGGAGCAGGAGGAGAAGGAGGAGGAGCAGGAGAAAGAGGAGCAGAAGGAGGAGCAGAAGGAGAAGAAAGAGGAGCAGGAGGAGCAGGAGGAGCAGGAGGATAAGGAGGAAGAAGAGGATAAGGAGAAATCTAAGAGCGCTCTCAATGAAGACATTTCAGAAGATTTGCACCATAGTCTGGAACCAAAAAATGAATTCACTGGAGATGAAAAAGCCAAAAACACAATACTTGAAGAAGTGGCTGTGAATATGCAAGAGACGAAAGCTTTTATTAGCAGTAATGCTAATGCATCTGAAGAAACGACTAATACCAATAATGAAGCCATTACTGACAAGGAGAAAACCGAAGCAGGAGACTTATCAAGTGATGATGATGATAATGATGATAATGATGATGATAATGACGATGACGATGATGATAATTCCTCAAGCAGTTCCGACGAGAGCGATGAGGAAGATATTTCTGATTCCGTTTCACAAGAAAAGGAGACACAACTTGAAGCAAACGCTGCCATTGACATTGACAATGACGAAGATGACGCCATTGATGGTCCTATCAAGTCAGTAAACGAAGTTGAGGAAAAGGCTCTTTCTTTGCCAGATGACTACAAGATTCCAGAAAATGCACCAATTGAACGAATTGGTGAGATCACTGGAATTGTAGAAAACTCAATTATAATAAAAGCAAAGACTTCAGGGGAGTTTCGGATACTTAAGGAGGGCTCTATTTTTTGCTTTGAAGATAGACAGCCGATTGGTCCATTGTTTGAAATATTTGGCAGAGTTCAACTGCCAGTTTACAGCATCAAGTTTTCTACTAAAGAGGAAACAGAAAAGTTTAAAGATTGTAAGGGCAAAACTGTGTGTTATGTTGTAACTGACTCACAGTTCTTATACACTGATACAATTAAACACGTCAAGGGAACTGATGCAAGTAATTGCTATGACGAAGAACTATTGGAGGAGGAGCAAGAGTTTTCCGACGACGAAAGCGAGTTAGCAGCAAAGCAAGCAAGGAAAAAGAAAAGGAAGAATAAAGATGTCACGAACCTCAAAAAGAAAGAAGAAAATAGGCCCATTAAAAGACAACATGTTCTGTCCTATAGCCCAATGCATAACTCGAATCTGTCAAGATCAAATCCGGCAAGTTACGAGCGTACTCAATACTCAAACTATGCATCTAACCAACAGCTTAATCAGTACCCACAAAATTCCAATCTTCAGTATGATTATCCTTACCAGCCGCAATTTAGCACCAACCATGCTTACCAACAACCTCCATACAACGCCTCTAGCTTTAATCAGCCCAGTGCATACATCACTCCGTATTATCAACAATCAGGAATCGCACCATCAATGAATCAGTCACCACCATCAATGAATCAGTCACCACCTCAGTATAATCAGTTATACCAGCAGCCAAATCAAAATGTAAACAGTGCTCAGTTGGCACATTTACAAAACTTGCTTATGCAACAACTACAAAGAAATCAACAATGCAACAATCCGAACAATGACTACCACCCGGACAACAAGCAATAAGTTGTAAATGTACCTCTTTATATATGCATTTCACAATATATAGACACACACACACACACACATATATATATATATATATTCATTTCACATCACAGCTAGAACTTTCTCAGCTTTCATCAAAGCAAACAGCGGGAATCCTGCTTTTTTTGCTACTTCCAATGCATGCGACCTTTCACTAATTCCCGGCTCTAAAGTATGATCTATCATTACCCGCACATCTGTATTACCACACATATCTAATTCCAACACTCTTGTACGACGAAATCTGATTCGCTCTTGATTTACTTTCTCGTCATCAAGAATTCCTTTTAACTCTTTTGCAAAATGAGTCGCGAAAAATGTCCGGCATTGGTTGATCTGAAGTAAACTCACTAATGTTGCATAAGCAATAGCCAAACCCTCCTTGCCGCTGGTTCCTCTACCTACTTCATCCACGATGGCCAAGGACTTCGATGTCGCGTTCAACAAGATATTACTTGTTTCAACCATTTCTACCATAAACGTGCTCAAGTCATTGTAGAGGTCATCCGAAGCCCCTATTCTTGTAAATATTCTATCCACTATACCGATTCTCGCCTTCTCTGCTGGGACAAATGAGCCTGCTTGGGCAAGAATAACAATAAGCGCATTTTGTCTTAGAAACGTACTTTTCCCACCCATGTTGGGACCAGAAATAACCCACATTAGTTCCTGTTTATTAAGCTTTGAGTCGTTGGGAGTAAACATGCTACCAGCATCCTTGAGACTTAAATCAACTACGGGATGGCGACCCCCAACAATTTCCAATCTAGTAGACTTCTCAACTTGTGGACAGCTCCAATTATGCTCCTCGGCAATGATAGCAAATGAGGCTGTCACGTCCAAAAAGTCAACTGCTTTTCCCAACTCTCGAATCTGCTGGGCCTTCTCAGATATTTGCTCTTTCAAACGCATAATAATATTTCTTTCGATGCTCTTAATTGAGTCCTCTTTGTCCAAAAGTTTGTGCTGCAATTCCAACCACCTCTGAGACCGATACGTCAATGTCCTTTTCTGACGTAATAACACGTCCGACTGGAATTTCTCAGCAGCAGCACTTATTGCGTCTAATTTGGCATTAATAACCAACACATTTGACCACCGGCTATACTTTTCTCTTTTGGATATTGTTGCTTTTCGGTCTAAAAGAGACAATTCTGTTTGAAGCTCATTCAAGAAGCTTTCTTCTTCTGAAACTAATTGGTCGAATTCATCGTGAAGTAATTTCAATGTCTCGTTATAATCTTTTCTAATTTGAAACAGAGGCTCAACGCCTTGCTCATCTTTAGTTCTGTACTTTTCCAAGAAAGAATTGGAATCCATCTCATTATCATTATTAACATCTTCCTCCAAACTGGAAACGACAGTAGCGTCAACAACATCTGCAGCTTCTCCTTTTTCTGCATCACCAACCACATCTGAATCACACAGACTTAGGGGAACATCAATAATTGCGTCCAATATTGTATTTGCAAGTTCCATAGGTACGTCAAATTTATCGACAAAGCCGCCTAATGGACGCAATCCCTTCGAATCCTTTGTAAATTCGTCTTTCAAGAAAGATTTCAACTGCTCCAAATCTAGCAATGCGTCTGCTAATGCTTTCATATTGGACACATCATCATTGGTTCCTATTGAGATTTTCTGAATCACACGAATGAAATCGGGTAACTTTTGCAATCGTTGACGAGTTACTAATCTCAAGTGGTGGTACTTCAAAAATATGCCAACGTACTTTTGTCTCTTTTGAATTTCGACAACATCTGTTAGAGGAGCCTTTAACCATTGAAGAAGTAAGCGGGAACCAGACTGTGTGCAAGTCCTTTTTATTGACGAGTGCAATGTTCCAACCGTCGATATTCTTCCTGTTGTTGCCCGTTCGGTCAATTCCAACGTTTCTCGCGTCCTTGAGTCCATTTGCAAAGTGTCATTGTTGCAAAATCTCGTAGGCAAGTCCAACCGCATTTGCACTTCTGGTAAATTGACGTTGATGTAAGATAATGCGAAATTCAAAGCGGCTTGCTCACGAACGCTCAAACCTTCCAAGAATTTCCGAACCGCTTGAGCACTACCTTTGAAATGTGATTTGGAATTTATATTTGAATATTGAGTATTATGATACCGTACAAAGTATTTTTTAAACTCTTGCAAAGGAGGAAACCACGAAATTAGATTAGAGCTTTTTTCAAAGTACTCTACTGGCACCAATATTTCGCTAGGATTGATTCGAGACACATCGGCAATCAAGTTCCCCAAGGTTGTTTGCTGGACAAATGTTTCTCCTATCGAAACATCAATCCAACACAATCCAACTGTCAAGTCAGGATCAGCAATAGTTTGCGTCATATTGGGCGGGAAGGAAATTGCCAATAAATAGTTGTTCTGATTGAAATTCATAAAGCTCTCATCCATCAACGTTCCCGGGGACACAATTCTCGATACCTTGCGATGAAGCAAATTTTGTATAGTTCTATTCTGAGTATCATATTGGTCAACTATCGCCACATTCACGCCATGTTCGTGAACCAACATCTCTGTGTATTTTTTGATCTGCACCAAGGGGAATCCTGCCATAGGTATGTTAAAATTGCTGGTCTTTTTGTATGCTACTTTCAAGCCGAGTTTTGGTCCAAATTCCTCCGCTTGATCGAAATGTAGCTCATAAAATTGTCCAATTTGAATCAAACTGACGCAGCTTGGATTCTGGTCTATAATCCGCTTGATCGAGGCAAATAATGGAGGCATGGTTGAAACCTCAGTAGCTCCAATTGGGGTATTAATTCTATCCCTGCGACCACCTCTATCCCAACTCTCTAACCGGTCTCGGTGTCTCGGCTTATACAAAACAGTACAAGTTTCAAAAAATCTAGCATATTTTCGACTTGTATCATTGCAAAAAGCTCTTCTCATTCTCTATAGTTGCAAAAGGAAAACTCTTGTCATTTACCCTTTGTTAGCAATTTTGAAATTGTACCTCTAGCTTTATCTTGGCATCTAACGACCGCCTACTCAGTTATTTATCCTCTTTAAAAGACATTGAAAACCGGTTTTCGATAATTGAAAATTTTTGAAACAGATTTGTATTTATTGCAAAACAAAATAATTTAAAGAAAATGAGCTCACAGTCGTTGACTTGTTTTAAGAGTGAAACGTAGAGTATAGAGATATAACATTATCGACAACACTATCGAGCAGAGCGAGATAGTGTTGAAACAAATTACCGAGTATTGCTCCACTATCTCGCTCTGCTCGATAGTGTCGTGTCGATAGTAGTGCAACACTTGATAGCCTGTTACAACACTATCTCGCTCTGCTTGATGGTGTCACTGCTCGATAGTGTCACTGCTTGATAGTAGTGCAACACTTAATAGCTTGTTACAACACTATCGAGCAGCGCGAGATAGTGTCGTGTCGATAGTGTTGTCGATAGTGTCGTGTCAATAGTATAAGGCTTTTTATTTATTTCTTTCTTGAACTTCTTCTCACCAGTGGCTGTCGCGTTGCAGCCGGCTGTACGTTGATACTTCTACTAGACCTCCTTGTTTGCAAACTTGATTGATTTGCATCGACTTTTTCTGCTTTATCAGTTTTTCGTATTCTGTCTTTTTTGTTCCCACTTTTTGCATTTGCATTCGTTTCCCCCTCGTCCTCGGAAATAGGCTGCTCTTGCTCTTGCCAATTGTCTTCATCTTTGATATGAGTTTCCGACCTTGTTCTCCTTCGAGTGGGCAATGACGGAGCAGCAGCAGCAGCAGCAGCAGGAGGAGGCGACGATTCCTGATCAGCCTCTGTGTACTTTGTCTTTTTCCTTGTAGATGTCAATTGTACTTGTACAGGCTCCTCTTGGTCGTCACCCAATTTGACACTGAGCCTGGTTCTTTTTCTTGGCAACAAAGTTGCTGTTGATGTTTCCGTATTAGGTTGTCTTTGTCTTGTTCTATTTGCAGGCGCTGAATCATCATTATCGCCTTCTTCCTCATTGTCATCCAAATGAGTTTCCTTTGATTGATTTTCTTCCAAGTGGTTTTCCTCTTTTATACTGCTATTTTTCTTATCTTCTTTCAGGGCATTTGCCTGATCAGCCAGGTGCGCTACTACTACATGATCATTGTCATCACTATTATCCTCCTCCTCCTCCTCCTCCTCCTTTTTACCATGATCATCATTTTGAGTATCCGATGATTTGTCTTTGGTCTCTTTTTCCGCGCTGTCTTCGATAAATGTCTTTTGACCAATAATGCTCTCTTCTTTCTCTACTGTAGAGTTTCTTAACCGTCGTTTCTTCAAATTCTCTGGTGCAAATTGACTTCTTGTTTTCCGTTTATTTGATTTGGTTGTAGAATCGTCATTAGACTCCTCCTCCTCCTCCTCCTCTTCTTCTTCTTCCAGTAAAGCCTCATTTTCTTTCTCATTCGCGCTCTCGCTCGCGCTCTTGCTCTCGCTCTCGCTTTTGCTCTCGCTTTCACTTTCACTCTCTTTCCTTACATCGGACACCAGTTTGTCCTCCTTCTCAGCATTGGCTCCCCCTTTAACTGGCGAGTCTTCATCTTCAGTTTCTTTTGTTTCTTGTACATCGATACTTTCTTCACTCCCATTATCTTCTATAGCGTCAATTCTCGGTAGATTGTATAATTCCCCAAGTTTCTGCCATACATCATCATCGGTAAGTGGCTCCTCCTTCAGCACATTCACCTCCTGGTTTATTTTATTGCATATTATCTTGACATTCTCATGTTTCTTTTTCCCTGCTGGTTTATAGTCGCAGATTAAACTAAACAACTGTATTTCTTCTTCAACCGACCACTTTCTCCCAGCAGATTCAGCAGATTCAGCAATTACCGACATCTCATCAATCGTAATTGAAATAACCCTCGGTAAGAAGCAAATTTGGGCAATTCCTCCCCCTGTCAGTTTAAAAGAACTTACTCCAATCTTAACAAACTTTTACATTTTAAAATTGAACAAGATGGAAAAAAAAAAAAAAAAATTAAAAGTGAAAAATTTCTTTCCTTAATAAACCTTTGGTTATTGGTAAGGAAGGAAGGATATTTGCTGGCTAAGCTAAGCTATATTGTTGTTGTTATTGTTATTGTTGCTGTTGCTGTTGCTGTTGCTGTTGCTGTTTCCCTCTTTTGGCGTACCAAGGTTTTAGAGTATAAAGATGCCGCGGAAGTTGGATCGAGTTTCCCGCATGGTCAGGGGCGGTGTTGAAATGTCTATGAATAGATTCAATTTATTCAATTTATACAGAAAGAGTCCTATAAATTATATTGGGAAAACTTTATACCAACAGAAATGGGCAGCCAAATCGGAAACGAGGTCGTACCATGGTGAGCATTTGAATGAGAAAAGGTTTAAGAAAGTCTTATTTGAGCCTGAACTTAAGACGTACTCGCAACTAGATGCATCGTTAAAAGGTCAAGATGTAGCACCAACACCTATTACGTTGCAGACCTATGCAACTTTGGAGAAGAGGCTAGAGATTGCTGTTTTTAGAAGTCTATTTGCTTCTTCCGTTAGACAAGCGCGTCAGTTCATTCTTGGCGGATACGTCAAGGTCAATGGAGTGAAAATCAAGCATCCTTCTTTCCCACTAAAGAGCGGTGACGTATTTTCCGTTGACCCTGAAAAAGTCTTGTTTGCTATGGGCAAGTCCAAACCAAGTTTGAGTAAGGCGATCAATATTGACAATAAGCAGGTGAGGTACTGGAATCACTATGTAAGTATGGCTAAAAAGGACCCCAAGGCAGCCTGGGAGAGGCAGCAAAATAAATTCAAATCCTTGAATCAAATAGAAAACTTTGAAAAGAGGGAAACACTTGATGCTCAAAAGAAACAAGGTGAATTGATGATGAAAAAGAGGCAGAATGCGACAAACAAAATGACCATTTTGGAAGATATTATAAATCTTGGAAATGCCGCTGGCCATAATATATCCGTTGAAACGTTTCACAAGTATGGTGATGTTGCCAAAGAGAAATGCTTGATAATTTATCAAGGATTATCCAGATTGAACCATCCACTTTTAAAAGAAAAATCGCATGAAGCTTTGAATGCGTATTTTGCCAAGGAGACGGAAATGTCCAACGAAGAAAAAACTGAGTTCAGAAAGACAAAGAATATTTTGAGGGAGTTGGAGAAGAGCGAATGGAAAAGAATACGATTGGAAGGTGCAAATGATGGCAAGTTTTTTGATCCATCTAATATAATGAGACAAACTACTTTTACGCCAATAGATAAGGAAAAAGTTCTTGAAGATGAAACAAGCGCTAAAATCAATTTCCCATGGCAGCGCCACTTGTACGGCCGTAAGGAACCACTGAAGCCTTATTTCACTCCATGGACCCCACGGCTGTTTCTCGGTGCTTTTGCAATTTTGCCATCTCATATCGAAGTATCGTTTGATACTTGCCATGCCGTGTACTTGAGAGACCCAATTGCAAGACCAGGACATTCTGAAGTTATAACGCCCTTCCCAGAACATGTTCACGAGAGGGCTTATATGTACTACATAAAGAGAGGTATGTGATGTTTCCTGTAAATAGAATAGACACTATCGAGCAGAGCGAGATAGTGGAGTAGCACTTGATAGCTTGTTGCAACACTAACTATGCCATACTCTTTGACTCTTTTACTCTTTTACTCTTTGACTCTTTTACTCTTTTACTCTTTGACTCTTTTACTCTTTTACTCTTTGACTCTTTTACTCTTTTACTCTTTGACTCTTTGACTCTTTGACTCTTTGACTCTTTCATCCATTGCCTCTTTGACTCTTGGTGAAAAAAAATGGGTGAAAAAAAAATGGTAGGCGGTGCAATTGGATATAGCCTAGATGGCGCGTCTTTTAGCAAAGCATGTTCGTCGAGCAAAGGTCATTTCACCGTTGCTTCCACCGTTGTTAGCGGCAACAAGGGATCTAGAGAGGGCTCAATTGGAACTAAAATGGATCAAAGAAGAGCTTCCCAAGTCGGAATGGGTACTGGCGGTGAATTTGAGAAAAGGACTTGTTCCCTTACAATACATCCTTAAATCTCAACCTTTTGGTGATTTGAATATTATTTGTCGTGAAGGGGTGTTAATACCGAGGTGGGAAACAGAGGAGTGGTGTACCAGATTGGCGAAATTCATAATTGATAGTAAATTATCAAAAGTCAATATCGTTGACGCATGTTCTGGTTCTGGTTGTATACCACTTTTGCTAAGCCATTTATTGGCAAAAAACTCAATTGACTCAAGAGCTTACGGGTATGACATATCTGAAAAAGCTGTTGAACTAGCTAAAGAAAACTTGGAGCTGTATCTTGCTACTTATCCGAGTAAACGAATACAGATATCGTTCCATTTGGCGGATGTTTTTGATTCAAAATTATGCAAGAGTGTAAATATACAAGGTGATGATGGTACTGGCATAGATTTGGTCACTTCTAACCCGCCCTATATTCCATTGGAAGACTACAAAAAGTCTTTATGGAGAAACGGAGTTGAAAAATCGGTCAGATTGTATGAACCAAGCCTAGCTTTAATTGGAAACAACAAAGTCTACTCAAATTTAATCCAAAATCTTGTTGTTCCAGTTGGAGCCAAAGGCTTTGTTTTTGAGGTTGGTTATAAAGATCAAGCTGATTTTGTTAATAAATCGATGGATTCTGCGAAATGGGGCGTAGGAGTGATGAAAGATTCTGCCTCAAAAGTACGATGCGTGATTGGTTGGCAAAGGGAGGGAAAGTTTGCCGAGTTTAGCAAGCTATGTGATGACGTATATTAAGAATCTTGGTACTTGGTACTTGTTACTAGGTACTTGTTACTTGGGTCTCCTGCCCCTTTTGAAAGTGGTTTTATTTGTCAGCTGCCATATCCGGTGTCACAGAGTTTTCAGATACAAATTCTACAGACTCTCCTTCTTCCTCTTCTCGTTCTCGCTTTCTTTTCATACCTTTACCTACAGCAATGATAGCCACATTAGGAATCACTCGTGTGCCCCACAACACGTATCCACCACCGCTTCTCATTGTCATTGTAGGATGAATTCTACCAGGAATAGTCTGATACGGCCTCACTCTTGTTTCAAATATGGAAGATGCTAAAATCCTTTTGTCGCTGGTGAAGTTAGCTTGAACTTCTGCTAGAGGCTCTTTACACTGGTTGTAAATGACTATTGGTTTGGAACCACCAATTTTCGGAATTATGAATTCCAATGCCTCAGGCATATATAAGGTCGACATTGATATGAAGCCATCGAAGTTGCCTTCTTGTGCTGCATCTATGATATCATTAATCTTTTGCGCTCGCTCGCGCCGCTTGTTATGCTGTTCTCTTGCTTTTGATTTCTTGATATCTTTTGCATCTACTTCTTCAAACTTTATTTTTTCATTTTCAGGTTCAGCAAATTGTAACCAGTTGATTGGTTTTACAATCTTATCAATTACCTCATCTCCGTAGTCCGAATATGTCAAGGCTATGAGATTTGAATGTTCATTTTCGTGAAGTAGAATAATTGACCCTTCGTTGTTCATTCTTTCCATCATTGCATAAACAAGAATACCACCAGTTTCGTCAATAACTAGATATTTACCTCCTGGTCTCACATTACCATAGGACATGAGCAAGCCCAATGACTCAATTGATAAATTTAGCACCCTATTCGCGTCTTTCTCGATGTAATACTCCAACAACTGGGAGGCCGAAAGATAGTCGACCGAAAACCTCCTCAAGAATTTCTGCTGTTTCCTTTTCACATATTTCTGCTGTGAGAATACAGTCTTTTTATCAAAACCTTCATGACCTTGGACAATTTTTTCAATAATCATTTGACCAACATTTGAAGACGCCCCACTTTTTTTCAACTCATCAATATCCTTCTTGCTTAAACTCTGGATTTTCGCTCCAATATCGACGATATTTTGATTATTCTCAGCACTATTGTTAAAAATTTTGGTCAACTCCTGCTTCTGGGCATCTCTATCTTTATCCGCAAAAACATTTAATTCTGCTTGCTCCGATATACATTTTATTGGCACTGCCTTGTTGTCTTCTATTATTTCAAAAGATGAGCCTAGCGGATATCCCAATATGTGAGATACTTCAAATGTGCCAAATTTTCCCAATCCTATTAAACCCGATTCTTGTAACAACACAATCTTCAACCCGTTCGAGGGGAGTCTAATGATTACATGCTGTCCCGCCTCTATCGTAGAGTCGTTCTTCTTTACAGCAGCCATGTCGAGATCTGGCACGCTGGTACTTCTAATTCAGTCACACAACACTTACTTATAATTACCTATATATATACAAGTTGGTCCTTTTATTCTTCTTTACAGTTTTGAAGATTTTATAACCGTCTGCTTTGCTTGATGTTTTTTTTTTTTTTTTTCATCTCATCTCATCTCATCTCATCTCATCTCATTTCATTTCACCAAATTAACTTATTCACAGTAATATAGTTTGCAAGAAGAATAGCAAAGTATGGGAAGAAAGGCCAGGAACAAACAGGGAGCTCCACCAACCTATGACGAGTTCAAAGCTCTGAAGGAGGATAAGAAGAAGAAAAGCTTCAAGAGTAAACAATCTTTAGAGGATTCTAAAACTAGTACCAAGTTGAAGCGGAAGAATAGCCAAAATGAAGTGGATCATCTGAAGCCTTATAAGAAATCCAATTTTCAAAAGGCTCGAGTTACGGAAGATGACGAGTTACCCGCAGTAGACTTTGAAGAGTTGGCTTCTGCGAGAAAGTCATTATTTGATGATTCTGACGAAGATGTAGAGCCTGGTGAGTTGGAAGAGTTGGAAGATGATGAGTTTGATATAGATGGTTTGGAAAAAAGCGGCAGTGATTTGGACTCGGATGAGGAAGATCGAATAAAACCCATATTTTCAGACGATGAAAATAACGTTGATGACGACGACGACGACGACGACGATGGGGAAGAAGATTTGGAAGGATTAAATGCACGGAATATGGAACTCTTTTCTAAACAATTGGATGAAGAAAATGAGCTCGAAGCTGAAGAGGCACAAAAGGAACTTTTGGAGGAAGGCACAGTGCAGCCGAGGGCGAAGGTGTTACCCACTGAAGCAGAAGAAGAAGAGATTGCAAAGGGACCACCAGATGTAACAATGGTAAGAACGAGAATGTTGGAGATTGTAAAAGTTTTGGAAAATTTCAAGTCATTGGCTGAAGAAGGAAAATCAAGAGCAGAGTACATATCTCGGTTACTCAAAGACATTTGTGAATATTTTGGGTATTCTGAATTCTTAGCCGATAAGTTGTTCAACTTATTTTCTCCTTCAGAGGCAATGGAATTTTTTGAGGCAAACGAAATAGCAAGACCTATTACAATAAGGACAAATACTCTCAAAACCAGGAGACGCGACTTGGCTCAGAGCTTGGTGAACCGAGGAGTCAATTTGCAGCCTATAGGTTCTTGGACTAAAGTTGGACTTCAAATTTTTGATTCACAAGTGCCAATTGGAGCTACACCAGAATATTTAGCAGGACACTATATTATACAGGCCGCATCCTCCTTTTTACCCGTGATAGCTTTAGATCCACAAGAGAATGAACGTATTTTAGATATGGCCGCGGCACCTGGTGGGAAAACCACTTACATATCAGCATTGATGAAAAACACCGGGTGTATATTTGCCAATGATGCTAACAAAGCTCGTACCAAATCTTTGATAGCAAATATCCATCGTTTAGGCTGTAAAAACACTATTGTTTGTAACTATGATGCAAGAGAGTTTCCAAAAGTGATTGGAGGTTTTGACAGAATACTTTTGGACGCTCCTTGCTCGGGGACAGGTGTTATAGCGAAAGATGAGAGTGTTAAGATTAGCAGAACTGAAAAAGACTTTATACAAATCCCTCACTTGCAGAAACAGTTGTTGTTGTCTGCCATTGATTCTGTTGATGCAGATTCCCGTACTGGGGGGGTAATTGTCTATTCCACTTGTTCGGTTGCTGTGGAAGAGAATGAGGCTGTAGTAGACTATGCATTGAGAAAAAGACCCAATGTAAAATTAGTTGAAACTGGATTGGCTATTGGTAAGGAAGGGTTTATTTCGTATCGTGGAAAACATTTTAATCCTAAATTGAATTTGACAAGAAGATACTATCCCCATACATATAATGTTGATGGTTTTTATGTTGCCAAATTCAAGAAAATTGCATCCTCACCTCACGACGTTTCCAAGAGCGGAGCTAGAGAGAAAGAAAGTGCTGCAAGGGCAGAAGCTGCTGAAGAGAGTATTATTCACGACGATTTTGCCGAGTTTGAAAATGATGAAGATGAAAAGATTATGGATAAATCAAAAAGAATAAGTTTGAAAAAGAAAGGTATAAATCCAAATTCCAAATAGTAAACTATCATAGTATACAAGCATTTCCCAACCCATGCTCTTTGATATACTCTGGTCCATATTCTTCAAATTCTGCTCGTGTAACATACGCGTCTTTCGAATCCTCGCTATTGGCCCATTTGCTCATTCCATGCCAGGCATCTAACAATGGATCTTTGGCTGTACGTACGTTCAATGGCGTGCCAATAGGAAGAAAGCCTCTAGTATCCCTTTCAATTCTATTTCTAAAACCAGGCAACAACGCTAAACCGCCAGTAATGAATACATTCTGAGCCATGGCATATGATTGACCAGCAAGTTGAAAATTACCATCCAACCTTCTCCTCAATAAATCACCTATTATTTCGCTGATACCGGCTTGATCCAAGCCTCCAATACTTGGTTGAAACAATATTTCCGGTACTCTAATTCGTTCCACATTCAAATGGATTTGATGATTCTTTTTAATTATATCCGGGTGATTTGCAATCTCATCTGGCGACAAACCGTCGGCTTGCATCGCAATTGTGATATTCGGCCGTGGTCCATGAATGAATTTGTGCAACACCAGACTTTTCCAGTCAAAGGAATTAGCTGCAGCAAACGTATCTTCGTGATAGAAATTCGGATCATACTTTAATAAATCTTCCTCAACCTCCAATATGCTCTTGTTTATAATTTCCAATTCTTCTTCTACACTTTGATTCGATATTTCTCTGTACGCGTTCCAATCGTCATCATTAGTTCCAAAAGTATCGTTTGGGTCATTATCGATGGTTGCATTTGCATTACGCCGTCTTTTTCTAGATGCAGCAGAAGTAGAGCCAGTTTCGTCATTTGCCAATTCAGCTATATTTTTCATACGTTGCTGAGCTGCTGCAGACTTTCTATCCTTCATTGACTCTAATAGCTTTTGTCTGTTTTTGAGTTTGCTTATCAATTCTGCCAAATTCACTTTCTTTGCCGTACACCAATCATCCAAATCTCGTTCTCTCCATTCTTGCTGTTCTTTTTCATATCTTGCCTTTATTTCTTCTTCTTGTCGTTTTAATTCTCTATTTCGTTCCCTTGCTTCAACGTTTGCTTTATGCAATTTCTGTTTTCTTTTCTCCTTGATTTGCTCCTCGTTTAATTGGTCGTCAGGTATATCCACCAAGGGCCAAGTCATTGTTTCCAGATCGGCATTGGCGTCTTCACCATCACCCTGCTGTTGCGCAGCAGCGGCCCTCTTTAATGTCCGCTCCAATGAAACCAAATATTTCTTGAAATCATCAGCATCTTCAAATCCAGCTTTGATCAAAATCTCTTCAAATTCCGTTGCACTCAAATGAGAATTATCTTCTTTAAGTTTTACATAGTATTCCCATTCTTCTTGCTTTTCAACCAATTTTTCCAAACGCTTTTGTTGAGCTTGTTTCTGCAACCGTTTCCCCTGTTCTTTTCTTTTCTCGGCCTGCTTTGCCAACTCTTCTTCTGTTTTCTTATTTTCCACCTTAACGGCTATATCCACTGGCGCTTGTACCACAATATCTTTTTTCTCTAAAACATCCATATCTAGAATATGCTTCAACTCTCTGTTGTAGTCCTCTGATACGTAACAGAAATCTTGAAATAAATTGGTTGTATGAGTGGAGTTCAACTTGTTTGGAAAGTATGGGTATTTTAAGCTCAACAATTTTGACAAGTACAGTTGTGATTGGTCTCCACCCCAATCTATTCTCTTGGCTTGTGTCATTAATGCTTTTCCTTCAATCACTGGTATGATAGACGTCAGTTCATTTCCTGTTCCAATTACCAACCCAGTAGAGTGACCATTGGTATTGTAATAAAATGAAAACAAGGAGTCCAACCCGAAACTGATTTTGGGTACTTGGTAAGCCTCAAACAAAAGTTCATACATTGTTTTGCGTTGATGGTAGGTACAGGTGATTGGTTCAGTCATTATTATCGGATTGTTTAGTTTGCCATTATTACTAGTGACTCCCAAGTGTTCAAACGAGTAATCCAACATAAACTCTATGTAGTCCCAATTCGTAATTAACGGACCATCAAAGGGGGTTTTGGTTGTGGATTTCAAAGAAGCATCTGCATACACATCGTTTCCAATAATAGTCAACGTTTTCAATGCCCTTCTATCGCGATGACGAGATATGATTCCAGGAAATACATTGTTGGGCTCGGGACTATTAGTGAGTCCTACTCTCCATGTTGATGTACCTAAATCGAGCGCTATTGGTACTTGAGGCTGATAATTCTGATAAAACGGTTCCGGCTTATTTGAACCAATCTGAATATCCTTTAGATAGTGCACTTCTTGCTGCGGGAGCTTCTCCTCCTTCGATTCACGTTTTGACGGCAACATTTGATGACTTGTCTCTGGTCCCTACCCTTAACAACAACAACAACAACAACAAAAAAAAAATCCTTTCGACACAGAAAAATAAAAAGGGCAACTGGTGACTCCTGCGCAGCAAAAGAAAAAAAGACAACTGGCCTATGCGCTGGTTGTTCGATAAATGGTGAATATACAACAAATTTTAGGGTTTACAATTTTCAACTTGACTTTTTTGATGCGAACTCCTCCAATTTTTTACACTATATAACATTCAACTTTTCTTAAACAAAATTAAGGAGTCAACAACTTTAATTATCCCCTTTTGTTCGTATTTCAAAGATTGCTAACTTGTAAAAGTTGATAACATGTCAAGCGAAGAGAATCAATTCAATGTCCAAGGTTACAACATTGTAACTATTCTTAAAAGGCTAGAAGCAGCGACTTCTAGGCTTGAAGACATAACTGTTTTCCAAGAAGAAACAAATAAACACAAAAGCCAGCAACAATCAAACCTTCTCAAATCCAGCGTTAATGAAGACAAGCAGATTGAAGGAGACGGCTTGGTGGGTTCAAGTGTTGGCAATGAAAGCTTGCAATCCACCTCAATTGACCCGTCAGTAGCACCACCGCAACTGCAGCAACAGCACCAGCAACTGCAACTGCAACAGCAACAGCAGCAACAAAAAAGCCAACTTTCGTCGAAAGAAGTTTCCAAATCAGTTGCAGCATTTGAGCAGTTTGTCCATGAATATGTCCATCCCTTTGTTGAGACGTCAATTCAGATAGACTCGTTAGTTGGAGAGTCTGCTCAGTTATTTGGTGAAGCTTTCAGCGATCAGGATCATTTTTTACAACTTGTCAGTCAATGTCAAAAACCCGATATGACAGGACCTGCTTTTGTAAAGGTATTCACTCCCATGAATGAGAAAATAACTCAAATCACCACCTTAAAGGATGACAACCGTAAATCGACATACTTTAATCATTTGAATTCCTTGAGCGAAAGTGCAGCTATATTTTATTGGATAGGATCTACAACACCTGTTTCATACATATCAGACACCAGAGATAGCGCCAAATTCTGGTTAGACAGAGTTTTGAAAGATTTCAAAGGTAAGGACAAGATCCATGTTGATTGGGTAAACCAGGTTTTGAAGATTTTTGATGAGCTCAAAATATATGTAAAGGAGTTCCACGCTACTGGACCCTCATGGAACTCAAAGGGCAAGTCCTTTGATGAAGCTGTTGAGAGCACACAAGATACTCAGACAGTGCTGGAGTCTGGTGGTGATAATTCACAATCTGCACCATCTGCACCACCGATCCCACCGGCACCGCCAGCCCCACCGGCATCGATATTTGAAAGTTCATCTGACACTGCTGCTGGTGATGGTAGTGGAGGTAGTAATAATAGTAGTGGCTCTTCACAAGGGGGATTGAATGCTGTTTTTGCCCAATTGAATAAAGGCTCAGCAATCACTTCTGGATTGAAAAAGGTTGAAAAATCTGAAATGACTCATAAGAATCCCGAGTTGAGGAAACAACCACCTGTAGCACCAAAGAAACCCAAAAACCTATCGCAAAGTGCCACCGCTATCACGACTTTGGAAACACCATCTTCATCATCGCCAGTCGCTGTTAAAAAGAGCCCAAAAAGAGAGCTAGTTGATGGCACTAAGTGGATCATTCAAAATTTCACTCAAAACGATACACAGACACCAATTGTTATTGAAACTGAAATGCATCAATCTGTGTTTATAGGAAATTGCGAAGGTGTTACAATACAGTTAAAGGGAAAAGCAAATGCCGTTTCTATATCGGAAACCAAAAGTATTGGGGTAGTTATTGATTCGTTAATATCAGGTATTGAAGTAATTAAATCACACAAGTATGGTTTACAAGTTATTGGACTTGTGCCAATGATTAGTATCGATAAATCAGACGAAGGTCATGTTTACTTGTCTAAAGAGAGTATCGAACATGACTGTCAGGTATTTACGAGTAACAGTACCGCATTAAACATCAATATTCCAGAAGAAAATGACGATTTTAAGGAATTGGTTGTTCCTGAACAATTTGTATCGGTTGTGAAGAATGGTAAATTAGTCAGCGAGATTGTTGAACACGTTGGTTGAGAGGCGACACTATCGAACGAAGCAACACTATCGAGCAGAGCGAGATAGTGGAGCAGCACTGACTGTCACCAACACTAGCGACACTGGTTCCACTTTCTCGCTTCTCTCGATAGTGGAGCACTGACTGCCACCTACACTCCTTGATCCTTCCCCCCTATCGGGCTCTAGATCCTTCTCCCTATTGGGCTCTAGATCCTCCTCCCCTATCGAGCTCCAGATCCTCCTCCATTGTCGTGCATAGAGTCAAAGACCAACTTTATCATTTTTTCTCAGACCCTTACACTAAAAACAGATTTTAGTCCATTTTTTTCTAGAATGTTCTCCATAATAACTGATTATATAAAATATGGTGGTTGATTATATATGATATAGTAGTTGATTACGTAATATATGGATAATGTTTTGCCATCTCGTGTAAAAAAAAAAAAAAGGAAAATAGAGAATTGCTGCAAAAACAGTCAGTGTAGTTACAAAGTACTGGTCCAAGACGAGAAATTAGGAAGTAGATTGATTGTGCCCATCTGTTTATAGTTAGAGCAACATCCCTCCCCCCCCCTTCCTATTTACATCGGCCACTGTTTCGAGCAATGAATGATATGAAATACCTAGTATATGGTGTAACAAGCTACAAAGTATTGCTCAGCTCAATAGTGTCGCACCATGGGTTCGTGGTACATCATGTTCCTCTCAGTGCGTGCATCAACCAAAGAAAAAAGGTTGACAATTTTCTTTCATTTTCTTTTCTTTTTTTCATTTTTTTTTTTTTTCATTTGATTTTCGATTATAAAAAAATTTGAATCAAAATTTCCCTCTTCTAGTAAGTACAAACCTTTACTTTTCTATTCCACTTTTTCTTCTTTACTTTCTTCCCCATAAATATTGAAAGGAAAGGCTTGTTTCTTTTTCATCGTTGGAACTTTTGTTTGCGTCGGTCGAAATTCATAGATTAAACTAATAGATAACTATCCAAGAAAGATTGTTTTATATCAGGCTTTGAGTTTGAAGAACTTACTGAGTAATTTTTATTTATAAAAAGTCGCTTTTTTTTTTCAATCAAATTTTTTAATTTTTTTTTTTTTTGGAATAATAAGGAATTATTTTGAGAGATATGGTCAAAGATACAAAGTTTTATGACGCTTTGGGTGTAGCACCTAATGCTACGGAGTCGGAGTTAAAAAAGGCATATAGAAAAGCAGCATTAAAGTATCATCCCGATAAAAACTCGACTCCAGAAGCTGCAGAGAAGTTTAAGGAGATTTCTCATGCTTACGAGATTTTGTCTGATGAGCAAAAAAGGGATATATATGACCAATATGGAGAAGAAGGTTTGTCGGGAGCAGGTGGTGGTCCTGGAATGAGTGCAGATGATATTTTCTCCCAGTTCTTTGGAGGTGGATTTGGAGGTGGTCCTCAAAAGCCTACGAGAGGTAAGGATATCAAGCATAGTATTGCATGCACATTAGAGGAGTTGTTTAAAGGTAAGACCACCAAGTTAGCCTTGAACAAAACAGTATTATGTAAACAATGTGAAGGTAGAGGTGGTGCCAAGGGTAAGATAAAACAGTGTCCAGATTGTCAAGGGTCTGGTATGAAATTTGTTACTAGACAAATGGGTCCTATGATCCAGAGATTCCAAACCATTTGTGACAAGTGTGGAGGTAAGGGTGACTTGTGTGACGAAAAAGACAGATGTACCGCATGTAGAGGTAAAAAGACTGAATCTGAAAGGAAAATCTTGCAAGTTCACGTTGATCCTGGTATGAAGGATGGTCAGAGAATTGTGTTTAGTGGAGAAGGTGACCAAGAACCAGGTATCACACCTGGTGACGTTATTTTCATTGTTGATGAGAAACCAAATTCCGAATTCCAAAGAAAAGGTAACGATTTGTTTAAAGAGTGTGAAGTTGACTTATTAACAGCATTGGCCGGTGGCGAAATTGCTTTCAAGCATATATCGGGTGATTGGATAAAGATAAACATTGTGGCTGGAGAGGTTATATCCCCCGGAGAGTTGAAAATAGTGGAAGGACAAGGTATGCCTATTTATAGACAATCAGGTAGAGGTAACTTGATTATTAAATTTTCAATCAAATTCCCAGAGAACCACTTTGCTGATGAAGACAAACTCAAACAATTGGCAACAATTTTACCCCCAAGAAGAGAGATTTCTATCCCTAAGGGTGTAGAAGTCGACGAATGTGAGATGACCAAATATGATCCTTCCAGATACCAACAGAGAAGGCATGATGCATATGATTCAGATGAAGAAGACGCACGCGGTGGAAATCCCGGTGTGCAATGTGCTTCACAATAATCAACGTTTAATTTGCTGGGTTTTTAATCGCTTTGTTTGCTTGTTTGGTACGTGTTTTTCCTTTTTTTTTTTCATTTTTTGATAGAATTGTTTTATCACTCTAACGTATCAAATATGTTATTGTTGATCCTATTTATTTGATTAAATTGAAAGCTATGTCAATTTAACTATCATTTCTTTTTTTGAATGCAGTTAAAGATGGCCGGGTGCACTTATGTTTTGTTTTATATTGCAAAATATTATCTGAATACATTTTATATCCATTTAGTACATCATCTCATTTACTGAATGTCTCAAATAATAGTGTCTCACTTAATGAATGTCTCACTCAATGAATATTGTAATCAAACTCAATAAATGTCTCGCACAATAAATGTCTCGCACAATAAATGTCACACACACTAGATGTCACACACACTAGATGTCTCACATATAAATGTCACACACACTAGATGTCACACACACAAGATGTCATACATACTAAATGTCTCATTCAATAGGTGTTTCATTCACCATTATTTCGAGAGTTTGCTACAAATCACTACTAAACAGATTAGAAATTAAATCACTTAAACACTATCTAATCAAATTATGCAAGTTAGTCTATGCTTCGTCTATAAATGTGTACGACTTGTCTATAAATGTGTACAATAAATCTTTTACTTCTCTATGAAAGAACTAGCAGCGGACTGAACTCTGGTACTTGCAGTCAGACTAAATGTCTCTTGAGTCTGCTTTGCCCAGTATAAAACTAGAACCAACCCGCAGTCACTTAGCAAACATAATCCAGCCATTAACGTGTAGGTTCCGCCAAGGTTCATACTCGATACCATTTTGTCTAATACGCCAGCAAATAAGGCAGCTAGCCAACACCTCATCAAGTTGAGGCAACTAGAAGAGGCACTTCCCTGGGTGGGGTGTAGATCAACCAACATGGTTGTAGAAATTGATATCAATAGCGTTGATGAAAATGATATCAAGCTGGATGATATTATAATGGATATAATGTGTCTATGGAATTGTATGCACCATCCGAAGGTAACCAATCCGATTACCATCAACACTGTTGGGACAATCGTTAATGTTAACCTTGTGGCAATGATATTGAAAGGCGGTCTCTCGTGAATTGGTACATTCTCCATTTGAGTATCATACAACTTTCTTCTATAAGTATAGTACCAATTCATCATTTTCCCCACTATTAGTGATCCAAAAAGACAAGCAAGACCTTGAGGTAAGTATATGAGACCAACGTGCATAACGCTATAATTGTATTTCGGGGACTCCAACTCTGTAGATAAAGATGCTTGTGCAATAGTCCAAGCTGCAAAGTGCATACCCAGTGGTAACAAAGTAAAAAAGATCTCTTTTTCAATGAATATTCTAAAAGGACCCAAAATGTCAAACGGGTTTTTAGGTGTTATGGTCAGAACTTCGTTTGTCAACTTCTTTTTAAAAAATGGCATACATATCAAAGCAGATTTGTTCAAAATATTTTTTGGCACTACAGTGCCATTGCCAACAATATTACGTGATGTTTCAGGTAAAACAAATATTGCAGCTAGCAATGTTACCATGCCACCAATGGCCAAAAATATAAACATAGACCTCCATGTATCAAATCCACTGATCAAAGCTGCTCCTACCAATCCACCAATGCCGTTTCCAACGAACTGGAATCCAGTGACTGCCCCAACCATTGCACCACGATTAACAGTAGTACACACATCTGCTGAGACACCTGAACTAATAGATATAACAGGGGCAATTCCAGCTGCTTGTATGCATCGTAATAGAATTAGCAACCAATAAACATCTGTCTGTGACAATGCAATACATGAGGCAATATATATCAACAAACTTGCAAGTAAAACCGGCCGTCTTCCAATTGTATCTGCAATGTTAGATGACACTGTTGGTGCTAGTCCTTGAAATAGGAGATAAGAAACAACCGTTATATTCATCATAGATACTGATGTATGGAAATCGGAAGTCAATGTTGGCAACGCAGGAAAATATATGGGAGAGCTTATTGTACTCCAAAAGCCAATAGCACTCAAGATTAAGATCAACAAGAACTTTTCTCGTTTCTCAAAGATTGTATAGGGATAATTCTCTTTTGATTCAGTTGTGGCAAACGAATGCAACGTCTCCTGATTATCATCTTCTTCGATGTATTTCCCCATGGTAACAGGTCACTTACAAATACACACACACACACACACGTAAAAGGGATACTGTAAGTTCACGTTATTGAAGAGCAGCCAAGGAAGGGCGTTATTAACAGTTTTGAGCTTTCAAACAATTGATCTTAAGTAAATGTACTAAAACCAATTTTCAAAGTCCATATCTCCCTTTTTATTCATCAGTAATTCAAAATGACAAACAAAGTTTGCAAGATTGCTGTTAGATGTTTTTTGAACCGGACAGCGGCTCCTAATTATATCGAAGATTTCTTCCTATAGCTATCGTATTTTATTGCATTATTTTTTTCCTTCTTTTTTTTGCAACTTGATCAGTGAAAAAGAAATAATAGTAAAGAAAAATCTGAGGTTTTTCCGATAATGAGTAATTAGAGGCATTGCATTTTTAGATTACGCGGGTACGAGATTAGTCCAGCAACCGGAAAAACTAAAACGGCGGATTGTATGGTTCCGTATTGATCCGTATCTTTCCTAGCAAAAGTCTAGACAATCTAAGCAAAGAAACAGGATACACACACACACACTCATATATATATATTTGTAAATGTATATTATAGTCTATAAGTATAAGATAGTATAGCATCACAAGACCTTTTGAAAATTCAAAAATGATTTATAGTGTGTTCTGGTGTGCACATCGCGTGGTTTTCCGATAAACCTGAAAGTGAGACCAAATTTTTATTCCAAATCAAATGGAATCACATTACAATTCACTCTTAAACATCAAACTTTTTTAAATAGAAACTCGTAAAAAATATCAGCTGGTGATGACTCTACCCTAAACGCGTGTTTCCTATCTTGCCAATAAATTGAATGTTTTTCATTATCAAAGAATCTGAAAAAAATTCAAAAGCCCCTAAATATATTCAATTTGAACAAGAAGCAGTGAGAAAAGAGAGAAAAAAATGAAAGCAATCGCTTGAACTTGGCGCCGCTCATCCAATATAGAGAAGCTTTTCTTTTTACGTAATATTTACAAAAGAGTGAAAAAGAAAAGTCTAGTAAAGAAAATGGAAAGAAAAAAACCAATAATCAAAAGAATTCTGTATTTTCCTTCTTGCGGTATCAATCTATACGTACAGGGGAACCGGGTAGGTTTTCTACGTAGTAACTATGAAGAACTATAATTAAATAAGGTAATAAATAAACAACTAATATCGTCTAAAAGCCTTGACCTCAAGGCTCCATTGACAACTATTTTTCTTTATGTGGATTATTATATTTCCTCGCTGGGGGGTTTTTAGGGGTAGTGATCATGAAATTGATACTGCCGCTACCTTTGCTATTTTTTGGTTTCTTTGCTGCGGGAACGGTATCATCTTTTTCTGATTTGAAAACATTCTTTGCAGAGTCAGGAGACTCGAAATGGTGTGATGGAACGGGATGCCTATGTTGGGGAGAGGGAAGTTGTTGTTGCTGTTGTTGTTGTTGCCGCTGTTGCTGTTGCTGTTGCTGTAGTGCCAGATGGCCATTGTATTGTTGCCTAGGAATTGCTGAATGGTGAGTTGATGGAGCAGCAACAGCAGGAGCTGAAACCATATACTGGTGATTGGCTATGGATGCCGCTGATGCAACATAGTAAGGGTATGGTTGCGGAATATAGTTGACACCGCCTTGTGCATAATTGTGCAGCAATAAGATTTGGTATTTCGGTGAAGTTGCATCGTTCATGTTGCTTTTATTAGCTGAATGTGAATGCTGAGTTTGGGGTAAAGAAGGTTGCGGTATTGGCTGTGGTGTTGTATAAAATAAGGGATATTGGGTAGGTGCTGTTGCATGTAGGGTTGATGTGGTTGGCAGATGTTGTTGCAGCTGGGTATGATTATAGGAGGAGCACGTTTTACTATGCGAACCTGGTATTCCTGCTGTTGACGTCGAGGATAATGTATCATTGTTTGATGGTGAAATCGTTCCTATATTTGATTTGGAACAACTAGAATTGGTACTATCTGAAACAACTCGTTTGTGTGCAAAAATGGGCAGTTTATTTGGAGAAATAAGTAGATTAGATGACTGAATATTTTGAGTAGTTTCTGAAAAAGAAGGAAGCTGGGTATCTGAGTATTTTCTTTTAGTACCAGAAGGAGTTTGATTTAGGCTTTGGGATCTCTCTACTATTTCAGCAAGAACTTGTGTTGGGTTATTTTGTATTCGATCAATCTGCTGCTTTAGTTCCGGGGTTTCCATTGTTTCTGATACAAACAAGAACGGAATCAACCCACCATCAATGTTCAACTCCCTGACCAAGTTCAATAAAGTTACTGCTGTTGAACCCAATTCCTTCTTTATTGCGCATTGTTTTGTTTTCTCCTTCTCAATTTGTAAGTTTATCAACCCATTGAGGCTCTCGACGTTATATGGCCACAGTAACTCATCTTCTACTGTGTTTAAGGGTATATCTAATAGTTGAGACACTTTTTGATCAAGTAGACCTTTTTGCAGCTTTTTTTCATTTTTCTCGCCATGAAAGATACTCTGGATTGAATGTGAGTTGATCAGTGATTCCGATTCGCCATGATTATTCTCCATATCGAAACTCGTAAGTGTAGATAAAAAATTTGCGCTAGTAGTAGACGATGGTTTCTTTTTCTTTGCTACTGGTGGTTGGGTGGTGGTGGTGTTGGTGCTTTCTTCATCCGTTGAGAGAGGGGTGGTATAATCAGTAAAAGTCTTTGGCTGGGCTGAATTATTTCTTGGTGTAGTGTGGTGGCCCAACTCGTTGGCTGGCGTAGCAGTCATAAGATTTACAATTGACAACAACTTGGCTCTCTTGTGAATTGTATTTTCTTTAAGCGATTGGAGAATAACTTGGGTGCAAATAAATATCTCAGTAATGAACAAGTTTGAACTTGGAATAAATGCCAATAACACAACTAGTATTCCTTTTTATTTTATATTATTTTTTTGTCACAGGCTCCAAGATCAATCTGTCAACGCTGATGCTTTTTTTTCTCGGTAACAATCTGGTTGTTGACTTGACAGTTTGGTTCTCTAGAGAGAAAACTAAAAAGAAAAACAAACAAAAAGTAGTAAAAAGAAGAGGGAAGAAGAAGAAGAAGAAGAAGAAGAAGAGAGAAGAAGAAGAGGGAAGAAGATAATCAATATCTAGTACCAGTCTAGTTGGATATATTTATTATAAATTTCAGCTTTCGTATTTACAAAGGCTACCCATAGGTTGGTTGAATACTGAGTTTGGTAGGGATCAAAGTATCTTGATCTCACATCAACTTTTCTAACCACTTTAGGAAAAATAATGAATTGTTGCGGAAAAGAGTAATTTTTTCAGGTACCTGTCACATTACACAAAACCAAAAAAAGAAGTGGAAAAAAAAATAGAGGCTTTAAATTTGAATGAAACGTTGAGGACAAGAAAAGACTCAGGAGTCAATAAGAGGCGATGGTTTAATAGATTTAATTGTAGTTTCTTGTAGGATGTATTATAAGCCATTTTGTACCAAAACTATATTTTATTTTTTTAGCTTTACAGAAATAACCATTTGATACAGGGTTTAACAAATTTGACGCTAACAAAGGTGATGGTAACAAATGTGATGGTAACAAATGTTATGCTATATATATTTAAGGTGATGCTATATATTTAAGATGATGCTAAATATTTAACAAATTTGGTGCTAAATATATTTAAGTTGATGCTAAATATATTTTTACTTTGAAATTGAGGATCACCTGGCAACAGCAGTGTACTTTTGCTAGTGATATTTTCCTCTACATATGATACACATACCCACATATCCATATACACATACCCACATATCCATATACACATACCCACATATCCATATACACATTTGATATTCCTGCAAATTACTATATACTTACCTTGACATTACTGCAAATATCCATATAACTTGGTAACTGCATATATGCTTTTCTTTCTCTGGACAATTCAAACACAATCTGGTATAACGATGATAATGGCTAGATTATCGCTTTACCCGAATATCTCACAATTTTAAATCTTTTTGCCTAAAAAAGTTGTTTTTCCAATACATTTTTCTATAGACTTTGCATTGTGTTACTTGCACCAATAAAAAAAAAAATTACCTAAATTGGGTGTAAAATGTATGGAACCTCGTAAAAAGAAAAAAAAAAAGAATTGGAAAGAAAAAGGGATAGGTTTGAGAATTGAAATAGAATTGTTCCATACCAACATTGAACATGAAATTTACACGGACGTTGAATTAGTCGGTGGATAGGTTCAGTGACAGCAAAAATTAGGTACGGAAATCATTTCTTATGGTTGGTCTGGAATTAGCTCTTTTTTCTTTTTTTTTTTAATTTTCTAATCTACCCTGCCACATGCAAATTATATTGCATTTGCAAATCTTATTTTCGATATGTATCTCTAGGGTCCTCTATTCAAAAGCCAAAAACTGCCTAGTTTGTAAAGAAAAAATAGTGATCAAAAGTAGTGACATGATCGTAAATTAAAGTTGGACTGAAACAAGAGGGACTATTAATAAGAAATCACAGTCACCAACGTTTGGAGACACTATCGAGCAACACCGACACTAGCCTCTACTTCCTATCTTTTATCAAAGATACTGATTCACTTTATCGAGCAATACCGACACTAGCCTCTACTTCCTATCTTTTATCAAAGATACTGATTCACTTTATCGAGCAATACCGACACTAGCCTCTACTTCCTATCTTTTATCAAAGATACTGATTCACTTTATCGAGCAATACCGACACTAGCCTCTACTTCCTATCTTTTATCAAAGATACTGATTCACTTTATCGAGCAATACCGACACTAGCCTCTACTTCCTATCTTTTATCAAAGATACTGATTCACTTTATCGAGCAATACCGACACTATCGACCAGAGTGAGTGAAAATGCATAATAAATCGATTTACAAAAGGAAAATATTATATCAACAAGTGTGTTGCGACACTATCGACCAGTACTTGCTAGCTTGTTACAACACTAGTCAATTTTCTTTCATTACCTTGTAGTAGTTTTTAGTTTGAGTCAATTCTTTAGTTTGAGCCAATTCTTTAGTTTGAGCCAATTCTCTTTAGAATAGTTCCTTGAACTTTTTCTCTCAAGTAATGGGGCATTAGTTCCTTGCCCAGAGAGAACAATCTAGATTCTTTTCCTGAACAAGTTTAAGCTTTTCAAGCTTTCGAGCTCCCAAAAAGAAAAGGAAAAAAAAAAAAGTATAACAAGCAATAAAATAACATTTGGAAAGAAAATGATAGATCCATCTCTTGGTAAATTAGGAGTAAATATTGAATGTCGGAGCCGAAACTGAAGAATGTTGTGCTAGTTGCATTTGGCGGACCTTCTTCAAGTGGCAAAACTACTGTAGCAAAAACTCTTTCAAAGTTGATTCCCAAAACTACTCTTGTTCATCTTGATGATTTTTATTTGACAGATTCAAAGATTCCGGTTGATCCTACAACAGGGTACCAGAATTGGGATTGCGCAGATGCTATTGACTTTCCAAAATTTGTTGATTATTTAAAGAGTGTAAGGCTGGGTCATGTAAGTGCCCCTATTGAGTCAATACAACTGGATGATATCGATTTGCTGATGTCACCTCACGAGATTGAGTCACTTGTGCAAACCATTGAAGAAAATAAACAAAAAATTTCACAACATCATCTCGTGTTTGTCGATGGTTTCATGCTATTTCACGACCCACAATGCATAGAGCTATTTGATATTAGGTTGTTTTTCCATGCTTCGTTTAATACATTGAAAAAGAGAAGAGAATCTAGAAGTGGGTACAACACAGCAGAGGGTTTCTGGGTAGATCCTCCTAATTACTTTGAAAAAATAGTATGGCCAGCATTTAAACAAAGCCATAAATATCTCTTCAAGAGTGAAGATGTAGAAGGTGAGCTAAAACCAGAGCTAGCGGAAAAGTATTGCATCAACGATATTGCAAACGAAACTAACACTACACTATTCGACCTAGTCAATAAATCATTAAGCATTATCTTAACTAGAACTTGAATAATAAAAGGAAAAAAAAATAAAATAATGTACCTTCAGCTTGAGCTTCAATTTGTTTTCTTCTGCTTTTGAAGTCTTATTTCTTACTCTTTTTCATCTTCTTTACCAGTTTCATCTCCTTCTCGTATATATCACTTGCACTCTCTCCAGACGTTCTCTTGCCTTTTTTTACGCTAATCACACCACCATTGTTGGACTTACCACTCAGTGCTTTTGCCATTGATTTCTCATCCCAATCGCCATTATCAGCAATTGCGTATTTTTCCAAATTCAAGGCATTTATCAACTCTTTTTGTTTTTCTTTCATCTCAGAAATTGCTTCATCACCGGCTTCTTTTATATCTTGATGCATCTTTTGTTCTAGTTCGGCATAGTCTGGCTCCTCATCTACATTTCCTTCAATTTCCTTTAGCTGTTCGTCGTCTTCCAATTCAGGCATTTCGCTTTCAATGGCATTCGACAAAATACGTCTAAAGTAGGAGGAAAACTTTCTAATTATTTTAGCAAACATAGCCATTGCTTGATTGAGTGGCAATTTCAACTCCAGAGATATATCGTCCATGCTTTTATGTTGCAAACCAATAGCTAACAATATAGCAGATTGTACTGACGATAGACTAATGTGATCTCCTGTTTTTTTGGAGAAATATAACTGTGCAATCAATGGTAATGTGTCCACGATTACGTGATAATCCAATAAATTATTAGCATACGAGTCCAATCTCTTCAAGTCAAATGGTGATAACAACTCGTCCAACATCTCCTTGGTTAAAGGAGCAACCATCGTTTTTTCACCTTCACCTTGCTCAGTAGCTTCTATAAGACTAAGGGCTTGTGTTGCTGGGAACTTCCTGAATTCATAAGACAATAGCTGTAAAAATCGTTTATGGAAGTCCTTGGAAAACTCCTGCAACCATTGTTTTTCTCTTCCTGGTAATGCATTCAAAACAACATCAGTATGCTCCCCCGTTAAGTCATTCGCAGTTTGTCTCAAATATACAGGAGTAAAGCCGGTTTTTTTCCAGAATTTGTGTAATTGTGGAGTAAAACCATAGGAGACTCCGAGGTAATCTAAATAGTATGGTGCCTTTTCCGAAAGTTTCAACAATAATGGGGGCAACGATTTGGCATCTCTGAGTGAGATTTCATCCTTTAATGAAGCATTAGCTAGCTCCTTATCGGTTACTCTCGTCAAGGTATGGTCCTTCAACTCCGATGATTCACTAACATCTGTGAATTTGCCGGAATAGTAATCAATCAATAATTGCATTGCTCTGGTACCATATCCCATGCTAGAATACTCGGGATTTGTAGCAATCCGTACAACTCTTGCTCCCGATAATGACGCAAACTCTTCGTCTTGAAACTGTTGTGAGATTAACCACGGGATCAAATCCCCTCCTGCCCTTTGGCCTCTGCTTAACGACTTTCGCACGCTTTCTTTAGATATTTCTCCTTCCAATGCCAATTGAACCACACATAACGGATCTGGTATTCTGTTGTCACCTTCCTCAATCGGTGGTAAAAGAACAAATAACTGATGGGCTGGCGCATCTGACATCAACTGCAAATCATTTGGTGAGTTTTTGTAATGTGACGAGACATACAAAGCCATCATTTTCTGCAAAAATGCTTCAGATACAGGATGGTAAGAAAATAGCGTGTCCCTATTTACATAAAACAAGTTGCATTGAGATGGATGCGGAGTTCCTTTAGTAGCAAATTTGGCATTTTTGGAAAGTGAGACATCAAGACATAATAACTTGTTCAACCAACTTTCTACTGGATCTCCAGGTGCGTATCTGATTGGCTCATCCAAAACAACTTCCTTTAAGTTTCTGGTCAAAGGCCCACTGGTATCTTCTACCAGTTTCTTATCTCTTGAAACGATTTCAGTACCAGCAGCGGTAACCGATTGTTGTTGTTGTTGCGTTCTTAGTTGCTGTATCAATTTTAAAGACAAAGAGCGACCTGTTCCTTCGTACCCATTGATAGTGGATGCCATAAAAACAAGATATGGGCCCATTAACTTTTTCACAATTGGCAATGGAATTGCAGCAGCTTCATCAATGATTAACAATTCTGCTTGTCCCAAGACATAATTATCATTGGGGGAAATGTATTGAATGGTTTGCCTGTGTTCCCTCTTGATGTCCACACGGACTATAGCTTTGTTGAAAGATGGGTTTGTCGACTGAATAATGTCGTAGTCCATATGTTCAGTGTATCCCAACGCATCAAATCCTTTAAGAATAAACTCAAACAACGTTTTCAAATTCTCTGGTGAAGGAGAAGTCACAAAGATATTGGAATAGTTTTGAGATACAGCTGCCGCAATAGCAATACCCAAAGCAGCAGACTTACCTCGACCTCTTCCGGCTGTCAAGGTGACAGTACTCCGCAAGGTCTTCTCGGTGATCACATCAATAAATGTCAATACAGCTTGCGCTTGGTTTATGGTTCGTGTTAAGCCCACAAGCGCCCCTGCTGGCTGGACATCTACCAAACTTTCCTTGAGCTCTTTAAGTTCCTGAGCTTTGGGGGTTAACTCGTCGTCGTCTCTTGGAGGCAAGCGTTTAACATGTTTCCCACCAGAGATGGGCAACACATTCAACTCGTCATCAACAACAAGACATGTTTTACAAGATCCCAAAGATAACAAAAACCGCTCATTAAACCTGGCAACAACGTCATTATGCGCCTCTGTCCTATATCTGGCGTGAATGTCCATGCTCATAGTGTACAACTGCTTCAATGAAGTCATGCTCTTGAGCAAGATAACCACCAAACCACCACCTTCTACGGTTTCTATGGTTCTTGCTAGTAAATTGGGGGTCATGGCTTCAAAATCTTGTAGAATACACATCCCATAAGTATTTCCCAAAATTTTATCTGTTTCTTTGTAATAAACATATCTAATGTGCTGATTTGAAATGAAAGCTTCAAAAGGATCTTGATCGTTAACCTCTCTAATACCTCGCTTGATGTCCTTCTTGATTTTAGCTTCTCTTTTCTTTCTATGAGATGTGAAGCCTAGTAATTTCTTTTTATATGCCCATAGAACCGACTTGTTCATTTTCAAGTCAGCACTCATCATTAAATAATGCAAGTTTGGCAATTGGTTACGTGCCTTGTCACCTACAATGATAAAGAAAGATCTTTGTTTCTCCTGAACCCCATTTCGTATAAGAGTTGGGATACGTGCATCAATAGCCTTTTTACCCATTTTGACGATGAAGAAGAAGAAGAAGAAAAAGAAGAAGAAGACAACGGTTAAAATACAATTGAAGAAGGGTATTGAAATTCAGAGCTGAAAAAAAAAAAAAAAAAAAAAAAAAATTCCACCAGATGAGCAGCTTCAAAGACGCTACCACATCTCTCATTATCGCATTAACAAACTCAAAAGCCAAGCACAGATTCTGTGCTTTTATATTTGAATGTGATATAATTATAAACAATGCTATACCGGAAACATAGCTCTGCGTCTTACAGCTCTTGTTTGTAGTATACAACTTTTTTGGTATAGTTCAAATGGGCAATTTTTTAGGTAACGCAACTTATAATTCTTCCGTTTCCACTTTTTTCCGATCCTTCTTTTTTTTTTTTTTTTTTTAAGGGGTTGTTTTGCAATTTGTGTACAAAGTTTTCGCATCCATCTTAAGTGGCTTTTTTTTGGTTTGTGTTTTTTGCAACACATGAGCGGCAATTGTGATTCATCTATTCATGATGACTCTAATGCCAAAAAAGCTTGCAAGTTCCGAGGTAATAAAGTCAGACCCAATATATAGCCTTACTGCGTATGAGAAGAAAAAAGTGGCACCTAGGTCAAGTGAACAGTTCAAAATAGGTCCTCCCTTTGGTAATACCATTCAAGTTGCACCTTTATTTATCAACTGCACTCACCAGGAAGTTCATCCCGAAGTGTTTGCAAGGATTGACCGAGGTTTTGACTCTGTAAAGGATCTATGGATAGGTTATAGGCGCAATTATTTTTCAGTTGTTTCATGTTTCCAGTTTCGAGAGTTTGGAGCCAAAAAATCGATATTTCAAGAAGGCGGATTTTACATCAAGACACTAGGCAAAACTCATGCGGTTAAAAGATTTGCATTAAGATTAGTTGGAAAATGTTCAGAGAATAACGTTGATGTCCGACTTTCTCAGCACACGGCAAAAAGAGACAAAGGCCCCATATTTGAGCCGCCAATTATTCCTGCAATACCAGGCACGTTACCAAGCCATTTAATTATCAAGCAAAGTTCTAATGTGAGGAAAATCTCACGGCTTCAAGAAGTGAACCATCTTTTCACGTGTGAATATGGCTCCCTCACGCCTAAATGCGCAGACTCGATATTGCACAATTATGACAAAAGCGAGCCCTATGTGAAAGTTGCAAAGTATGACCGAATTCAATTTGCAACTTCTTTGAATAGAAAAGTACCGCTGATGACTGATAACAAGAAGCTTCTGCTTCAAGTACAACTATTAGCAGAATTGGAGCCTGGCAATCCAAATACTTATGCCGTCGTAGCAGTTACAAACACACCTCCATTCTTTATCAGAGGACGATCGCCTTCAACCTATTCTGCAAGCTTGCCTCGCGTTAGGTGTGCAACTAGTCCCTTAAAGAGAGTGATCAATGTGCCCAATTTTGACAATGTAGCTCGGTACGTGCATGCGCCAGCAGTACCACCGCTTACAAGTGAAGACAATAAGGAAAACTTTGATGCAAGCACCTTTATAGAGGTAGACATGCCTAACTCAAGCGCCTTTATAGAGGTGGACATGCCTAATTCAAGTTTTGGTTTCATTGCTATTAACAATAATGAAGAAAAAGAACAAGAAAAAGATGAACAACAACAAGAAGATAGTGATCAAGATGATCAAAATTTCAGCTTAGGTTCATCTATTCCAAGGGGGTATACACCACAACTGGTTCATTGGGAGCCAGAGCTGCTTGATCCGCAGTTTCACTTGCTACGTGCATACCTGATGAACAATGACCATCATTACTCACATAATGTTGAAAGTTTTGCAGGTAGTTTTCAACGTCAACAACTTGAAAGTAAATACCAAAATGGCATTACCCACACGGATAGTTCAACAGTAGTCCGCACATTAACATCGACCGAGTCTTGGACAAGTATTTCACCAAAAAAACTTCATTTCAATTACTAAGAAAGGAAGAACATGGACCTATTTTTATTAAGCGCAGGGAAGGGCAAATGTGTAAATTGCAATTTCCCAGGTACTTTTTCATTTTATATTAACTAGTTAATCTAAAAATTCTAAATTCGTATATACAAATTGCCTTCAAACTCTTTCTACGCTTCAGTTTATAAAGTGTTATCATAAGGAAACCATCTTCCGACACTTGCTCTGGCAAATGAGTAAAAAGAAAAAAATAAAAGATTGAAAAAACAAAAGAACAAAAGGAAGAAGGAAAAAAAAAAAAATAGTTGAGGCTCTCTGATGCCAAACAAATTGGGAACTGCTTTGTCGACATAGATATATCTTTCCCAGAACACACTATACTAGTGCCATGTTGTTTTTCAGTTTTTTCAAAACCCTAGTAGATCAGGAGGTTATGGTGGAGCTAAAAAATGACTTAGAAATAAGAGGAACATTAAAGTCTGTGGATCAATTCTTGAATTTGAAGTTGGATAATATAATATGTATTAATGGGGACAAATACCCGTATCTTCAAGCAGTCAAAAATCTTTTCATTAGAGGATCAACCGTCCGATATGTTCATATGAATCCAAACTTGGTTGATTGCACATTGCTTCAGGACGCTTCACGGAGGGGTATGTCTTCATTATATATATATTTTTTTTTGTTTTCTTTTCCTTTCCTTTTAGGAGGGAGGGGACTCGAGGTTTTTCACAAAATACTAACATCCATCGCAGAGGCTATGGCGCAAGCAGCAAAGTAGGCGCGGCTTTGTAAATTCATGTATTATTTGAATAAAAACAAACGATTTTGCAGTTTCTTTTCTCTTGTTTCTTGTCTCTTGATGTGATTAGATTGCATCTTTTTTGGGTGTACTTAGCCTTAGATTACACTTTGCTCTTGTATGTCCGGATTCTTTACAATAAGAACAGGATACATTCTTTTTACTCTTTAGCTCTATTGGTTTGATTTTGAATCTTTCAGATAGATTTACAGGAGACGGCATCGTTTGCTGATTCACAGGAGACGGCATCGTTTGCTGATTCACAGGAGACGGCATCGTTTGCTGATTCACAGGAGACGGCATCGTTTGCTGATTCACAGGAGACGGCATCGTTTGCTGATTCACAGGAGACGGCATCGTTTGCTGATTCACAGGAGATGACATCGTTCGCTGCGTTTTCACTTCTTCTGTAGATAGTTGAATAGATTGCTTGGGAATTAAAACATACTCCCCTTCTGTATTACTGTGTACAATTGTCCTACAGTTTGGACATTTCACCTCTAAATGCAAAAGTTTCAAAAATTCATCATTAGTAATTTGAGTTGGCGTATCTAGTTGATGAGGAAGAGTTTCAATGTATCTGTTAATAAGTTCCAATTTCGTGCTGTATTCTTCTTTTAAAGCTTCTAGCTCTAGGTTTTTCTGAGTTACAATCTTTGCCAACTTATCAATCTCCTGTTGCAACTCTGTAACAGACATGCTTTGTTGAAATGCTCTACCCGCTGGTCAGAAGAAGAATTGTTAGCTCAGCTTCTTTTTCGCGAATCCATCTCCCATCTACCACTTTGAAAGCTTTGACAAGTGGTATTAAAAATACTTTTCACAGAGTATCTACATTAGTGCAACAACAACAACGACAGCTACAGCTACAGCTACAGTTACAACTACATCCCAAGCAACTTGAGTTTTAATCAAGCACCTCTTTATCCAAAGCCAGCATCATATACAGTACATCTACCTTTCTTTTTTTCCTTTCTTATTGCAAGATTATCAGAACTAAGTCTCCCCGACAAACTAAAATTTTCGGCTGTGATGGCCTTTGGCGGAAGTGCACTAGGTGCGCATACTCAGATTGTTAAAGAGATTTTTTCGTGTTCAAAGTGTCCAGTTCGATCCTTGCGGTTTTGGATAATTAACCGCTTGAGGAATCAGCGCGTTGTGTCCTGGTAATTAATAGCACCACCACTGGAGGGAAGCAATTCAGCACAGTAATGCTATCCGTGACGGAGGCGGTACTGGATGGCACATTGTTCGTTTGTTAATAATCTGAACTTGTCGTAGTGATACAACTCCTTGTTTTTTTTACTCAGAATAACGACACTATCGAGCAGAGCGAGATGGTGTTGTAGCAGGCTAGTCAATGTGCTCCACTATCTTATCTAATAACAACACTATCGAGCAGAGCGAGATGGTGTTGTAGCAGGCTAGTCAAGGTGCTCCACTATCTTATCTAATAACAACACTATCGAGCAGAGCGAGATGGTGTTGTAGCAGGCTAGTCAAGGTGCTCCACTATCTTATCTATATCATCTATGTACTTTTCTTCTCTATGTACTCTTCTTCTCTATGTACTTTTCTTCTCTATGTACTCTTCTTCTCCTTCTTTTTGAAAAAGCTCTTAATACTACGCTCCAAGTTTTGTCTTTCTAGTATTAACAAATTGAAAAGTAAAATCCCTGAACCAATAATACCCTGGATTAACTCTGACCAATCTTTAGCAATAAAAGAGCGTCCTTTAAAGACAATGTAATGCTGTGTAGCAAAAGTAGCCGCGGTGATTATGACCGAGGGTGTTATATACTGTAGCACTCTGAAAATGTCGATATTGATATGAGCCGCACCGTAGTATTTTGCAATGGCTTTGAAACAGTAGATCATTCGCAAAGACATATTTAGCATATTGGCAATGATCAACCCCGACAAACGGAGATCCAAGATTGTTATCAAATAATACAGAACTGCTAAAAGCAGAATAGTCATCACAGTCATAAATTTTGAATATCTTTTCACTTCGTCGGATTTAGCAGCGCTAGTGAAAATTGCTTCAAATATACCATTGAAAGCTAGGAATGGAATATATGCAATATATTCTAGAAATAGGTCGTATATATCTGATTTTGACCAATTATCCCCTCTGCGTATCAAAAATTTCAACAAAAATGGACCATTGGTAACACCTGCAAAGATTATGAATAAGCATAAATTGAAATAAAATAAACAAATCATCTTGATGTATGTAAATGTTTCAAAATAAGATGCCTTCAATGATCTAGTGTCGCCGTCACTGCTACCATTGTTTATGACCTTGGTTAACATCAATCTTGTTGATTCTTCAAGAGGCTGAAACAATAGTCTTGCAATGATCGAGCCGTAATTTGTGACAATTGCATAGATGCCTTGCTCTTCAATGGTACACAAATAACTTATCAAAAACCTGTCTCCTTCAGTTAAAAGCTGCTTAAATATCATTTGAACAAAAAAGCTTTTAAAGATCTGCAACAGACCAAAATCAAAGTAAATGGTTTTCCCTTCATCTACAGGTACCACAAACAACTGTAAGTTAGTGTTGTTTGCCTTGTTAAATCCGCTAAATGAGTACAAGTACATTGCAAATAACGTGAAGGAATAAGCAAACTGCCCCAAAACAAAAGACAAAGTAGCAACACCATCAAATTCTCGACCCTCGAAAAATCGACTCGACAAAAGCACGCACACAAAGGTCATGGCGCATTTCATAAACATGGCAACTCCTTCAAACTTGGTTCTTTTACCAATATCCAAGTCATATTGGTATACACAGTAAATTGGTTCTATTGCCAATTCCAAAAAAGTCAGCACCAAAAGCGTTGCAATAGCAAGCTTATGGAAAGGTAGTTTCAATAGAAAATCTTGAAAATTAGCCGATCGATAGCCTTGAAGATAGCCAACGATAATAGTTATGGGAACCCCCAACAATGTTGCTACCGACCCTAAATTCACCACCTTCTGTAGAGTCTTGGTTTTCGATTGATCAAACTTAACGCGCTGAACCGATAGTCTGATCGACTCCCTACTGAAAAACAAAACACTTGATTGCAAAAAGTCCAAGTAAGCAGCTATACCAAATACTGGTGCAGAGATAAACCTAATCATTCCTTGGTTGAGAACAAAGGTAAACAACTTTGTGAGTACTTGTACAAAAATCAAGGATGTTACCCTTTGTGTAGAGCCGTCAACAACACTTTGTCTCCCGTCATCTTGATCGTTGGTCATGGATCTAAAGTCTATAACCCTATTACTCTTGTCTCTTCCTTCTCTCTTAACAATTGATTCCTTGAAAAATTATCCAATACTAAAGATTGCACAAAGATTATAGACACCCCTCTTTTCAGGATGGGAAAAAAAAAAAAAGAATGTGAAGTTTTTTTTCTCTCTCTCACTCTCATAGTTTTTCAAAGTATAAGACATTTTCATCCATTCAACAAAGAGCTAATAGTAATCCTTAGACATACATGAGAGACTCATATGGAGTATTGATTCTGAATTGGAAGTCGTAAATACATCAGAGTAACATCAAGTCTTTTCCCGATTGTCCCTTTGAGATTTGAAAGAACGGAAAACAACCCACAAAAAAAAAAAAAAAGAAAATAAAAAGAAAAATAAAAAGGAAAAGGAAAAGAACAAATTGAAGATTGATTCTATAAGCACGCGATCTTGGTCTTAATAATGGAGCAAAATGCCAGAGATATAGAACTCAGAGAGCAGGACCGCTGGTTACCCATAGCTAATGTGGCAAGATTGATGAAAAATACACTACCGCCGACTGCAAAAGTTTCAAAGGATGCCAAAGAGTGTATGCAAGAATGCGTATCTGAGTTTATTTCATTCATCACAAGTGAAGCTAGCGACAAGTGCTTACGAGAGAAGAGGAAAACCATTAATGGAGAAGACATTTTGTATTCGATGTACGATTTGGGCTTTGAGAATTATGCCGAAGTGTTGAAGATATATTTAGCAAAATACAGAGAACAACAGGTTTTGAGACAAGAAAGAGGCGAGACTAGGTTGACCAAGAAACAGGCAAAGATTCAAGTAGCACAAGAAGCTGCTGCCGCCGCTGCCGCCGCTGCCGCTGTCGCATCGGAATCCTCGCTTGGCGAGTTAGGCGAGAATAATGATGGTTTGGAAATGAAGGAAGTACTGGATCTCGAGTACGATCATTCGAATCCCACAGATTCATTGGAGTCGATAGATTTGGGTGAACAGTTTGAAGGTATTGCGGAAGTTACAGAGCAAGCAAATGGTGTTGACTCTGTTGAAAAGTAGAGCCGAAAAGTACTCATTGGATTTATTGTAGAAATATGTAACATATTTATTAAAAATTGGGCCCGAGAATCTGATATTTTAACTTGTACGTCTGCTAACTAGTGACGCCAATCTGTTGGAAAGCCGTGATTTTCTATTGTGGACACTTGCAGAGGAAGAAGGGGAAGAAGGGGAAGAAGAGGAAGAAGAGGAAGAAGGGGAAGAAGGGGAAGAAAGAGTAAAGAAGAGGAAGAAAAAGGTGCCTTGACTTATTGGGGATGTAAACAAATCTTTGCTTCATCATAAATACAAACTGAGTGACAATACGCGTCACTATTTAAACAAACTCTTCTGAACTTTCAAAACTTTGAAAGAACTACTACAACCAGTACCAAGTATTGTCAAGTATGAAGTCAAACTTTTATTACTCATATACTACTACAAAAAGCCCCAAAATCAGCTATTCAGCAATAATCTCACATCTGCTTATGCTTCAACGGCTTCCTCGATTTCCTTATACTCCCCAAAATCAGCTATTCAGCAATAATCTCACATCTGCTCATGCTTCAACGGCTTCCTCGGTTTCCTTATACTCCCCTTCTTCTTTTCCGTCATCATTTTTTGCGTCCTCTTCCTCTTCCTCTTTCTCTTCCGCTTCTTCTCCCTCGTTGTCCTCCTCTTTTAAGATCCCAACCTCCTTATCCAACTTCTCAGAGGCTGCGTTAAAGTCAATCTGTTTTCCTCTTGTACGCCTGCCCGTCGAGATTATATTGCTTTCATCAATCTCGTTCAATTGGTCTTCATCTTCTTCGTCCTCTTCTTCGTCTGCCAATTTAGACCCCTCAAAGTCGTCGTCCTCATTTTCATCGTCATCTTCTTCATCCTCCTCCTCCTCGTCTACCTCCGCGTCTACTTCCTCGTCATCTTCATCCTCCTCCTCTACATCATCGTCTTCTTTCTCTTTCTTCTCTCCATTTGCGGCTTTCTTCTCCTTAGACTTGGACTCGGACTCCACCTTGGACTCATCATCGTCGTCATAGGTTCTTCTCTTTTGTTTCTTCTTTTTCTCTGGTTCCGCTTTGGTTTCACCTTCTGATTCTCTTTTCTTGGAGGTGGAGCTTTGCACAGAATCACCATCATCACCACCTTCTACATTGACATCATTCCCCTCCTGAGATACACCTGCTGGGGCTACTTCTTTTTTCTGATCCTCGTGGATCTGTTTTACCTCTCGTTCCGACATACTCTTGCTAAAAACAACTCAATTGAAATATGAGAAAGGACAAATTGGAACAAAGTGTCAACTACTGGAATGAATGGAATTTTATATTGTGAGTTGAAATTTTTCGCTAAATTGCTCTTTGCTATTTTGGACGTGTGCGGATTTTTGTTGACAATGTGATGAATTTACCAATAGTTGTTATAAAAATGAGACCACTATGGAGCAGAGCGAGATACCAACACTATCGAGCGAAGCGAGATGGTGAAGAAACACTGAGGAGCCCAAAGCGACTCTAGTTGAAAAATATTAAATAGAGCAGAAACACTATCGAGCGAAGCGAGATAGTGACAGAGTATCTCTACAAAGTGTTGATAGTATCGCTACAAAGTGTCAATAGAGCATCTCTACAAAGTGTTGATAGTATCGCTACAAAGTGTCGATAGAGCATCTCTACTACGTGTCGATAGTGTCGATAGAGCATCTCTACTACGTGTCTCACCACTATCTCGCTTCGCTCGATAGTGTCGATAGTGTCGATAGAGCATCTCTACTACGTGTCTCTCCACTATCTCGCTTCGCTCGATAGTGTCGATAGTGTCGATAGAGCATCTCTACTACGTGTCTCTCCACTATCTCGCTTCGCTCGATAGTGTCGATAGTGTCGATAGAGCATCTCTACTACGTGTCTCTCCACTATCTCGCTTCGCTCGATAGTGTCGATAGTGTCGATAGAGCATCTCTACTACGTGTCTCTCCACTATCTCGCTTCGCTCGATAGTGTCGATAGTGTCGATAGAGCATCTCTACTACGTGTCTCTCCACTATCTCGCTTCGCTCGATAGTGTCGATAGTGTAAAAAATCCAATATATATGCGCATCAAGTGAAATTTTCAAAGGTCATCGAAGCATTGAGTTTTTCAATAAACTAAAGTTTAAAAGTGCACGATATACCAAAGAAATGGTATGTTACTGGGTATGGATGACGAGTTTAACGAAATACTAACCTTCTCTTTACAAGTCTGTCAAATTGCCTATCAACAAAAAGACAAAAATGTCTGACCTAATCAACTATCGTCTCAAAATCTTGACTATTGATAATCGAACCTATGTAGGCTCCCTTCTCTCGTTCGACAAACACCTCAATTTGGTTTTGGCAGATACGAAGGAATCTAGGATAACGAAGAAAAGCTGGAACGAGTTGAAGAAAAAGAAAAAGAGTAAAACGAACCCTATGCCAGTGCCGAATTCCAATACACCACTTTTCCCATCGACTGATGTTCCCCCAACAACTAAACTCGATGTAACAAAAAGGCACTTGGGTTTGATTATTTTGAGAGGAGAACAAATCGTGAGTCTTTCCATTGAAACTGGACCATTAACTGATATAAAATCAAGAGTTACCGGTAAGGGAACAAGTCGACCTTTGATCCACCCCGTTAGTAAGATAAAGAAACTTGCATAATCCAAACATAAAAAAAGAGAGAGAGAGAGAAGTAAACTAAACTGAACTGAACTGAACTTTGACAGTTTGCCAATGTTAGTTATATACATTTTTTGTTAGCTTGGCTTTTATATTTCACATCTGTTGAATATCACATCTGTTGAATATCACATCTGTTTATTATCACATCTGTTTATTATTTCACATCTGTTTTGATATCACATCTGTTTATTATTTCAATCTTTTCGTCCGTATAACTTTATCTAGCAACATCCACCGTTATTCTTACCACGAGTCTTCTCTTTAGGTGCTGGTGTCAAGCTTATTGTAGGACCATTGGTTGCTGCCTTCAAGCCACCTTGCTCATTAGTATCCAACTGGTGTTTTGAAATCATCTCATATATGTTCTTTAACAACTGATGAAAACTCAAATCGACGTTATCTGAGCTTAATGCAGAAGCTTCTGTGAATAGCAAGTTATTTTCTATGGCAAAATTTCTCGCTTCTTCCGTAGGCACAGCTCGCAAATGATCCAAATCGGATTTGTTGCCTACCAACTCAATAACAATATTTGCATCTGCATGCTCCCTCAACTCTTTCAACCAACGGCTAACACTTTCGTAACTTTCGGTTTTGGCAATATCATAAACAATCAATGCACCAAGGGCACCTCTATAATAAGCCGAAGTTATAGCTCTATACCTCTCTTGTCCTGCTGTATCCCAGATTTGTGCCTTGACTCTTTTGCCGTCAATCTCCAACGTACGCGTGGCAAACTCAACTCCAATAGTCGACCTGCTTTCTAAATTGAACTCATCCCTAGTGAAACGAGATAACAAGTTAGATTTACCAACACCAGAATCACCAATAAGCACTATCTTGTATAAATACTCGTAGTCGTATGAATAATCATCTGTATTGTCAGACATCCTGTATCAAAAAAAAATCCTGAGTTTATCTAAAACCTGAAGCTAATCTATTCTTACCTTGCCTTTATCAAAGTTGGATGAAATAGAGCCCTTGATAGATACAGTGGGTGGGGGGGAGGTGACAGCAAACTTGTAGAGACTAACAACGTTCTAACTGACTTTATATCAATAACCTTAAAAAGCTCGTCTTGGACTAATAATGTCTACCTTTATACGATTGATGTTTTTCACTCGTACCTCTGCTCCTTTTGTTTTGGTGTTGATTTCCTTCAACGTATAAAAATTTATTGTTGCATATTTAAATTTTTTTTTTTCGTTTTTTTTTTTTTTCACAAATAGAGAAAGAAGAAAGAAGCAAGAAGAGTTCATCTTACCGAGCTTTGTTATTAAACTCTCTATTCTGTTTTCACAATTGGGAATAAGCTATAGAGAATAGTCTTGGATTGATGTCTAATGTGTACACTATCGAGCAGAGCGAGATAGTGGAGCACGCTGGCTACAACAAAGCTCATTATCAGTCTTTTTTTTTATCTTGTTTTATTATTATCGAATATCGTAATCCTTTTGTAATAATCCTGATTTCTCAAGACTCGTGAAATCAACAGGGTCGTTGGTGACAGCTAATGTTTCCATTGGATAATTTCCATCAACCTCGTGTTGTTGCACCAACTTCTGAGGATAATTTCCATCAACCTCGTGTTGTTGCACCAACTTCTGAGGATAATTTCCATCAACCTCGTGTTGTTGCACCAACTTCTGAGGATAATTTCCATCAACCTCGTGTTGTTGCACCAACTTCTGAGGATAATTTCCATCAACCTCGTGTTGTTGCACCAACTTCTGAGGATAATTTCCATCAACCTCGTGTTGTTGCACCAACTTCTGAGGATAATTCTCTTTACGAATATATTGTCTTGTAAACGAAGAAATGTGAACTTCCATGAGTCCAACTTTTTCCATAAACTCTCGCCTACTATCAATAATGTTATTTATACTACTTCTCCATTGATTAACCTCGGTGATTTTCATGTCAACATCTTTACTTCCATCGTGAACCAAATACTTGTAAAGAATGCTCAATCGAATCTGGAAATAGGTAATCATTCGTATCAAGTAAGCTGCAATGTATCGCAATTCTCCAATGTAAGGTGCAATTGTCCCATTTGAAAACTGCTGTGAAGCTGCCATCTGTAAGTCCTTGTCAAATATATCGAAATCATCATCGCTTGCAAATACATCCATCATCAAGGGACTAGTTAAATCGCGAAGAAAAAAGTACTTAAGCTGAGGGCATATGGCAAAAAACGATCTTTTAAAAGCTTTATAAAACAAATAAAGAATTTTTTCCATGATTCCTTGGGATTTCCTACCAGCGATAAACCTACCGGGGAATATCTTGACCCACCGCATAATAATTTCATAAAGTAACCGTTGTTGAAGTTCCATATCCGCCAAGCTCTCATTCAACTGCGGAATATAATGTTGAATCGCATCATTTAAAAATGCTAAAAGTTCATGATATTTCAAGTAAAGAAACCGATGTGTCGAATATTCCTCCAATGTTGAAGTGGATCTTGTCACTATTGGTAATAATATCTCTCCAAATTTCGTAAGAAGATGTTGACATTCAGATAAAAACAGCGGATTGTAACCCGGTATGTAAACCGACATTGACACATTAGTAACTAACCTCAAATACACGGGGATGATTACAGGTTCAGTCATTGAATTTGCATTATAGGATAATACGTTAAACATGCCATCTCTAAAGCAAATTGTTGAGTCTAGCGAACTCTCAGGATCATAAACAGACATAAGACTCAAGATGTAGGATACAGAACTTACCACGTCTGGTTCAAGGTTAGCTTTCAATGTAATTCGAAGACCTTTTATAACTTCATCATAATACTTTATGGACTTAACAAGGCATGTTCGCCGTACATTATCCAATTGAGTTCCTCTAGAACTCAGCGATGTTTCTTCGCTACTGCTGTAGTACTTGTATGAATCCCCAAAACAATTTGAAATCAAGTAGTTGGTGCTCAAATTTAGTAAACAGTAAAACATAAAGTGGCTAGTGTATCCTTTCCATACAAACGAGTTTAGCCAAAGCTTGTAAAATTCTCGAATCTGCGTTAAAGTAGCCTCGCCGCTTAGTACTAACGGTCCCATTTCTTTAAGCATCCTTCTAAGCTTCAAATCGTAATTGATGTTTACCCTCTTTGTGCACTTGAAAGTTGTTAGAAGAATTAATGCTCGAGGTAGTAGACACAGCAGCTGGTGGTCCAAAAGTTTATTGGAAATTAGCAAATTTGTGTTTTGATTAATCATTGCACAGTCGTTTTGCATAAAGTATACTGGGTATGTTATCTCATTTCCGGAATCAATTGGTAGCAAATTATCATAATTTTGAGTAATTAGTTGGCTCGTACTGCTACTACTATTGTCCAGAGGAAGTTTTAATTTATCGACTGTCACTGTAAGAATATTGTGTTGTTCCTCTGTGCTAAACGATGTAGGAGAATGATGATTACTGTTGTTGTTATTATTATTATTACTGTTATTACTATTATTAGTGGTAGTGTTATCATTATGGTTTGCAAGTTCCCGTTGTGATTCCAATGCAGGAGTAGTCGACACCAGTCGCTTCCTCTTTGACCCTATAACTTTTTTTTTCGAGGCATTGATATTTAAGCTTGATGGCTCAGTTTGAATAGAATCTTCTTCTTCTTCTTCTTCTTCTTCTTCTTCTTCTTTTTCTTTTTCTTTTTCAAAATCGTTGGATTTTTTCAGATTGCGCGGTCGCTGTTTCAATGCCCGTTGCAGCTTAACTTCCCTCAACTCCTTTAATTGTTCCTTGGTATAATCGAGATACCCACATTTGACTTTGTGTTTTACACAATTGAAGCATGCGGGTAAATCTTCGGAACATTTAACCCGCCTTTTCTTGCAATTGGGACACCCCATTTTGGAATTTTTGTGCTTTCGCCGTTTGGCCTTTTCGCTCAGCAGATTGTCAACCAGCGACGACGCCGTTGAGAGCGACTCAACCGAACTATTCTTCGACGTTATTGTATTGGTATCTAGGGTAACTATCCTGTCTGTGCTCTTATCCATTGAGCAAAAAAAAAAAAAGACAACCTCTTATCTTTACCTAACAAGAAGTTGAAAGGAAAAAAAACCCTTTTGCTTTCCCTAGTGCTTCTTTTTACCTTATTCTTACTTCTTTTTGCCTTATTCTTGCTTCTTTTTACCTTATTCTTGCTTCTTTTTGCCTTATTCTTGCTTCTTTTTGCCTTATTCGTGCTTCTTTTTGCCTTATTCTTACTTCTTTTTCCTTCTTTTTCCTTTTTTTTCCTTGTTTTTCCTTGTTTTTCCTTGTTTTTCCTTGTTTCCTGTACCTGAAATCAATAGATAAGCACCAGCACAATAAGGTTTTTATCGGAAATAGCTCCCATTATATAAAAACCAACAAACCGACAAACAATGGCTCCAATTTTGGAAAAAATTCCCATGTCACCTATTGACAGAATGCCCATCGATGGATTTTCTCTTTTGGGTCGAGTTCCAAGGTAGTGTGCACATTACCAATTAGTACCACTATATTTTTTTTTATATATTTATTTTTCTTCTTCTTCTTCTTCTTCTTCTTCTTCTTGTTCTTGTTGTTGTTCTTCTTCTTGTTGTTTCATTTAATCGCCCCTAGCTGTAACGGGAACTTTGATTAAATATATTATTGCAATAGTGCAATATTGTAAGATGGTTGTAGTTTTTAGTAAACTAATTGCTCTATATGATTAATGGGCCTGATCTAAACGGCGTTTTTTATGGCCAAAAAATAAAAATAAAAAAAAAAAAGAAGAATCCGAGGATCAGATTAAGGTGTTGTTAAAGGATAGATTCCAGGAATCCTTCTTTAAGAAAGGATTTGCTAAAAAAGAATTTATTTCAAGGTTAAACGTTATTTCAGGTTTAAATGTTATTTCAAGGTTAAAAGTTTCAAGGTTAAAAGTTATTTCAAGGTTAAAAGTTTATTTAGAGATTAAGTATGAAACCTTATTCTTGATATCGATTTCTCTCTGTGTTTCCCGAGATTGAACTGAACGTCAACCTTGTTTGATGGAGATGTGATGGAGTTGTGACATAAAAGTATAATTTACCATATGGATTGGATTTGGAGAATAGGGGCAGCCTTTGAGGGGCAGCCTCTGAGGGGGACTTGATACAAAGTGTAATATGTGAACACCATATCGTATTAGTTGTAAAAAAATTTTGTAGCCCAGTTGAATTATTTGTGATAATTTGTATAACCATGTAAAAATATATTTCTAAATGGGTTTCTCCCTAATGAAATTTTTATTGAGATAAACAATTACAAGCAAATGAAAAGGCCTCCTGTTAACTTTTGAAAGTGACGGAGAAATAATTATTTTTTGGCAAGACCAATTGAGGTTGAGAAAAAACTTTAAATTGGATAAAGTTTCACAATGGGACAGGTTTGGGATAAGTTTGGGATAACTTTTCTTTAAATTGGACAAGTTTTCTTCTATACTATAATGTGTAGAAAAAACGCCTTTAGCTAAGACAAGATTTCTCTATTATTGGCGCCGCCTTTGAACAAAAAAGCTGGCCATTTGGATGTTTTCCTTCTCTCTTTACACGCCAAGTCTTGAAAATAAACCATCCTGTATCATAGGTACCCAATCCTAACAAATAATGAATCAATCTCTATAGTGAGCAAGACTAGACGAGTGAAACGAGTCTAGTCGAGAAGAGGAGCCAGCATTTATAAGGTGCTAGCATTTATAAGAAGCCAGCATTTATAAGGTGCTAGCATTTATAATGTACTAGTATTTTTAATGTGCTAACATTTATAAGAAGCTAGCATTTATAATGTACTAGTATTTATAAGAAGCTAACTTTTACAATGTACTAGTATTTATAATCCGCTAACTTTTATAAGGAGCTAGCATTTATCATGTGTTAGCATTTATAATGCACCTAACATTTATAGTGAGTCTAACATTTATAGTGAGGCCAAACTCTATAGGGCTAATCTATCCTCTATAGGGTCAATTTACCCCTCTATAAGGCCAATCTACCCCTCTATAAGGCCAATCTACCCCTCTATAAGGCCAATCTACCCCTCTATAAGGCCAATCTACCCCTCTATAAGGCCAATCTACCCCTCTATAAGGCCAATCTACCCCTCTATAAGGCCAATCTCTATTTTCAATGAGTCTATAAGACAATATACCCCCACAGCAGCTATTCTACTCTTCTCGACTAGACTCGTTTCACTCGTCTAGTCTTTCTAAGCCAGCTCTCGATATTTTATTCAAATCAGGACTTAAATTCAAGATTCTGCTTCTCTTTCTCTCGTCTCAACTCTTGAAAGTCACCAAGCAATTTATACGCTTCATTGATGGTCAATTCAAAAGGTGCCTGCACTAATGTATATTCTGGTATAACATCTTGTTCATTTGCCACTCCATTGATTAAATTTTGATATGAAACTAATAAATTGTTTTCAATGTCACCTGCACTATCGACTAATAATGTATCGTTAAAGCTAAAAGTTTGTGGTATCGGACCAAATCCAAAATTCCGGTAATGTATCTCAACTACTGGATCTTGGAAACAATTCTTTCGAAACCACTCAGTTTGGTAATGATTATAGCTGTACAAGTGTTTCATATCTACCAGCTTCATACCCATATCCCAAAGCCGGTGGAAAGGTAGTGACATTGGGAAATGCAAAAAATGATAGTAGTCAAAATGGGTGTTTGAAAACTCCTCGATAATCACTTCATTCCATGCCTTCATCATCAATTCACGCTTGGAAGTTTCAGTCAAGTTTATTAACAAGTTATATCGCTTATAAAAGAAATCGTGGACTCGGATACAATACTGACATACATATTGCAAATAACTATTCTTCAATGGTTGTGGTGGTGGTGTCATTGGAAATACCCTTATTAAATGAGGATAACAGAATAAAGCACGCGGAAATAGGTTTGGAAGCATCATCATCAACACTTTATACAAGTACAAAACAACAAGCTCGAATTCGTCAGTAGTGAAATTCGGTAAAACAAAGAGCCCCGATGGTGCCAGTATTAACCAATCTCGAACTACTTGATAGGAATCAAATTTAAATGCCCAATCATCAAACTTTTTGCTGAATTCAATTAAATCGTTATAGGAACAAAGTGCCTGGAAATTGCAGCTTTTCTTAGCATACACCTCTAGACTCAAAATAAATCTATTGAGTTCCTTTAAACACTTTTGGTCATAAGCAGGAAAGTACCACGACTTGGAGGCATTAGCCACATATTTGAGAACCGAGGGACACGTTATTTGTTGATGCTTGACAATTATGTCCCTTGTGAGTTGAACCAAGCCTGAGCCAAAAGTAAACGACTGGTCAACCGTTTCCTCCTCATAGATTGCAATTATATGGAGGTACAAGGAAGATAACAGTGCGCGGGACATACTAGCCACATCTCGTTTATTTAGCATTTGCCGCAAATTGTTCAATGCTTTGCCATAGTAAACGACAAATTTCGCAACTAGATTTTCCCTTAGACTCATTATTTCCAGGGGCTTCTTTATGCACAAGAATGCACGATATGCGTTTCGATACATGAAGCTGCATGTAAGTGCTAACAACGTAAAAAATAATGTAGGGCTTGTTAGATAAAGGACAAGTTCTGGTAAATATGAGTTGTTTTGTAAAAAAATTGAATTTTGCAAATGTTTGTAGTCTAGTCTTTTAAAACAAGTTGGTAAGAGACGAGGCTGGTAAGTTTCTGCTCGTATTGGATTGGTACTGGACATCCTCGAATCATACTTGTTTGAAGTATGTATTGAAAAAAATATGTATATATATATAAAAATAAAGGATACCGTACCTTCTTTGGTGGAATCTATAGGCAAAAGTAGGTGGCTGTTTCAAAGATGGACGTTTGGAATAGATGATGGAATATATACTTGACGTAGATATAGCTGTAATCACAATTTCAATTTCAATTTCAATTTCAATTTCAATGAGTTGAAAAGAGCAAAATGTCCATTGAGAGAAAATGGTTAGTTAAAAGGGAATGGGATTTCCATTTGCCGAGGCGCAGAGTGCTTAGATTGCAGACTCTGAGGTTTTGCTTCCTACTCACTCTGTACTATGTAAAAAGCCGAAACTCTCATTTTGCTATTACTCTCAAGGGCTTGTATAGATGCATTTTTTAAGGGAAGAAAGTGAGAGAAGAAAGTCACAGAATAGGAAAGAGATTGAGGGACTGGGATAGGGGAGAGAAGATGAATAAATCACAAGAAAAGGGTCATACTTAAAATGAGTCTCCATAATTGTAAATACAGAGAAGAGAGACACAAGGGAAAAGAAAAGGAAGATAAGAGAACCAGGAGAAGGAGATGAGAAAAGAGAAGGAAGAGACGACCAAGTGCTGGTCCACTATCTCGCTCTGCTCGATAGTGTCTCACAGAGTCTTGTTTACTTTCGATGAGAACTTGAGATTTTGACTACAAAATAGACACATAACCTGGAATGATAAACATATGGTGGCATCTATAGATACAACCCAAAAAGATATAAAAGTAGATTTATGGTTAAACGAAAATTAGCCGAAACTTAAAAGCTTAACGGAACATTAGTACAATATTGATTCCTATACTCTATTCACTCACTGTACAGAAAACATCTTTCCCTCTACAGCTGAGCCCATTTCAATACCTCTAAAGAACAAACAACTATAAAAATCGTGGTAGGCAAAGTCAATACTACGTATCCCCAAAACAAAACACCCGACATTTCTCTTTGGTATATTCCGTTCAATTGCGAAATTTGACTCAACTGAATTGCTGGAGGACTTATAGTCAACACAAATGCAACAATCAAAAAAATCGGATCATCCAAAATGGAAAGGTTGATATATTTGACACATACGGTAATTATCGGAAGTAATATAATTGGAGGTAAAATCATTCTTGATACTAGTGAGCCAAAAAGCATTCGGTTATAATGTTTTGAAGCCGCCGGTATATCTTGCGAAGGGTACAAATTTGAGCCTAAAACTATTAGGATAAGTGGTACTGAAACTGAACCCAAGTTTGTAATTGCTTTAGTGAATGTGTTTTGAATAAATGATCCATCGCTGGTTTCATTTCCCGAACTGAAAAACACGCGTTGTAATGGAGTTGACGCAACTACAACACTGATCAACATTGTATATAAAGGGGGGTTCATAAATGCAAGAAACAGCTTCACAAATGAGAGTCCAGCCACCTTGGATAGAAAAGTTGAAATTCTACCCTGACTTTGAATCTTGACTTCCCTGTGTTCATCATCATCATCTTCATCTTCATTATCATCATCATCGGAATTGGATGATGAAGAGCAAGAAGAGGCTGATGCTGATGCTGATGCTGATGCCAAAGCTGATGCTGAGGCTGAGGCTGAGGCTGAGGACGATGACTCTGAGGCTGAGGATGGCTCAACTTCGTTTGAGACTTCCTCCACTTCTGCTTGATCGATATACAAAGCTTGTTCGCCATCAAGTAATCTTGATTGTTCTGAAAGCACCAAGGCTCCATTCTTTGTATAGTAAGTATTCAATTCCAAATGAGACCTCTTTCTCAACAATTTATTAAAACCCCAAGACCATCTCAAAATTTGTCCCAATTGCTGGAAAATCAACAAATACAAGATACCTCTACCTGCAACTTTGTCGCTATCGTCATCATCTATATCTTCCCAATATAGACCAGGCAAAGTATATGCCAAACTCAAAGTGAGCGACACGGGAAGGGAATTTGAGTTACCAAATACTGCCATAGCAGTAACGAAATCTGATTCGGGGTCATTTAATTGTAAAAAAAACGAAGTTACCCTAGAACATCCATAAGCAATCAAGGTTGAAATGGCGAAAAATATAGGGATAACAATAATATCAAGAAGCTTTGATATACTTAGTGAACTTGCTAATTTGGAAAATATAAGACATGGTGTGAATAAGTCGACATTTAGTGAGCTTAGTAGCTTTTGACCTTGCGTGTTTAACAACCCCGATCTAGCGGCAATGAACCCTGCAAGACATATAATAACAACCTCTAAAACGGCTTCAAAGGTTAAACGCGATGTATCGATAAAGGAAAGAGAAGTGGTGCTATTTGATAGGAGCAAACTTCTCATCGATTGCTAGGAAAAACAAGACACAAACAACAAAAAGATGTAGCTTTACCTGACCCACTGCTGTAATTAGATCCAAAATGGATATAGGAAACCCAAAGCTCTTATACTAGTAGAAAAAAATTTCATTAAAGTGCTTATCTTTCTACTGTGGCATATTATAACATATTTATATGGAACGACATAATAAAAAAATATTATGCGCTAGAAAATCCAGGGAACAAAGCAATAAAGAGAAAGGAGCTCTCAGAGAAAAGAAACATAGGCTGAATAGAGAAATATAGAATAGAGAAATATAGGCTGAATAGAAACATAGGCTGAATAGAACAAAGGGTGATTAGAGTTTGAGTTTGAGTTTACATTTTTTTGGTGAGGGATTGAGACGAGATGAGATGAGATGATTCAGGATGAGAGCACAAAAGAATGGTGGCAATGTGTATAGTAATTTGTGTACTAATGTAGTAATTCGGCGTTTGCCATGCCGTCTAATGTATCAAGTGAGTATAATAATCTAGGCTTGCACTGCTGACTAGACCATTACTACCCCTGACTCTGTTTTTTCTCACTATATGCTATTGCTATCTAGATTATGTCAAGGAAGATTAAAGAGTTAAAAGCCCTGACATTAAATAGTTAAATGCCTTGACATTAAAGAGTTAAAAGCCTTGACATTAAAGAGTTAAAAGCCTTGACATTAAATAGTTAAATGCCTTGACATTAAATAGTTAAAAGCCTTGATATGGAAACCCCATTATACTTGGGGCGCGGATAATATCACGTGACTTTATTTATTTCTTTTCCCACTCTCTCTTTCTCTCCTAAAGGATGAATTATCCGAGCTAGTTGAGATATACTGGTTGAACAAATCAGTCCAGCTTAGATTGGTTCAAAATCTTAATGATAAAGGTTAGTTGAACAAATCAGTCACTTCTATTAAGTCACTCCGCCCATCACCTATTTTTTACGAGTAACGATTAGACGATTATCCGAGGAGCCGAGGAGCCGCTGAGATGGGAGGGTTCAAAGATAAAGGTCAGTTGACGGAGTTAAACAAATCAGAAACTCCTATTCTTCTATGCTCTACTCCGCCATCACCTATTTTTTACAAGTGACGATTTTCTCAACTAGGACCCACGTGTGCCTTTTGGTGCACGTGTACCTTTGTTTTTGTTTGTTTGTTTTTGACAATGTCTGAGACAATGCTTGCTTTTTCTTGTCACACCAAGAAAGTAAAGGAGACAATAATAAATCGAACCATGACACTGACACTATCGAGTGACACTAACACTATCGAGCAGAGCGAGATAGTGGACTGCATTAAAGTAGACGTGTAGACCATACACTATCGAGTGACACTGACACTATCGAGCAGAGGGAGATAGTGGAACACATTAAAGTAGACGTGTAGACCATACACTATCGAGTGACACTGACACTATCGAGCAGAGCGAGATAGTGGACTACATTAAAGTAGACGTGCAGACCATACACTATCTCGCTCTGTTCGATAGTGGAACACATTAAAGTAGACGTGTAGACCATACACTATCTCGCTCTGCTCGATAGTGGATATACTATCGAGCAGCACTTTGTAGCTTGTTATACCACTGACCAAGAGACACTGAGTAGCTGCCATCAACACTAGCTGCCACCACTAACTACTATTATACTTTTCAACACAAGTGAATAGGCTGTGCAGTTGGACGAGAATATAAAAAGAGGCAATGACACGATACAAGAGGAGGGCGAGTATCAAGATTATTTATCTTACCCTATTCTACTCCCGAGTCACTATATGGCTCTCTTTCTACTTCCCTCTATGGCTCTATTTTTAAACTCATTGAATTGCCGCAAAAAAAAGTAATTAGCCACAAAATGTATAAATATCGGATAATTGGATTTAACGATGCAAGCGTATCTTGATTAAACACCATTTTAGAGTCTCTGAAAGCTGGGATGCGTCACGGTATGATAATAATAAGACGCGGGGCAAGGTAATAGATTATGAGAATCCTCACAAGACTAATGAGCTCAATCTTCTTGCACCAATTTTTTTCCTCTCTAGTAAGCTTAATTCAGCTATTTCTTCTCTAGTGATGTTCAACCATTTCCCTAGTGAAGCTCAGCTGAATCTTTCATAAAGGTCTCATAGCTGATGAGACCCGTTCCCGTTCTTGGGATCTGATTTATTTCGCGACTTTGATTTCAAAGTTGCAATAACACAGATCCATGTTATAGTAAGTAGTAGATAAGAGAATTCACCAAGGATCATATCCATCTTCTTTCTTCCATTACCAACCACCTGCTACATCCATCTTCTTTCTTCCATTACCTAATATATCCATCTTCTTTCTTCCATTACCAACCACCTGCTACATCCATCTTCTTTCTTCCATTACCTAATATATCCATCTTCTTTCTTCCATTACTAACCACCTGCTACATCCTTCGCCTTATTCTTTCGTCCAACTCCGCCCAACTCCGCCCATCGTCGCCCGCGACAAACCCGCCCCAGCAAATCAACGCGAAATCAAAACAAAAAAGGCGCTCCGGAAAATAAAAAAAGATTCAAAGGGAAGCTTTGTTGGTGATGCTTGCACAGATCGATACCACGACCATAACAACAAGCCAACAAGCACAAGCACAAGCACAAGCACAGCATCCTCACCTGCTACTCATTCCAGAGAATCTTTATCTGTTTTCCTTTTTTTTTTTTTTTAAATCCCTTCATTTCTCATGATCATATAACACTCCAAAAACTAATGGGTCTAATAAAACAAGAGACTCCCTATCTTCCATATATGCCTTCAAGGAGGAGTAACAATGACAGAGATTTAGCGCCAAAAAAGCATAACAAGGCATGGTATCATGATAAGAACACATCCTCCGAGAACGAGGCCATTGAAAGTAGTATGGATGCTGATTATACTAATGGAGACTCGGTCTCCGAAAGGTCCGTCGATGGGGAATGCGATACTTTTGATAAAACTCCATCGCCAAAGAAAATATTGGACTTGAAAGACGAAAACTACTTTGGCTTTGCATCTACTCCTTTACATCCAAATCACGCTGTTTCGTTTCTTTCTCCTATAAGAAGACTAAATGATTTGCATTTGCAGTCTCAGACTATTGAGGAATTGACTTCAAATGAAGAAGAGGATTTCGAAGCATGTCAAGACGATAAGGAGAAGAAGGAAGAAGAAGAAGAAGAAGAAGAAGAAGAGGAGGAGGAGGAGGAGGAGGAGGATCATGAATACGCAATAGGAAACAAGACAATTTCCAATAACTCTGACGAGTCCGATAACGAACAATTTCCAACGTCGCCGCCTAAATATATCAATGTTAAAAAGAGACTACATCTGAATTTCGAATCTTCTCGAATAGCTACACCACTAATGAGCAATAATGACATCACTATGAAACTGGCTACTTGCCAGTCCGCATCCGAAGGCATATCTGGATCAACTTCAAAACTAAGCTTCTCACCAAATGATTCAACACCGTGTCCACCACAACCCAAACGAAAAAAGCTCAAATTCAAACAAACATCGACTAAAACCATACTTGATTTAAACTATGCTAGAAAGACATCTTTGCAGGATCTACCACCAAGACCTATTTTGCCAAACTCACAAGATGAGGAAATTGATGAGAAATACGAATCGAATTTGTTTGAAAGGCGAGATATGGAATCAACACCAATATCTCAATCAACTCCTTCATCGCTGAGATCATCAACTCCCCCTCCGCCTCCTCTTCCGCCACTAGCGGAGTACGGTCCGCCTATCAATGGATACAAATTTGTCAAACCGAAAACAAGAGTATCTTATTTCAAGTATGAAACGCCGAGAAAATCGGATCGATATAAACAGTTAAAGGACTCTTATAATAGTCGAAATTATCAAATAATTGGAGAACTATCAGTCACATCGGCAGGATTGATGAATGAAAAAGAAGAGGATGTTCACATTGGGGATAAGAGAATTGTCGATTCTTCTTATTCAAATTCATTTAATACTAATAATCAAGTGGAGGAAATACGACACGAATACCACAGTAAATTGAAATTACCGTTGGTTCCACCATATTTCTATCAGGAAAACCTCAAAGACGAACAACTACTACAGCTTCTCAACCAAGCTGCTGTTGAAGAATTTTATGATATAATTGTAGAAGGATCCATGCTTGAACTATTGAAACAAGAACGATTCAAATGGCATCCGGATAAATGGGTTGGCAAATCTAAAAACGGGAATGCCACAGGATTATCCCTAAAGGTTATTGAACAATTAAGTCAAATAATCAATGTATTGATTGAAACGTATAATGACACATAATTACAAAATTTTTTTTTTTACAAAATTACTTGCTTTTCTCTTTATTCTCAGCTATGCTTTCTCCATTCTCTTTGGGTACTTGGGTATCGGTATCCTCTTCTACGACGCCATCTTTATCATTCAAAGTAGTTATTTCATCAGCATCATCACCTTCCATATCCTTATCCACTTCCACTCCCACTTCCACATCCTCTTCCACTTCCACATCCTCTTCCACTTCCACGTCCTCTTCCACTTCCACTTCCACATCCTCTTCTCCCTCGACATCCTCTTCCCCCTCTTCTTCCGCTTCTCCTTCCACATCCTCCTCCTCCAAGTCCTCATCTTCCACTTCCACCTCCTCTGCACCATCCTCCTCCAAGCCCTCCTCCTCTTCTTCTTCTTCTTCTTCCTCCTCCTCCTCTTCTTCTTCGTCCTCCTCTTCCTCTTCCTCGTCGTCTTCTTCTATATCATCTGGCTGTTCTGGCGGATACTCATCGGCATTACTCTCATTATCCCATACAATATTAAACCTCGTCACTCTTGGTTTTTCAGCTAGTATATTTCTCACCACATGATCAACTTGTACTTTTGCCGGTGGGTTTTCCCTCAATTCCTCAGTATCATACTCATTATTGACATAGTATCCAACTCGAACAAACTCTCGGTCACTATACGAGCAACTCAATATTATAACAGTAACGCTAACTAGTTCACTTGCTGGGATCAACTCGGGACTTGGAGCATCGGCCTTGAATAAAAAGGAGTTTACACCAACAGGCACGGGACCAACCAATATTGAGTCTAATTCTTGATCGTGATCTAAGGAGTCCGACGATCCAACATAGGTCAATTTCCATTCTAAATCTTCCTTTAACGATTCAAGACATTCAAAAGTGATTTGAAACTCATAAGGGTCACTGAACTTGGCCGGATTATTTAGCACTTCAATCCCTGTTAATGATACAATTGACATAACACAGCAGCAACAACAACAACAACAACAAGACACGCGTATGGGTTCCCTATTTAGTTTCCTATAACTAGGTTAAGAAGAAAAGAGTATGTATTAAATGATAGGCCACTTTTGTATAATGCGCGCACTGTTTGAAAAAGACAGACGCGTAAGTAATTTTTTTCAACCTCATCTCATCATCAACAGTGTATCAACACTATCGAGCAGAGCGAGATAGTGGAGCACTTCATAGCTTGTAGCAACACTATCGAGCAGAGCGAGATAGTGATGATAGAGTTGATAGTGTCGATAGTCAGTGCTGCCCCACTATCGAGCAAAGCAGATAGTGGAGCACTTTATAGCAACACTATCGAGCAGAGCGAGGTAGTGGAGCACTTCATAGCTTGTAGCAACACTATCGAGCAGAGCGAGATGGTGGATCACTAACTAGCTTGTTACACCACTAACTAGCTTGTTACACCACTAACTAGCTTGTTACACCACTAACTAGCTTGTTACACCACTAACTAGCTTGTTACACCACTAACTAGCTTGTTACACCACTAACTAGCTTGTTACACCACTAACTAGCTTGTTACACCACTATCTCGCTCTGCTCGATAGTGTTGATAGTGTAGATAGTGTCTCTAATCAGTGCTGCTCAACTATCTCGCTCTGCTCGATTGTGGAGCACTAACTAGCTTGTTACAACACTATCTCGCTCTGCTCGATAGTGTTGATAGTGTTGATAGTGTTGATAGTGTTGACAGTGTTGATAGTGTTGACAGTATCGTCTACAAGTTCAATCAATTTCAAGATGCGACTTTTTGTAATATTCACCATGAAAGACTATATAAAGACTAAATAATGTAAAAGACCAATACCGAAATATATTCAATCTGAGTGAAAAGGGGACATGATGACCCTGTCAATAAAGTAAAATAGCTTCATTTTCCAGAATCTTACTTTCCTCCCAAGTGAATAAATAAAAAATGAAAAAAAAAAAATACCAACTCAAACGGTTACCAGCACCAGGTTGAAATTGATATAGAAATGAAAATAATGAAATAAAAACCCACCACTTCTCCGCCATTTGCACCACTTCTCCATTTGCACCACTTCTCTGCCATTTGCACATCTTTTCTTTTGTTTTGTTTTTTAATTAATCTTTTTGTTAATCTTCCATGGTATCAGTCTGAAACAGACTTAGTAGTATTCCTCAAAAAGGATGATAATTTCAATTTCCTTACATTGACCTCCGATACATGCATCGTATAATTTGTAGAGACCATTGTCGTCAACAGCACATTCCCAGAATGTGGTGCAATCATTCAATGCCAATAAGTAGTAGCCGTCCTTGTAGACAATTGACCATCCGCAAGTGAACAATGCATCGACTTGAGCTGGTTTGTCAAATTGGAATTGGTGGTTAGCAACAATGGAACCAGTAGCGTATTTTTCGTCGTACAAGACACCATCACATAAAGTGAAAAGATCTTCACATTCTTTGTCAATGACACAGTATGGGTGGCATAATGGAGAGTAGTCGTAAGATTTCTTTGGAGAGTATTTCTTTTTGTAGTATTTCTCTCCACGCTTGTACACCTTGTGTTTGTAGTCATCACCATACTCTTCTTGGCAATCATCTTCGCAATCATCTTCGCAATCATCATCGCAATCAGAGATTGGGGTTGGGGTTGATTTACAGCAAACAGTCTCGCAATCGTGTTCTAATTGACCGTCTCCAATTTCGAAAACCAAGTAAATAGTGTCATCGTCACATTCCTTAACACCCAAACCAAATGGATGCTCGAAAGTGGTGATTTCGCTATCATCACAGCATTTAGTGGTGGTTGGAACGTAACCAGCGTGAGCAACAGATGCAACAGCTAAAGCAATGGAGATTGAGGTGGAAAATTTCATATTGAGTAAAGTGTTTGGATGGAAAAGGAAGTAAGTGATGATGAAATGAAAAGAAAGGATACGATATTAACGGGGGGAAGTATGGCCCTCTATTTATACTTTTCCAATTTGAATGAAGCAGCGGGTCTAGTTCCCCCTTTTTTCATATCTTGTTATTGAGCGGTGTCTCTTCAACCACCGCTTCATCCCTTGATCTGGAATAAAAGACTGTGTACTGAGTAACTGTACCATTTTGAAAAAGACGGACCATACACATTTTTGAAAAATGCCGCATCCTTGTAAAACCCACCGCCCCGACACGGATGACCCCTCTTTCTCCTCCTCCTTCCTTTGTTTCCACTTCCCTCTTTTAGTAAAATGTTTTGCATCATTTTTGACCGCCGACATATCACCATAACACCAACAAATCAATGATATAAATGAGGATCTTTGTGAAAAAAAAAGGGGGACTCTCTTTAACTCAACACCACGGAGAAAATTAGAGACCTTATTTGTAGACCCATTACCAGCTTCAAATACTTTCCCTAGAGCTCTATAAGATTGTCGATTTCCACATACAATCTATTGACAGTACTCCCTGTGTAAAGTATTGTATCGGTTTTTTTTATTAGCCATTTTCATTTTTCGCAGCCGCCGACTGTGGGATCATACACATTTTTGGAAACCGCCGACACGGAATACACACAGACACACAAATAAGTAATCCCCGTTTTGGTCAATTGCTGGTGTATTGTTGATTGTAAAATGACAAGCCCGCTTTCCTGAGAATCTTTCCGATTATATCCCCGTAAATCCAAGAAACCATACACATTCTTAGAATAGACTCATCGGACACCCAAAAAAGAAGAAAAAAATAGAAAAGAATAACACCACAAGTAGTTGCATCTTTATGGCTGTTCAAAAGTATCTCAGATACGTTTGAAAACCCATGTGAAGATGTAAAATTATGCGGTAGCTAGACTATCGAGCAAAGCGAGATAGTCTATGCTTACTCTCTCTATAGACTATCGAGCAAAGATATAGCTATACCTACTCTCTCTATAGCTATACCTACTCTCTATAGCTATACCTACTCTCAATAGATGGTGTTGTCAAGAGTGAAACCCTAATTGCATATTGCAAAGTTGTATCTCGTAGACAAGGTTCTATCTCAATGTGGACCATATCTCTATTGTGTAAGGTATCTCAATGTGGACCATATCTCTATTGTGTAGAAATTTGTATATCAATCATGTGTTATGTGTTTAGTTGACACATGGGTTTGCTTGATTTGAAAATCACAGCCACATCTTGACCCCTTGGATAATCTGACAATCTAATGGTTATTGAGCTCGAAAGTCAAAGGGAGAAGGACACAGATAAGAGTTGTGACAAGTAACAATTAACGGGTGAGACTCTACAATTCCAAAAGAGCGACACTGTCAACACTATCAATACTATCGAGCAGAGCGAGATAGTGGAGCAACACTTAGTAGCGACATCTCTTCATCATCTCATCTCATCTCTTCATCCCCTTATCCCCTCATCACCTCATCACCTCATCACCTCATCACCTCATCCCTTCATCACCTCATCATCTCATCGGCTCATCGGCTCATCGCGTTTTCCGTTACCGCTTTCTTACAGGGCCGATAATCACACATGGTAGCGTTCGAGTATGTGAAAAATCATTCTCATCGATTGGATGGTTCCGTCAAGGTTAAAGGGTTGGTATTAGAGTTAGTTGTGAGGTAATAGAGTTGTTTATTGCTGGTGTGAGGGATTGAGGATCTAGTATGACCGAGTCTTTGGAAGCGAAAACGACTCAAGACCAGTTTATGGTGGAAACTTGCAACAATGACTTGCCGCTAGCTGTAAAACTAAGCAACGATGATCCTGACGAAATCGACGATAAGTCATTTGAGGAAATCCAGGAACTCTATATTCAGCTACAAGACCTATTCAAAAAGAAGTCGCTAGAGCTAGAGAAAACTTTTGAAGAGGAAAAAGCCCAACGAATGACATTGGCGTATTACCTTCGTCGAAACCAAGCGCTATTGAACATCCTTTTGACTCAAGCTGATGAACAAGACCATTATATATCAACCAAGGACCAAAATCAGCGAATAAACAAGATAGTACAAACTGTGCCGAGATTATCCAACAAGTTGAAGCCATTGCTATCAGAATCCATTGACACGTCTTCCCTAAACCCAAACTACCTTATAAATCTATACCTTTCTGAGAAAATCCCCGAATTGATCAATGATGACTTGATACAATTGGAACTAAACCCTCAAGGTACCGATGCTTGGTGTAGGAGGAATTATCCTAATTTGATAAATGCTCATAACAAACCAATAACTATAGATCAGTTAAACCAGTTGAATCATGAACAGTATACTGGGGTTGAATTTGATTTGGGCATCGATGGGAAGTTGGTACTTAGTCCCATGGCCACCAGCTCTACAAGTAAGAAAAGAAGAAGAAAATAAGAAAAAGAATAACAATACTGAGAATCGTATAAAACAAAAAAAGGTTTCTTTACTTGTATTGTAGCTAATTCTGAAGTTTAAATGAACTTTTCCTCTCCTTTTTCAATACATTTTCCAATACCTTTGTATTCTCGGTGAACAATTTGAATATAAACACTCGTTTATGAAATGCCAATGTTCCTTTATCAATTAGTCTAACCACTTCAAGGAACAAATCAACATCATCGAATATATCATTATCGGTATACTCTTGATTTTTCAATTTTAGCAAGTCACGGACTGATTTCAACTCAATCTTTGATAATATTGCATCTAAATTTTGTAAATGACTAATAATCTTACGCTGTAGTGGAGACATGTTCTCTTCAATATTTTTCTCCACAAGACTATTGAAAATGCAATAATATCGGTTATCGCTATATGGATTAACGATATCAAGGTTGAATAAATTGGCTCTATCATCTCCCTTTTGTTTAATTTTGTCTGGGTTTAACTTTGGGTAGGCCAAACTCATACTTTGTCCATACTGATCCATTACTGAGTACCAGCCGAATTCATCCAAAATTTCAATACCTTCAACTGTGGTTGATATCATACCAATTATGTAAAAACACAAGCCTCGAACATCCCAAAGTGAGCAATTGTGGAAATTGTCAATTATTAGTTCAATGACTGATGATTTCAAATTTATATTATACATCGGGTCCAACAACTGAATACCATACTTGCCTGATCCAATCTGTCCAATAATCCATAAATCTTGCTTAAGTAAGTTTAATAAATCCGAGTGAATCTCATCTTGATTATCAATATCTAAAAATTCATCATCTTTATTGATTTGATTGAATATTATTTCAATTGAGGAAATGAGCTGATCAAGAAAATCTTTCCCCATTCCTTGTTGAAAAAACATTAATCCGTCTTCTGTAGATAACAAATATTTGAAAAAATATAACGCAAAACTTTCAATTTCTTCTTCAGCTAGCTGTTCACTCTTGTCGGAAAAGTTCACCATGCTTGAGTTAACATAGGGGTAAAACTGTTGTCTGATCAACTCATCAATCTTTCGAACATAATGGAATTTCTTTATGTGGAACCACTTATTGAATGCATCTTCCAAAAAACCTTCATCCAAAAGATATGCAAACCCTGATGGATTGGTCAAAAAATGCACCAAGAATTTGAGTCCCATTTCATATTTGGTTAAAGTCCGTACCAATGGTCGATGTTGAAGTAATGTTTCTAAACTTTGGAAATTGTTGGCTTGGTAGTGCTGGAATAAATATTCAATTGATCGAACAACAATATCTTGGTTTGAATCATATAAATTATTAGCCAAAATTTCAATGCACAATGATTCGCATTCTTTGGCATTCAACAACCGTGGAATCAAGTTTTTCAATAGTTGCAATTTGATCTTGGAATTAGATAAATTGAAACTCATCTTGAGTAATGACTTAAACCTAGATTCGCTAACGGTGAAGTCGATATACCTGAATAAAGTTATAATAAAATAATTCCTACTCTCCAGATCATGTGTTGATCTGACTATGTCCATTAATAAAGTGAAGAATTGCCAATTGGATAATAACTCTAATCCTTCAGGAGATGAACTCAAAATCCCAATGAACCGAAGGTATCCCAGAGATGCCGTATTTTCGAGTCTCCGTCTACCTAAAATTGGATCGTTGGAAGATATTCCACTATACGGATCAACTTGTGCAACAGTCTCAGAAACTTGAGGTAGTAATTTACTACCGGCAAGATACTTTATCCCAACTTCTGAACCTAAAAACATTTCCAACAATAAACACCCAGTAGTGATATATTTGGAAAAATGTTTTGACAGTTTAGAAATGTTGGAAAATCTATATTTAAAAGGCCGATAAAACGATACTAACCTTTTCAATAGTTTTGGGGATTTTTCCAAAACTTCTTCAAATCGTTTGGGATTTGTTAATGGCCCCAGGATGAAATCTTGAATCGAGTTCCAATTCCATTCTTCGTACTCCTTGATTGCCAAGATCTTAGTATTGTTAATCATGGATTTGAACTCATCGTCATCAATGTTATAGTTAGCTTGTGCATTGATTTGTTTGATAGTAGACCTGATAAATACATTATAGCCCAAATTGCTGTTGAACTTCAGTCGCGTGAGACGTACGAGTTCAAAGGAAATATGGGCTGATAAGTTTAGTGATTGCATTTGAGAGCTTACCAATTCACCAGGAAGTAAATTATTCGCCATTGCATACAACTTGGTAAGTAACAAAGTTGCTTTTTTCTTCAAATCTATATCTCCTTCTGGCTCCTCAATAATTGTAATTAAATTGTTGAAAATGTCATTCTTGATAAGTACATAAGCCAATAAGCCTTGATAATGACGAACAATCTCCAACGCAAATGGCTCTTTGATTTGAGCATATTCAAAGGGGAAATTCTTTAACTCGTATTTACGCCAACCTGTATTACCACCACCACCTTCTTCTTCTTCTTGTTGTTTCCTTTGTGTTTGTTGTTTTCGTTTACGTTCATTGTATTGTGTCAAGTATTCTCCAATGGGACTGTTTTGTAGCCAAGGAAACACTTGAATCCTTAGTGCGTCAAGTAAAAGATCGAGGATTGAATTTTGAACACGATAATTCTTTCTTGTTAAATTGATAAGTAAATTTCGAATACTTGTAAAATCATTAATTGAATATGTCATTAACCCATTGAAATCTTTCAACACGCAAGAGATCAAAAACGAAATCTTTTGTAGTTTGTAATTTGAGATTTTTTTGAACTTGTTTGTTGACTGAGTATTTTGTTTTGATGCTTCATTTGGTGATTCATCGGTTGAGAATACTGCAATTAATGAATCCAAATCAAATCCATTTCTCAAGAACTTTCTTGAATTTTGAAAGCTTAAAAGTCGAAGAACTATTAATAAGCAAGTGGATGATATTTCAAATGGACTTTCAATAATTGACTTGATTATGAGTTTAAACCCCCCAGCATGGAATATCAATTCTGGTTTCAACAATGCAATTTCGCAAATCGTTTCCAAGCAAGCATTTCTAAATCCTTCGGGAATATGTTCAATATGAATTCCATAACTGTTAGTCAAAGAGGAGATGGAAGTGGTGGTTGTGTAGGAGGAGTTCCGGTGATCATCGATATTATTACTTTCAACAATAGCAATGAGCGCTTTGATTACTCCAACGGATAATAAATCTGCCCCTCGCTCAATAGACAAAAATCCTCTTATCAATTTCAAAGCTTGTTCCATTTCCGTTAAAGTATACCTTGACTGATCACTTGATAAGCTCACAATAATGAAAATCAAAATCTTCAGTTGTACTAGTAGGATCAAACTGTGATAATTAACGATTAAATGGCGTAATATTCTATAACACGAAGATCGAACTTCCGACACAGTATGGTACAACATGAATTGAATTCTCAACAAAACGGTTTTGATTTGAACTTCATCTTTCAAATTAGGGTATGCTTGAAAAAGCTGGACTAAATCATTTGAAATCTGAACTATTGAAAACTCATCCTTATCCCGAAGAGAGCTTAGATTCGACAACAAATCACTTAGTAGCCATGTTGGACTCTCTGGATGAAGCGATTCCACTGATTTCAGTGACGAGTTAGACGACGTAATAGGGCTAATTAGGGTTGCCGAGGGTGATTTTCTCATCAGTTCAAAATGGGAAAATACCGGCATAGTGGCACTTCTTTTTCGAGATAATTCTGGTAGAAATTGCTTGGTGGTTGTTGTTGTTGTTGTTGGCGTATCTGACACTTTGCCATTTCTCGATTTTTTATCTCGGTTTTTTGCATCTCTATCAAGTGGATGAAGCGGAATATCAAGGTATGGCAAAGCTGTGCTTGTGCTTCTATCCTGGTCTGGTTTTACAGCTGGCTGCGGTACTTGTTGAAGGGGAATGAATTTTGAATTTTGGGCTACTTTTGACAGCGACTCAAAGTTGGAGCTGGAGCTAAAGTTGGCGTTGGATCGTGATGAAATGGGTTGTTGATGATGTACAGGTTGGAGTGGTTGGAGTGGTTGGAGTACCTGTGCTGACGGCAACGATTGTAACGATCTCGACGATGACTTTCTCGGTAGGATCTGAACATCATTTGTATACGAATCATTAGCTGATTTCTTCATTATGGTATTCGTACAAGCATTGGCTATGATAAAGGACCTACTATACTAATGGGATTCCAATTCCGGCGCGGTAACAAGATTTCTCTTTATACACCTCTAATACACTTGTGGATCTACCTTTGAATATACCTTTGGATACACCTTGAATACACCTTTGGATACACCTTTGAATACACCTCTGGATACACCTCTCAAGTATAATTGGCTATACTAATTCTTGATTGATTCAATCAACCATACAAACTTGAGTATCAAAGTTGTTCTATTTTTTTTTTCCACCGCGCACAATCAAATTTTTGGTGCCAGAAATCGGTCGACGCTTGATGCCATGATGGGGGGAATGTATTTGTTGAAAGATGGAAGCCATATAGGGGAATGTATTTGTTGAAAGATGGAAGCCAGGCTGCTGGTAGTAAGACCCTCACTGAGGTTGTGTGTGGAGTAGTCCAATGGGTTACTTTCCATTGGATTTAGTGACACTATCGAGCAGAGCGAGATAGTGGAGCAATACTAGTGGAGCAACACTAGCTGGCAGAGTGTAATGAATAGAGAGTAAGTGGTAGACTATAACTGTAGAGAGTCACTATCGAGAGTCACTATCGAGAGTCACTATCGAGCAAAGCGAGATAGTATAGAAATACTTAGTAGCAATACTATCTCGCTTCGCTCGATAGTAGAGAAACTCGCCAAGATGAGGGTTCTTAGTTCACTGCTGATTTGAGAGGGCTGTTGGTTCATCACCAATTTGAGAGGGCTGATAGTACAATACCGGTTAAAAAAGGGTGTTGGTTCACCAATTTAAAAGGGCTCTTAATTCACTACTGATTAGAAAGGGGTTATTAATTAGAAAGGGGCTATTGATTAGAAAGGGGCTATTGATTAGAAAGGGGCTATTAATTAGAAAGGGGCTATTGATTCAAGAATTTCATTAAAGTTGCAAATTGCAATTAGCACAGGTCTTTTTTCTATTAACCAGTTTAAGCTTAAAGTCCATAGAATATGCGTTTGTGTGTTTATGCAAATTGTCTATCAACACTGGAGAGGCGGGTGAAATTAAATGAAACTAATGCTATACTTATTAAGCGGCTTTTGTAACGTTTTTGTATTCCTCTTTATGTGTCAAATTGTTGCGACATTTTGCTCTCTTTTTGATGTGGCGAATTTAAATGCGACATCTAATTGATAATGTACAAGATCTTCTTTTTTTTTTACCCGCTGAGAAGAAAGTTGACTTCTTTTATCCCCATATTTATCCAGTAGGCTTTTTTGTAGAGGTGACAAGGTGATTATTATTGATCAAATACTGGGTCTTACTTGTAAAGAGGAGATGATTGGAGAACTAATAACAGGAGAAAATGTTTTCATTAGAAAGTGGCAAGATAATTTTGAAATTAGAAAATGGAAATATATATTTGAACGGAAAATGGAAAGATGTGATTTTGAAAATGGAAAATGGAAAATGAAAAGATGTATGAGAAAATAGAAAATGAAAAGATGTATGAGAAAATAGAAAATGGAAAGATCTATTTGAAAATGGAATAATCTATTTGAAAATGGAAAGATGTAATTTCAAATACGGATCAAAATGGCAGGATGTAATTTCAAATACGGATCGAAATGGCAGGATAATTTCAAATACGGATCGAAATGGCAAGATTATTTCAAATCGTAATGGCAGGATAATTTTAAATCGAAATGGCAAGATAATTTCAAATCGTAATGGCAGGATAATTTTAAATCGAAATGGCAAGATTATTTCAAATCGTAATGGCAGGATAATTTTAAATCGAAATGGCAAGATTATTTCAAATCGTAATGGCAGGATAATTTTAAATCGAAATGGCAAGATTATTTCAAATCGTAATGGCAGGATAATTTTAAATCGAAATGGCAAGATAATTTCAAATCGTAATGGCAAGATAATTTCAAATACGGATTGAAATGGAACGATTATATTGAAACATCACGAAAATGAGATAATACTGAAAAGTGAGATAATGTCAAGAAAGTGAGACAATAGTGATGTTATGAGGTACTACTGAGAATACAACGAAAATGGAACGATAAAAGATGAAACTAATTCAATCCACTGACAAACCTTGTTTACCTTGAAATCTTGCTAATCTTTTAGTCTTGTTTACTTTCTGCGTAAAATCATTTCATCACATATAGAGAAACTAAAAAAACGTTTACTTAATCACCGACTATTATGTTTCACTGTTTTAGCCCTTGTACACGACGAAAATAAAAAAACGAAACCACTTTCTTGTATCTCAGGGTCATATAATTTTCACCTTATAACATTCACTTATAACATTCACTTATAATATTCACTTTATAACATTCATATTCTACAACATTCACTTATAATATTCACATTCTACAACATTCACTTATAATATTCACTTTCCTTTTTCGAGTGTCACGCTAAGGGCCAGCCCACTCAGGGAGATCCAATAATAACAAGGATAATTGTATAGCCTATTATCAATACCTATCGTATAGTTTTAAAACTCCCTCTAATACTCTTTGACCACTTCCATACATACATAACTAAAAAAAAAAATAAAAAAAAAGTCACACATTTTCAGATTTTTCACCCTTTCGCCGATAAGTGAAATTTTAATTTCATCGGTGGCTGATAATGGTAGCAATGAGAAGCTACCATATGCCGGATTCTGTTCAAAGCTCCTCTAAACCAATAGTATCGAGCCATATAACTGATACAATCAAAAAAGAGTACAGACATAGCTGTAGATCCTCGCCCCATTATCTTCCATCACCTCGGTAGAAACTATAACTATACTTGTTCTCGCAAATCTTTGTCTTTATAAACACGGATTTGAAAAATTTACCCCTACTTACCAGTAGATAACACTAACTTCTTCCATTTACCAAACTTCCTTCTATTCAAGGAACAGTTATTAGTTACCAAAAATAAGAAAAATTATACACCCAGTTCCTACACTTGACTCTCGCTCAAGTTACAAACAAGGAGGTTACCCACAACAGGTTGTCGACAAGAAAGAAAAATTTCAACTTGTCAAGGGGGGAGAGGGGGTAAAATAATTCCAAGCTTCTCCTTATCCTTTTTGTTTTTCTTTTCTTTTTTTTTCTCTCTCTCTTGTATATTATTATACCCCTTATAGAGAAGAGTATACCCACCCACCCACATTTTCCACCCTATAAGCTAAGCTGAGACAGTCTATTAGGGATAGATATAGGATATTTTGCTAAAGAGAAAATACTAGTTGAAAATGGTCACAGAAACTGTTTCTTTATCCGACGAAAATAAATCGAGTGATTATCCAGTTAAGCAAAAATTTGCGTTATTTTCATTTGCATCCGAGGAACAACAACAACAACAACAACAACAACAACAGGAGGAGCTGGAGCAGGCACAAGAACATCCAACGCTGTCGTCTATTGACTCCAATCCAAATTCAAATTTGACCACCCCCAACACAACAATGCTAGCTACTTCTCAAAGTGAAGAAGGAGGACCAGCTGAAGAAAATGGAAATGAAATAGATCAAGGTGATGGACCTTTACCCACTCAAGCACAGAGAATACCTTCTTTAGCTTCGGCAGATAGCTGTATTTTCGAAAGAGATTGCTGTTTTCTCGAACCTCACAGATCCAACTCTTTCGCATCCTTTGGTAGTGTCACAGCAACACCAGTATTATCAGCATCACAGCCGGTTCCATTTGCCCTCGCAAACCCACCAATGCAAAGATCAAGGTCTTCGACTCGCAACTCGTCAACCTCACTACACTCATACTCAGCTGCAGCTACATCTTCTAATCCATTTCACGGATATTTGAGAACCGAGGATCTTATTCCACCAGCATTAGATGCCACAGCTCAAATATTAAACAAACAGTCAACCGATTTGGAACAGGTTAACATGATATATTCATCAAGACGTAACTCGTCAGTGGTTGCTTTAAATATGGCCTTGGGCCGTCCAATTTCGCCTTTATCAAGAAAAAACTCCTTTTATAGCCCACTTGGTCAATTATCAGAATCAAAAACACAACAAAATGCGTCTCAAGCAAAAGATCAAGTTGAGCTTGAGAGTAATAACCAGTGCCTGCAACAACAACAACAACAACAACAACAACAACAACAACAACAACAATCTCAACAACAACTACCTTCATCCCCATTAAACACATCCACCGCACCCCCATTATTTACACATTCCAAATCACAAGTCAATTTCTACTCCTTTGCCGAAATGATAAATGAAGAATCGCAGTATTTGAGAAGACCAATGATGCAACGTTCAGCATACTCACAAGGCAATCTGCCAACGTTCAAGACCATTGGCAGGTTTGGCTCCACTCCGAAGAAGAAAAATTCCTTACACTATACAAATTCTTTAAGAAGTAAAAGTAAATCACAACAATCAACTTCCTCGTTGCCTCCTCCTCCTTCACCATCTCCACAAGAAAGCAACTTGTACAAATATTTAATCAACTCTACTAAAGACTTGCAAGATGACGATAAAACAGGTAGCGGTACAGACGACACTGAAAGTTTGATCAGTTGCTCAGTTGCTGAATGTATAAGAGGTCTAACCACCCAAGTCAGCGGCCATTAGAACCTGCTTGTTAACGAGACTGTAACTTATTACCATTTTCAGTTCACCAAATAAGATTAAGAAGGTAAAAAAAGAGAGGGGAAGAAGAGAGGAAAAGAGGAATAAGGAGAAAAAGCTAATGGGGCTTTATTTTATAAATTGGATGGATGGGGATGGGTTATCTTAATATGTTTGTTTGTTTGTTTGTTTGTTTGTTTGTTTTTTTCTTTGGATTATGAGATTTGGCTTGTCTATGTTTTTTGTTCAAATTTGTGGTGGGGTGTTCCTTTATATATTTTTGTTGATTGAGCTTTATATAAAAAGTGTGTATTAGAGAGAATTGGGATGATTATATTATGTGATTTTTTGTGGAAAGTGTAACATGACCAGCCGCCACTCTTTGTGTTATCGACACTATCTCGCTTCGCTCGATAGTGTTGTAACAAGCTAGTATTGATGAGAGCCTTCATTATCCTGCCAACGGTCAGTAGTTTTCCTTATTTCCCTTTTAAATTACAAGCTCATATTTAAATCCTTTGCAATATTTATCAATATTAGAATTGGGAAAATGGAGTTTGTTTTAAATTGTTTCAAAACGAAAAGTTGGTCTTCTCTTCATTTCTACAAGAATGGTTGCGAAAAAGGAAAATTGAAGAAAGTAAAAGAGTGGGGTTGGGTTTTCCTGTGAATTATATAACATGTTGACAACGAAAAGTGAGAGACTTCTTTTTATAAGGGAAGATTGCGAATATTAATGAAGTTCAATGCGCCAATACCCTTCTTCTGTTAGGAGAGATACAACCAAACCCTTGTGTGTAAACTCAAAATCCATTTCAATCAGACAAGTACATATATATACAAATGAGCATTTCTATTTAAGTAGAAGAAGCATATATTGAATAATAATTAACCTTAACAATGTATCATAGCATATACCAATAATCGTCCTACTTCAAAATTATTTACTTGAGCTCCCACTTTCCATCACCAACTCTCTACGTCGCAAGCTTTTTGATGCTGCATAAAAGTGTACCTCTTTCAATGTAGCTGCAAAATGTTTCTTTGTTCTTTTTGCAACCAAAAGGACTTGCTCGTATTATTTTTCCATGCAAGGCAAATTGGTAGCTTTCTAGAAATGAACCCACAATTTGAAGCAATAACGGGCATGGTGTTTCTATGTAAGGTTCGAGTTAAAAGAAAGCTTTCTATTTCAGGATTTAAAACAACATCAACAACAACAATAACAATCTAAAGGAAACAAAAATAGTCTTGTTTATATGGTTTCATAGTTGCTCTATTTTATGACTATTTTTTAACCTACTTATTAAAGAAAAAGAAAAAAGAAATAAATTATAAAGCTTCTTGGGTGCAAAAACCAACACCAACAGTTAATAAGCAAATCTGAAATCAAGTCTTTTGGTTCCTTCATCTTTGGTGTTTTTCCTATAATAGTCTTGCTCCTCTTCCGTCATTTGGTTCCAAAGCCTATCCTTGGAATTGTTTCTCCAAATGTAATAGTATCTGGTCAATAACAAGAGCGGTATAGTTGCCAATGCTAAACACCACAATTGCAAAAGACCCCTCTTATATAGTGGGAGATCGTCTTCTCTGAATATGTTCTGAGCTATAATAGAGTCAGCTTGGACGAACATATTATAAATGGCTGAACAAACTGACCTTGATCTAACAGAATTTGAGTTTCTTGACACCCACGAGACAACGATTGCATGGATATAAGGGTGGCCCGCATATAATGTATTCAAAACATAAGACGGCCAAACCTTGACACCAGACCCCGGCCAGAATCTAATCACGCCTAATAAGATGGAACAGTAAATTGGAGAAATCAACGCAACCATTGCTCTATTATTTATCTTTTCAGCAAGCCAAGTTACTCCAAGCATACCGATTATATGTATAACATGATTTGGAATAGTCAATAAATTTGTATCAAAGACTCCAAATCCAAGGGCTCTGGTCATTAATGTGAAATACGATGAAAAAGTCAACAATCCGACATAAGCTATTATTCCAATCATATACAATGGCCATAAATCATAGTCAAGCAAACATTTCCAAAGCATATGTATATCAATTGCTTGACGATTATGCATCGAACCCTTTTGAGGGTCATCTCTTAGTATCCTATTGACAACAATCTTTTCTTCTCTTTCAGTAAACCACCCCTTTTTATGCATCCAGCTCTTAGTCTGCACTGCAGATGGAACCATAAGGTAGAATGATGCAATTCCAATAAGGAGAGTGAATATTCCCTCCCATAAAAACAAGTGTGCCCATCCTGGCAAACCAAAAACACCTCTTAATCTCAAAACACCAAATGCGACAAGAGCCGTGAAAATCTGAGTTATCGTTAAGGTTGTCCAGAACCAAGCTAACCTAAGCGACAACTCTTTGCTAGTAAAAAAATAACTTAACCATAATACCAAGTCGGCAATGAACCCGCCTTCGATAGCCCCAATCATTGCACGTGTAATGTAAAACGATGTTTTACCAGACAAACCAACTTGAGACAATGCAACAATACTCCATGCACAAATCTGAATTGGGATAAACACATCGGGACCTAACCTTTTGGATATCAATTGTGATGGAATTTCAGCTACCAAAAATGATACATAAAAAATGGTATTACCAGTGTTATATTCGTTTGTGTTGATTCCCAAATCATCTAGCAAATTATCGGAGACAGCTTGTTGCAAGTTACCCCTATCAACTTGTAGGGCAACAAACATAAGACATGCCGCAAGAGCAACACGCCAATTCAACTTCCTAACCACCTTCTTCTCTTCTTCTTGCGTCCATTCAAATTCCGGGTCAAAAGCTTCACGACATTCATACTTTACTGTCTCATACAAGTCCCTATAGTATTCAGCAACCTTGGGATTAGAGAATGGGTTTTTTGACTCTGATTTCTCAACATCAAGAAACGAAGGTGATGATGATGAAACATCATACTCGATTGTTTTTGATGATTTTACATCTTTCTCCTGCACTGTCATCTTCTGAAGCTTGCTTATAATTATTCAAAGAAGATATACCTAGCTACATTACTACAACAACAAATAGAACAACAGGATCATATTTATATTTATGCATTCTCTATAAGAACCCCCCCAATAATAAGTACACGAGTCTGATTGCAATTAGAGGGTGCCAATTACAAGTTAGCTGCAAAATAAAAAGGAAAACAGAATTGAGTTTGAAATCACTTTTTTCGTATCACTCTGTGGCGCTAACTTAAAAAATATATGGATATAGATATAGATATAGATATAGGCTGCGAAAGAAACTATATGGTGAAATTTTCTTAAAAACCAAGAAACCAAGAAAAATCGACATTCCTTTTGGCAAAATACGTAATTTGACTCTTTAATTTGGAGATCTGTGGATATATAAATTGTGGTTTATCTGGGGGAGTAAAGGAGGAAACGAGGGAGTAAAAAAGAAGGAGGGAGGGAGGAAATGAGGGAAAGAAGGAAGGAGGATGTGAAACTATTATGTATAGGTTTTACAAAGAATATATTTATGGAGGTCTAGGTGTATATATATCAGACACCATTCACCTTGTTTATTAAGGACAGCAAGTTGGATCTTCCTTTGGCTTACTGACAGAATTCGAAAAACTTGAACATTGTCGAAAATAATTTTCTGCACAAGAAATACTAAATTTTAGTCAAATAAAAGAGAAGGGCGGCAACGGTATGGCAGGTGACTATCTACAGGAACTAGATATCTTAATTGGTCCCGCAGAAAAACTCACATAATAGATAGTGCTTCCACATATAACTGTGTACTATTATTTTTCAACGATTTGCTTGAGAAAGGGAATGTAAAACCTAATGTTACAAAATTCCTGAAATATTTGCATAGATCTTGACGAAATTCTTTTGAAAACCTTAATCTATCATCCACAATTCATGTGAGAGACATAAGTGTAAAGTAGGGGGGGAGGGGGAGGGGGAGGATCTTCCCCCTACTTTCTCAGCCTCCCAACTTCCTTTTCTTCACTCCTTCCTTTTCTTCACTACTTGCTCTCTGCTTCCTTCTTCCCCCCGCTTCCTTCTATTCACTGCTTTCTCCCCACCTCTTTCCCTGTTTTGTTTTCTCCTTCTCGCAAAACGTTTTTTCAACATCTCATTAACAAAATTAAGGTTTTTCCTTTGAAAATCTCTCCCTCTTCCCCTACATTGGCGATGATGGATTACTAATACTTCTATAAACGTCTCATGCCATAAACAGCTTTGGCTTGGACTGGCTTTGGCTTTGGCCTTACTTATCTCTTGGGCTACCGGGCGATTGGTAGCACTCACCATAAGAGGAAAAAAAAATTTTTTTTTTTCAACCAAAAAGAGCCATAGGTGAGTTAGATTACAGGTTTGTTGATCAATATTGATTCATTAGAATGTCATTAGCACTTAGGTTTGGACTAATCACGTCATTGCACGAAGCCGTGTTTGGGGCTCTTCCAAAAGTGCCATCAATTACGATACGTTTGGGTTTATCATTGCCTAAACCATGTCAAGAACATAACCATACCCATCATGGTGATTCTAGATTATCTGAACTACAAGAACAACTAGAAAATGGTCTATTAAGCCCTCCACCATTTATGATTGATAATGGTACCATATTGAGAGCAGCCCCCAAAAAGAAGAGTTCTTACATGAGGAAAAGAATGAAGCTATATATGCCCGGGAATAAACAAATTAAACCATTACATAATATAGTTCGGTGTCCTGCTTGTGGAAGTGTCAAGAGATCACATTTCATGTGTATGAGCTGTTTTGCTGAGATCAAGACTTTTCTTAAGAAATTGAAGAGGCAAGATGGATTGATAAAAGATCCTGTTGATCCACAACGGGATTTGAATCCGGTAGACGAGAGAATAGTATATCCCAACAAATTCTTAAGAGTCGATGAAAGACGATTGAAGAAAAAAGATTGGATACCTAAAAGAGAGGAACCTTTGCTTTTTAGCAAGGACCAAATGATTCCTCAAAAGAGGAAGAAGTATTTTTAAACTAACCATGTATATATTAAAGAGTGTTTCTAAACATTTGCTTCTATATAACCATATTTTTACTAGCTCCTCCTTTTTCCTTTTTCCTTGTTCCTTTTTATGGAGCTAGCCTGATTATTTGCCAATCTGGAGTCTTCACATCATCTCTTCTAAAGCTAATTCTATCATGTAATCTACTCAATCCGCCTTGCCAAAACTCAATTTCCAAAGGTACAATTCTAATTCCACCCCAATACTCGGGACATGGGATTTCGTCGTCTTTCAAATCCTTAAATCTTAACTCATATTCTTTGTTCAACTTATCTAAATCGTCTCTTGAAGTGATCTTGGAGCTTTGTGGACTTGCCCACGCACCAATCTTGGACCCTCTTGGTCTTGTTTTGTAGTAACGCTCGCTTGTTTCTCTAGTGACATGCTCCATTATACCTTCAACTCTAACTTGACGCTGTATATGAGGCCAAAAAAAGGTCAAACTGGCAAACTTGTTACTGTTGAAATCCTGAGCCTTTTTGGAAGAGTCCCAATTGGAATAAACCAAGAAACCATACTTGTCTAGCTCTTTTAATAACACAATACGACTCGATACTCTACCACTGGGTAATCTTGCAGTGGAGAAAGCAGTTGCCTCAACGATAGTATCTGAACCTTTAGGAAGTTGATCTTGAGCCTCTTTAAACCAGATATTAAACTGTTTCAAGGGATTACTTGCGATTTGAGATTCATTCAAACTACCTTTAGTATATTGATACGTGTCGGGTGCAAATATAATTGGTTGTTGAGTTGTTGTAGATGTAGATTCCAGATCCTTGGCAGTTTTGTTTGACGATGCTGACGATGCGGATGATGACGCTGAGGTTAAGGTCATTGCAAACGTACGTATATGGCTAGAACAGAAAGAAACAGTTGCAGACGATACAAAGGGTCGACTCAATCTAATCATAAGACCCGCACAATATCTAAAGCTTAGCTTATTACAAGATTGGTGAATTTCTTATTCCACCTACAAGCAATAAAGAGAAAAATTTAAAAGCCCTCTTCTCGGGTGATGAAAATTTAGTGGAGTGATTCTTTAGTGTCAGCAAAGAAAACAAATTTTGGACCCAGCTGGCGGGAGAAGCGGCACCTGTGGGAGGGAAAAGAGAGGTCATTAAAGAGGGGCTATTGAAGAGGTGGGGCTATTGAAGATAGGGGCTACTAACGAGGATGGGCTATTAATAAAACTTTCTCGTTTTCAGATTGAGTCAATTGAATTTGACTCTATCTACTTGATTCTCTGCTCGCAACTATTACTAAACTTGTGTGCAAAGCTGAACATTAAGTAATGTTCCAATCAACAGGTTATGCTTCTCTGTCCATTTGTTCTTACTTACTAGGTCCTGGGCTGTAATTGACCCGTGCAATCGAGTCGTGTGTGTGTGTTTTGAGATCTTTCTTGTTCAATTTAACAGGTGATTCATTTCATCGGACGGTCACGTGCCTAAGATCAGTAGCTTGTTACAACACTAACTCCCTCTGGTTGATAGTGTCATTAGTCGTGTGCTCAATAATGTCATTAGTAAGTGTGCTCGATAGTGTCATTAGTCAGTGTGCTCGATAGTGTCATTAGTCAGTGTGCTCGATAGTGTCATTGGTCGGTGTGCTCGATAGTGTCATTAGTCGGTGTGCTCGATAGTGTCATTAGTCGGTGTGCTCCACTATCTCGCTTCGCTCGATAGTGTCGATGGGACGGTCACGTGACTAAGATGAGATGAGATGAAGTGGAAATGAAAGATGAAAAATATACGTGAATTAAATGTAACTTGGATTTGAATATATATATATACCATAACTGTGTTTCTCTTATGATTGCAGAGTCAAATACAGTGCTAGGTGAGCCACAATTGAAGAAATTTAAAAATGAAGTTGTTTACTCGGCTCAGCTGCGGAAGATATCCACTCACACAAGAGCCAACAAGCATCATCCGTTAAATGTTAGGCCGAGTGGGAATTCATTTTTTATAACTGATGTAGAACTTTACCAAAAAAAGAGAAAGGATTTACTCGGTAAGTTGAGCATACTTTCCAATGAGACCATCTTGCAAATAATATCGCTCATTGACGATGTGGCCAGTTTACTAAACCTCTCGCACACTTCAAGAATCTTTTATGCACTATTATCAAATGAAGAGAACTGGAAACGAATATATATCGAGGATGTAGAGAGATTCGATAATAAACCTTGGTTGGGTTCATGGAAAAACACTGTATTGGGAATACCATATGAATACAATGCCAATTTACGATTGGAGAACAATTTGCTTTGTTGTGATGAAATATTTCGACCTTTCCAATGTTCGCAAATTGATTACGCCAAGATTTTTAGCAAAGTTATTAAGGAGGAAGAAGGCTACCACAAAGACTCGTTGTTGGGACAGTTGGGGAAATTGCCTCATGGTAGAATCATGCGAGTGGCAGAGAAGGAAATGTCCATGACTTTATTCAATGAGAAATATCATGCTTCTCCATTTATTTTGACCAATAATGATTCAGCAAGATGGCCAAAATGGACATTTGATTCCTTGTTTAAACAATTTCCTCATGTTAAGTTTCGCCAAGAAGCTATGAATTGGGATTTGGACAAATATTCGCAATACCTAAAACAAAATCGGGATGAAAATCCACTATACTTATTTGATTGTAATAGTGAAGCAACCAAGATATTGAAAAAGGAATACTCCCCATGCAAGATATTCCAAGACGATTTATTTAAAGTTTTCCAAACTGAGAAATACAGTTGTAGACCAGATTATGCTTGGATCATTATGGGATCTGCACGTTCAGGGTCTACATTCCATAAGGATCCCAATTCCACATGTGCATGGAATACAGCTATTCAAGGCCGTAAATTGTGGATCATGCTTCCTCCAAATGTTCTACCGCCTGGTGTTTCAACAGATAAGGAAGAAAGTGAAGTTACATCACCCGTGGGTATTGCAGAATGGGTCATTTCTGGGTTTTACAATGATACTCTTCGGCTTGATAAAGCTCAAATTGGAATTACATTTCCTGGTGAATGCATGTATGTTCCAGCAGGTTGGTGGCATAGTGTAATTAATATTGATGATTCAATTGCCATAACGCAAAATTTCGTGCCACGAGTGAAATTAAGCCATGTTTTGAATTTTTTCAAGAATAAACTGAAACAAATTAGCGGGTTTAGAATTAGAGAAGTTGAACAATGTCTTGATGAGGTGGCTCAAGATTGTAAAGACGAACTGTTGCTAAGATATCGTGATCAATTGAAAAAATTGAAGATTGAGAACAATAATAATAATAATAATAATAATAATAATAATAATAATAATAATATTGATGATGAAGACTGTGGCGAGATTGAAGATTTACCTCAATTGCCTGTGTTTGAACTATTCAAACAATTATTGATCAATGATGGGAAGCAAGAATTGGTTAATGAAGCTTTGAAGATTGTTGAAAAATGGGAATTGAAAGCTTATCAGAATGAAACCGGAAAAAGCAAGAAATGGGAAGAATTGACGAAAATGGATAATAGTAATGGGTCTACATTTTCATTCAAATTTGATAAAGATTGATATAAAAAACATTAGTCGAACTCACTATCGAGCAGAGCGAGTGGTTTCGACTAACACTAGCTAGCCCTGTTGTAACAGGCTAGTTTGTATAGAGATTATTTTTCATTTTTGGAGGGGAGGGGAGGGGAGGTGAGTATTCATTTTTATCTATTCTCTACCTAAAAGAAAATATACACATCTATATCAAAATTTAACCAAAGTACTTGACGGCAGTTTCGTAAAAGTATTTACCTTGGATTTGGGCGATTTCCTTTTCCAAAGCACTTGGTTGTCTTGAACCGTCACCAGCAGCAAGAGTACCTGCACCGTATGGAGAACCACCGTGGACCTCGTTCAAGTTTGATTGTAAAGCGAAAGCTTTAGCGTAACCCAATGGAACGTAGATGATACCGTGGTGTACCAATACAGACAAAGCATTGGCGGCGGTAGTTTCTTGACCACCACCTTGAGTACCGGTAGAAACAAAGATACCAGCGAGTTTACCGTGTAAAGCACCTTTAGCCCATAAACCACCAGTGGCATCCCAGAAGGATTTGAATTGAGCTGGGTAGTTACCGAATCTAGTTGGGATACCAAATAAGAAAGCGTCGTATTTGGTTAAAGTTTCTGGAGTAGCAATTGGGTAGTTTGGTTTCTGTGGTGCATGTAATAATTTCAATACATCATCAGATAAGGTTTCTGGCACTTGGTAGATATCAACTTGACCACCAGCTTGCTCAATACCCTTTTTTTCTTCTTCTGCCAATTGAGCAATGTGGTGGTACATTGAGTAGATTATAATTGCAACTTTTGGAGCCATTTTTCAACTGATATTTTGAGATGTATGAGGGGGACCAGGTATTGAATGAATAAAGAATGAAAAATATAAAAAGAAGAAAAAGAGCTTTACAGTAAGATGGAAGATGATTTAAGTTAATTTATATATGTACAAACGTGTCCTGTTGTAAATTCCATCAAGAGCATTTTGAATTTCGAGGATATAACCGACAGCAGAAGGGGGGGGCAGAAGGGGGGGGCAGAACCCTTCTGCCACAGAACCCACAGATTGTCCCATTTCAAACGTCTAATAACTAATTTTATTTATTTCTTTACTAATAATTTATTACTACTTTAATTTGTAAGCATTATTTTCAGGTAAATAGCCGTTTTAGTAAGAAATCACGTAATCAAAGAAACAAAGCGAAAAGGAACAAAAAGTAAAAGGAACAAAAGGACAAGTGGCAAAAGAAACAAGAGGTATAAGGTATAAGAGTCTAAAGGCAAAAGAGACTAAAGGCAAAAGAGACTAAAGGCAAAAGAAGCTAAAAGAAAAACCACTCAAACCTGTGTAATTAGCATTTAATAATTGTCGTATCAATGGATTAGTTGGGGGTAATGTATGGTCTAGATAGGAACCAGCAAACCCAACCTTATTGTTCATTGCTCCAATTTCTATATCCTGTCCTACCTACATGGTATTATTCACCCAGCAATCAATCCAATCTATTACCGAATTGATCCAATTTCTGGGCTCAATTCAAATCTATTTCTTAGGTTTGCTCTTTTTTTTATAACATGCACTACAGTGTTGCATAAACACACAAAAAAATTACCTTGTCAAAAAACAAAAAAACTACTCCTTCTATTTTTATTTTTCTCTTGTCCTTATTGAGCTTACTAAAAAAAACCACAATTAATAAGCAAAGCCTCTCAAGATTTTTTTTTTTCGATTGGCCAACACCAACACGACACTATCGAGTAAAGCGAGATAGTGGGGCAAAAAAACTGTTACTGGCTTGGGTAGCGAAAACTCTCTCCCCCCTTCCACCCCCTAACTTTACTTAACCACTATCGAGCGAAGCGAGATAGTGGAGTCATACTTACTAGCTTGTTACTTCACTACCTCTCTTTGCTCCCTAGTGGAAAATCTCGACACTTTATCTATCTATTTTTGAATCCTTTTGCCATGTTTTTTGTCATTTTATTGGCATTTTTTTAGCATTTTTTGCCATTTTTTTGGCATTTATTTTGACTTTTTTTTTTTTTATCATCGGCTCTAAAGGCAATAGAATAATAACGCAGGCGCTGTAAAGGTTAATTCGAGACGCGTAATGAAACTATCGATTGCCTACATGTATGTGTTATGGACCCATTTCATGATAAACAAACCCGAATTCCGTCGTTCCCTGTCTTTCTAAATCTCTTTGACCATTTGACCTAATTGCCAATCTAAAATGTCGATATAGTTAGTGTGTCTCCCACTATCTCGCTCTGCTCGATAGTTTCCGTCAGAGATGCTCCACTACCTCGCTCTGCTCGATAGTATCGGATTTGCTGGTTCAATTACCTACATTACATAAACAATTACTAATTAGTGGTGTGGTTTTTTTTGTTTTATCTTTATGGCGTAATCTATCCTTTTCCCTTACAAATAATTTTATTAATTCTCTTTTTGTTGGTTTGTATTTCTTAATTTGTTCATTTTTAGATTGAAATGAGATGCGCCTAATGCATGAAGGAAAAAAAAAAAAATATCTCTCTCTCTCTCTCTTTTTTTTTCAAGTTCAATTGATATAGTTTATGATGAATAATGTAAAAATAAAAAAACAAAAACGAATGCCCCCAAAATGCCACCCCCTCTCCCTCATTCTTACAATTATGTGAATTAGTAAAGCCCTTTCTTGAATATTCCCGAGTTATTCTTTGTCCTTTTTTCCGTTTTCCGTTTTCTTATTCTAAAATGGTTAATTACTTTTAATCTCTTCTTCTTCTTCTTCTTCTTCTTCTTCTTCTTCTTCTTCTTCTTCTGCTTATTCAATCCCCACCGTTCGTTGCTCCCTTATTATCATGAAGATTGCGATTATTCAATACTCCACTTATGGGCATATCACGACTTTAGCTAAAGCCGTTCAAGAAGGTGTCGAAAAAGCCGGATATAAGGCTGACTTGTTTCAAATACCAGAAACATTGCCTCAAAATGTTCTTGATCAAATTCACGCACCACCTAAACCAAAGGAGATCCCAATTGCAACTTTGGAAACATTAACCTCCTACGATGCATTTTTATTTGGTGTACCTACTAGATTCGGTACTGGACCCGCCCAGCTTTTTGATTACTGGGCGGCAACTGGTGGATTATGGGCACAAGGCGCTTTAGATGGAAAACCAGCAGGTGTGTTTGTTTCAACTGGTACTCAAGGTGGTGGTCAAGAAACAACCGTCCGAAACACCTTGAACTTTTTGGTTCATCATGGTTTGATCTATGTTCCTTTAGGTTATGCTAAAGCTTTCCAATATCAAGCTAATCTAGATGAAATACACGGTGGTTCTCCATACGGTGCAGGTACTCTTGCTGCTGGTGATGGTTCAAGACAACCAAGTGAGTTGGAATTGAAAATCGCTACAATTCAAGGTGAATCCTTTGCTCAAACTGCTGCCAGATTCGTTGATGGTGCCGAAGCTGCTGCCGCTAAGGAAAACAAAAAAAAAGAGCAAGTACCTACAGAATCTAACAAAGCTGCTGCTCCTAATACTACCACTACTACTACTACTGCTCCAACCGAAAAAGCTGCTGATGGTGCCGCTTCCTCGGCTCCAGCTCCAGCTCAACAAAGAGCTGCTCAACAAACTACAAAAGCTCCTGAATCAACAGATAAAAGTTTCTGCTCAAAGTGTACTATAATGTAAAAAAGAGGAAAACAGGGAAAGAAAAAGTGTTGTTCCTAATAATATAAATGGCTCTATCAGAAATTGTAAAAAATTCCTAAATAAAGCAGATAGATGATTAATAATTATTTTTGTCGTCAACATATTGGTAATGGATTACCACAAGTAAGAAGAATAGGAAATTAGCTTCTCTCGCCAATCGCGTTACAAAATCGTTAGTAAGATACTCTATTTTCTTAAGGTACCTCTTCTTGTTCCATCTTCTTCAAGTAAAATGATTACATACAAAAAAGAAAAATAAAGTGAGACATCTTCAAATTCAATCTCTCTTGTTACACCAATTGCAACAATCCACAGAAAACAAATCCATTCTCCTCCTCCTCCTCCTCTCCAAAGAGACTACATTCAAATTAGTAAAAACCACACTTGAACCCTTCCACTCCAAAGCGTCTTCAAATCAACAAAAAAACTTCCAAAAATAGAATCAGTCTCCAACTCAATTTCCTACATCCTTTAACCAACCATCTAGCCCTATTTTCAAACTTTCATTCACAATACATACCCTGTTCTCAAGCCAAGGTACGTTATGGACACTGAGAATATTTTTCTTTTCTTCTCACAAAAAAAAGAAACCGAGTATTGGAAAACTACCTATGTGAGGAAGGTAGCCCATTGAAAACAATAGTGAAAATATTTGAACTAGCTGGTTTTTCAAAAGAAAAAGGGATTGCAACGAATATTGATATGTGATCAGAGATCATGATCATGCAAGAACTGCATTGAAGTATTGTTTTAAAAGACAAGTTTTTTAAACCAAGATCAAAAAACATTAAAATCATCTCCTCCAAGGTGGGAAAAACCTTAGCGGGTCTAAAAAAAAACAATCAAAAGTTCAAGTCCACTCATTCCAAATCAAGCATGTTTGATTTCTAGATTTTTGACATTCTTTTTATTTATTTTTTGTATTATCCTCCCGATTGTGAAAAAAAAAAGATCAAAACTGATTATCAATAAACAAAAAAGCACAAAAAAAACCAATCATGGGAGCTTTGTTTGAGTCTCTTTCATTTTCTTCGGGGGAGTACCATGAAAGAGTAGGAAAAAGACTAACTCTGAAAAAGGGGAGATAGATGGGAGGAAGAAAATGTAACAAACACCAGTCAAGGTTTCAGTTTGTTTTTTTTTTCCCTCCATCTTACTCTAGTTGAAGTTAAAATTTCTCACGTAGATGAGAGGATGACATGCAAAGGAGTAGGGGGAGTTGGGGGAGTTGGGATATGTTCATATGAAGTGATCAAATCATAAGTGGATTAAAGCACCATGAAATAAAACGTCAAAGAGCGCAAATATGTATTTCATGAAGGGAATACCCATTATTCAATAAAGGGAATATCCATTTTCCCAAAGTGGAATAGGTGGTAATTCTCTTCTTTTTGTAAAGCGACTCAAATAATGACATTTTTGGAAAAACAATAATCCTGGGGAAGGAAGAAAGCTTCCCCCGATTTGACTCACCAGTCATATGAAACGCTCTCCATAAACAACATATTTATGTTGACTCCCAAACATACACATTCTGAAATTTCACACACATCCATAATAAAAACTTCAACTAATGAACCCAAAAACATAAACTAGGCTCTCTCAACACACAAATTCATGCGTTCCCCTCCCTTGTTTGAAATTGAAAAAGAAACCCAAGTTTCACTTATAAAGTGTGTAAGGATGCAATCAAACCCGTGTGTACATAGTAATGCTTCTCAATAGAATGAATTCCTTTCTTCTTTATTTTTTTTTTAAAAAAAGAAGTGAGCAACCTAGTTATTGTCAATTTTGACCTCTTTTAAATATATTTTAAAAAGAGTTGATTAGAAATGTCGAGGTTTTACCTCAAAACCCTGGCTTATTATATTTCGGACCTGTAGTTGAGCAAAAGTTGTGGTTTTTACAAACAAATAAGAATGTACCTCTTACATACCTTTTTTTTTGTTTCCTAGAAGATTATTCATAATGGCTTGTTGTGGTATACAGAGACTATCATAAACTCATCTAAAAATGAGATATGATAGCGATTGAATGAATGAAGCTGTCTAGTGAGAAAAGAAGAAGGGAGTTTTGTTGAATACAAATTGAACTTTCTTATATTGTTAAGCTAAAGACGCGTGAAAAATAATCCTGCATATAAAGATAATGCGTTAGCGAGGCTATTAAGCAGACCGAGATAGTGGAGGACTCACATATATATTTAAATAGACACACGGTAACAGTAGAACCACGAACCTGATGGTTGAAGAGAGATGAGCAGTTGGGGGAGGGGGGGAGGAGGAAGGGGAAGGGGGTTTGGAATTCCACTAGCCTTTAGCTGTGGTACACTTGAGAGTAGTACTCTAGTTGTAAATGAGATGGTGATGTAGTGAAAATCTCTACCTGATAATAAACGCGTTTAACTAAATTAGAATACGACATACTGGTATTTACTTTATTACAGATTATACATGCATATAATCCATATTGCATAGTGTGGGTGGCGATATATACAATTTATCAAGCCCGGTGTGGCATATTCTATAGACATACTGACAGATTGCTACAATCTATCAAGGTACTACAATTTGGTTAAACGCGTTAAAGGCCATCATTAACCGAAGAATCAGAATAGCTACACTAGGGAGCGAAGCGAGCTAGTGTAGCAGTATGTAGAGAGTAGAGAGTATGGAGAGAGTAGAGAGTAGAGAGTATGTAGAGAGTATGGAGAGAGTAGAGAGTAGAGAGTATGTAGAGAGTATGTAGAGAGTAGAGAGTATAGTGAGAGTAGAGCGAGATAGTGTCGTAACAAGCTACTAGATGTTGGTCCACTATCGAGTTGTAACAACTAGTATTTTGATATAAATCATAACCTTATGAGTTATACTTACTAGATAATATATAGAAATATTTTAATTAGAGCAGAAAGATAAGCCCGGGATAACAATGAGGCGATGATATAGGACGACTAAGATTAAAGATTCTAGCAGCAGTGTTGACTTTAAATTTAGCAGCAAATAATTTTTAGGAAATATCGCGTTATATATGAAAAAGTTTGAGGGAAGAAGAGGCGGTTGGAATTCCAATAGCCTTTAGCTGTAGTACACGTACACTTGTGAGTTTGTAATTGACAGTTTAGTAGTCAGTGTGGGCAGCAAGTGTCAGCTAGTGTCAGCAGCTAGTGTGCTCCATTAGCTCGCTCTGCTCCATAGTGTCGCAATTGTTTATCGCGTCATATATGAGAAAGTTAGGTAATATCGTTATGATTTTTTTTGTAGTGAGAGTAAATGAAAAGTATTTGTTACAAGTTAACTTTATTCCTTTACTTTATTCCTCTACTGTACAACTTTATTCCTCTACTGTACATCTTATTTCATTACATCTATCTCCCATCCAACTTCTCTCATCTCTCATCTCTCATCTCTCATCTATCATCTATCATCTCCCATCTCCCATCTATCATCTATCATCTGCCATCTATCATCTGCCATCTCCCATCTATCATCTCTTTACCTCCTTCAATCTCATCGCTACCAACTATCACAAGCAAGATTTCGCATCACTGCTTATATGCAGGTCAATATATATTCTTTTTTTTTTTTTTTTTTTTTTTTTTTTTTTTTTTTTTTTTTTTTTTTACAACCAAAACAAAATGAAGGTTGATCATTAGAGAGCCAAAGCTATTGGGTGAAGCACTTTACTTTATTTTGGAGAATAGACTAGAATGCGGAGTTCTCGGAGACGACAGCTACCTAAAATTGGCTATTCTGTTAATTCAGATGTAATTTTACCACAACCCCCAGAATCTCCATCGTCACCACAACCATTATTGGGATTGGGTTCGAGTTCGGTTAATGTAAGGTCTTGCTCACAACCACAACTACAACTGAACCGACTGCCCATATCAAATGATATAGCTCGGGTTTCAGACAGCGAGGAGGATATCGCTATAATATATACTCGGTATCAGGATCGTATTGTGTTGAGTTCTGGCTCGGTATCTACTTTTCAAACAAAGATGAATTCAGTTGCTGCTGAAGATATTGTTATTGCAGGCAATAATAGCAACTGTGGCGCTAGAGATATGGAGAAGCAAAATGACGACGACGAGGAAGAAGAAGAAGAAAAAAAAAGGGGGGGGAAGGAGCGCGACCAGGTAGATGAGATAAATGGGGCTGTTCTGGTACATCTGGATACATCACAATTGAGCAATGATAATTTTCAATGTGTCGATTTTACTCGCGGTGAGACTGTAGTTATCCCATTAGTCAATGACGTTGTACTTGAAGGTCAATTAGACTGGAAAAAGTCTCACACTAATACTGGAAAGAAGAAGATGTTGTTACGAGAGCAAAAGAATGTAACAGTTGAGCTAACTAGTAATGATTACAATTATCTCAATGAAAACACAGACGATGACAATAATGACAGTGATGATGATGATGATGATGACGACGATGATGACGATGATGATGTTCATTTAGTACATGAAACAGGGTTCGATAGAGTTGAGCCGTTTCATCAATCAGGCTTAGGAACAGTTGAACGAAGAAATGAATCAAATGGGCAAGAAGGTGCAGAAGTTCTGATTAAGGTCGATAATGTCAGTAAAGAGCCTTCGGAGGATAGTAGATATAATTCGGATTTTGAAAGTAATGTGCTTACATCTGGCGAGTCGACAAGGGAGATTGATAAAAACGAAATTTTAAAAGGTTTACAAAACGACAAGATATTGAATCCATTTTTTGTCAATGATGAAGTATTAATAGATTGCAAAGAGGAGGAAATATTGGATTGTTCTACCCCATATAGTATTGAAACTGGTGAATATGATAGTGGAAAGGAGACAAAAGAGGGTGAATACAAAAGTCAAAAGTTTGAGCTGGTCTCAAATGTTGATGATATACAATCACGTTCAACTATAAACGAATCAAAATCGATTAATAAATGCAAGCAAGAATCTGGTTTTTCTAGAGAGAGAGTAGATGTATTTGATGATAAGGAGAATGCCACCGGCACCGCCAGCACCAGCACCACTAGAATAGCGAGAAAACGAATTGCTTCTAAACCGCTCTCGGCCATTTGCAATCAAAATATAAAAACCAGAGTTGGATTATCCAAAAGAGTCAAGATTGATCGATTACATGATCATATTAGAAAAATTAATTGATTTTGATTGAAAATTAATTGATTTTGATCGAAAATTATTATTTGTATTTGTAATCATACTTGTACTTGTAATTATGCTTGTACTTGTATTCTTGTTTGTATTTGTATTTGTGTTTAGTTTGGTATTGAGTATAAATTAACGTATAATGTTGCACTTGTAACTGGTCTTCCTGAAAGTATGATATATATCATGTATCAAGACAATTCTACTTACAGCATAACAAAAAAGAAAATATTAAAAAAAAAAAAAAAAATAATCGTAGAAGCAGAGTTTAGAGTTTTGTAAAACTGCCATTCACCTGAAAAGTATCAGAATGAATCATACTTGAAATAAGAATTACAATACCATTGTCTCTTCTCCTCATTTAGTTTCTACTTTTCTCCTTTCCTCCCTCAATTTTACTTGTCTCCTTTCCTCCCTCAGTTTTACTTGTCTCCTTTCCTCCCTCAGTTTTACTTGTCTCCTCCTGTTTGTTATAGATTAAACAATCAACTAGAGTCCGCTACCTTTTTAGATACATGGTAGCGTAATGGGTCAATTAAGAAAAATATTGAGAGCTTTTTTATTGAGGAGGAAAAAAAAAAAATAAAAATAAAAAAAAAAGGGAAAAAAAATTATGTGTACTTTTTTCTTCTCTTCTTTTTCTCTTTAGCTAATAGTACCGGGACAACTTGCAATGAGCGTTCATGCAGACTTGGATTGAATTCAGGTCCTAGTGTGCAACGTCCTCTCTAGCCCGGTAGATTAAAAGAATGGAAAAACTATGTTTTTTTTTTCCATGTCTTACTTCGAAATGCTAATGTTCAGTTGTGATTTTTTTTAATTATAGTAATATAATATTAGTAAGATCTTGACTCTACGAGCTTTCGTACATTAAAGTAGATAGATAAAATGGAAAATGATTTTTGTCCATTTAAGCTTATTTGATGAGGGAAAATAAAGTTGATTCCATTCGATGAGGGAAAATAAAGTTGACTCTACTTGATGAGGGAAAATAAAGTTGACTCTACTTGACGAGGGACGCTAACTAAGGGAGGTTGAGAAAGCACGCAACAGTGAAACGTTTGCTAACATTTTCTTCAATAGTTTCAATTTATTAATGTTTTCTCTAAGATTTATTCACCAGATTTGGGAAATACTTTATTTTTACATAAAACTCTCTTCTACTCGTATGATAGAAAGTAGTAGAATGTAAACAGATAACCTATCAAGTCATATAATTAATACTCAAAACAGGGAACTAAATAATAACGCCATAAAAGCTGTAAAAGAATATGTTTAATACATGTTGAAAAAAAAAAAAAAAAAAACCTTTAATTTTTCAAAAATCGGTTATCCAACATGATTTTTATTTACCTAAACAAAAGCTGACAGTAACTGGTTTGGTTTTTACGCAGTTTTTCTTGCATCTTTTGTAGTAGTCAGATTTCTCATCAAATTTCAGAAACGGGGTATCAAGACCACCACTGCTGCCGCTGCTGCTGCCGCCGCCGCCACTACAAGTTGTTGATGAAGACGAAGATGAGGATCTTCTTGATTCGTCTTTCTTTTTTATACCAAAAAGTCCCATAATTTTAAACTAGCTGGATGAGGGAAGGGAAGGAAGGGCGTTTAAAATAGCTCGAAAAATGTATGCTGACGATAAAAAAAATTGGTTTAATCTGTAGTCAAGTACGCTTTATAAATGAATACTTCTTTTTTTTGGATTTCTAGTAACCCATATTGTCAAATGTATATGTATACGGCTTGAAGTAAATGCAAAACAAAGGATATAAAAAAAAAAATTGGTAATTACCAAGCTAAGGGTATCTTTTCAAAGCCTGTACAGGAAATAGGAAGACTAGGGTGGAAATACTTTAAAAATTTTGTTGAAATTCTTCTAACAAATGAAGATACTCAAACACTTTTTGCCGAAACAGACTCAAAAAGTCACTGTGCAAAAGTCAGCAGATTGCTAGACGGTTGATATGGTTGATTAGTGTAATAGGATTGGGTTTATAGAGAAGAGATGAAAAAACTGGGTTCTAATATAGAAATTAGCAGTAGTATATATATATATATACTCTGCGACCCACTTTAACCCACTTGTGAACAATTTACTACAAATGATTACAATACAAATTAAATTACTACTTTTAATTGTACCTGTACTGTACCTGTACCTTTCCCTACGAAGGTAGAAAAAGAAAATAGAAAAAAAAAAAAATAGAGAAAAAAAAAATTTTTTTTAGCACAACTACGGAGGATGGGTTCATTATCGTATCTACGTGGTATTATTTAGTTATGTCTTTGTATTTGTTGTGGTACTAAGAGTTAGTGATAAATTGGATGTGGTGGTATTTAATGGAAAATTTTTCTTTATTTTCCTTTTTTTGTTTTTTGGATTGTTAGTACCAAAGTTCTTAATCTTTTCTTTTCCTCCGTTTGTTGTCTTTGTATTTGTTGTTGTTCCTCATCGTCGCCTATTGTCGTTACTCATTTTGTTTTGAACTTTTCTTTTTTTTTCCCTCGAGAGGGAAAAATTTGAAATTGAGGGAATTATTTGCATAGGTAGTGTCAAATTTCACAGTTTCTTTTTATATTTTTTTTTTCAACCACATATTTTCTCGGTCGACTTTTGCGCTCCCTCGCTTTGTCTCGGGGGGAATCTACGGCGAGATACTGCGTCGATTGTGGAAACTTTAATAGCATCATTGGCATGTGCAGTTTTGCATATATTAAGAGACATTTAAGAGGGAACAACATTAGAGGGAACAACACTAGAGGAACAACATTAGAGGGAACAACACTATAGGGAACAACACTAGAGGGAACATCATTAGAGGGAAGTTTACTTCCTATTGCAGAGCTATTAAATACCATTGATACTATTGTTAATTCCCATTAACTACTAGTTATATATTCATGTAAAAAAAGCTGGTCACAAAGGAAATTTGATTTTGAAACATTCCCCTTTATTCGTCTCTCACTTGTATTAATTTTATTATGTATTAGTTTTAATGTGGTGGTGCTTTGGCGATTGATTGCTTTAGTGCTTTAGTGCTTTGGTGCTTTGCTTTGATTGTTAGTGATTCATATGCTTTGATGATTAGTGATTGGTGATTGTTTTGTCATGCCACTGCAAAGTGAAAAAAAAATTTTCTTTTATTTTACCTATTTTCTTTTTTAAATCACCTCACCTATATTGTAAAATACTTAGTTCGCATCTGTGAGGTAAGGCACGAAATTATAACCGGTTACAGTGTTATGAAGCTTTTAATCTTGAACATTTGAGGGGTGGGAGGGTTTTGGTGTCAAAGGTTAATGTCACTTGAAAAGCTTATGGACAAAACTTTCCTAAATAGGAAAGTGCAATTTCATTTTCCATCGAATCAACTACAATCGCGCTACTATTAGTACCAGTCAAAAATTTAGCCGGGGCCATATATATCCCCTCCAAGTCACAGCTTTCCCCACCAAAAGATGTTACCTCCAACTAGTAAACAATACCTTCATTTTCTTTATTTTTAAGATTAGAGTTTGCATGTATCATAGTAAAATCATGACGAATTTTTCTCTCTATTGATAACCACACTAGATTATACAGGACTAACCTAGAACATTGACTATACGGGACTAACCTAGAACATTGACTATACAGGACTAACCTAGAACATTGTCAATCTGTATCAATGTGTATGGATATGTAGAAATGTGGAATCAAAACCCTGTGTGTTTCCTCGCATTTGCCACTTTAACAAGAACAACTACAAAAATATTACATTTGATAAACAACCAATATTCCAGGAGAAACTTACGGAGTTCTTTTTTCTTTTTCCCTTTTTCCTTTTTTTTTCCGTTTGTTTGTTTCAAAGTCACTCTTCCCCTCTTGTCTTTGATAGAGGATTTCTTCTCAACAAGGTGACCTCCACTTGCTTCACCTTACAGATACTAAAAATGAAGTAAAAATAGAGTAAATGTGGAGTAACACGGATTAAAAATGGAGTAGGAAAAATGGTTCTTCAGTTTTTATAGTTCTTTTGTTTCATGTTTTTAGTCTTTTGTTTTTTGATGTTTTAGTGTTTTAGTTTATAGTGAGGAAGTAAGAGCCTCAAGGTTTAGTTTGTAACTCAATGATGTCATAGGGTCATCTTCCTGATTGCACTTAATTATATCACGTGAACTACCTAAAGGAAAAACTATGTTTTTTTTTCAAGGCACCAATTTTATTGTATACAATAATAATTTAAAAAAAAAAAAAATAATAATCTTGTAACCTCTTGATTTACAATGGAACACATCTTTTATATAATTTACGATTAATCTAATTTCAATGCGCTTACCTCTTTTTAAAAAGACAGATTATCCTTACTTTACTGTTGTGTTTTATATCTTTATTCTGTTGTTATATCTTTATTCTGTTGTTATCTTTATTCTATTGTTATATCTCTTATCGCGCAATTGCTTCTTAACCAATTGTCAATTAGACTAATGCACTAACTCATCCATCTCTTTCTCTTCTATCTAACCTCTTCTCTTGGAAACATCCAAACTCAGAAACTACGTTACAAAGGAAAAAAAGAGCAATAATATCACATCTCGCGTTGATGAATGGGTTTAGTGTAAACACTATCGAGCACAGCGAGATAGTGGAGTACACTAGAACTAGCAACACACGGGTTTTTTTAGCCATACATACAGGACTGCTCCACTATCTCGCTTCGCTCGATAGTGTCGCTCGATAGTATTGATCTATCTACTATCGACTAGACTCGTTTCACTCGTATAGTCTCTCTCCACTATCTCGCTTCGCTCGATAGTGTCGCGGTAGTGTACTTTGAACAAGACCAATCTTCGTCAACGCGCGCGCCTTTGAGGTGAAAAAAAAAAGGTCAACAGGACATATCATAATCATAATCACAACTTCAACACCCCTTATCTTGCTTGCGTTGTACACCTATACCAGACTCTAGAGTTGAAAAAAACAGTATGTCTTATCCAGAACCCGAAGTGAAATTTACTCAACCAAGCAAATATGTTGGATTTGACACAATCACAACACAAATCGAGAATAGATTATTAAAAAGAGGTTTCCAATTTAATATTATGGTTGTTGGTCGTTCTGGGTTAGGTAAAAGTACTTTGATCAATACATTATTTTCCTCCAATCTCACCAATTCCAATGGTAGAAAGTCTCCATATGAACCAATTGAAAAGACCACTGAGATCAAGGTTTCTCAACATTCATTATTGGAAAATAACGTACGTCTCAATATTAACGTTATAGATACTCCAGGATTTGGCGATCAAATCAATAATGAGAAATGCTGGGATCCTTTAGTTAAATATGTCAAGGAGCAACATTCTCAGTATTTGAGAAAAGAATTAACTGCGCAACGAGAAAAGTATCTCCCTGATACAAGAGTTCACTGTATCTTGTATTTTATCGCTCCAAATGGCCAAAAGTTGAAACAATTGGACATTCAAGCTTTAAAGAAATTGTGTGAAATAGCTAATGTTGTGCCAATCATTGCAAAGTCAGATTCACTTACTTTTGAAGAACGTAACGAATTTAAAAAACTCTTGCAATCTGAATTCATGAAGTATGGGTTCAATATATATCCATACGATTCCGAAGATCTTTATGAAGAGGAAAGGCAATTGAATGAAGATATTAAATCATTGATTCCTTTTGCTATTGCAGGAAGTGAAACTGAAATTAGATTAGATACAGGTGAAATGGTCAGAGGCAGAAAGACAAAATGGGGAGCAATAAATATCGAAGATGTAAGCCAATGTGAATTTGTATTTTTAAGAGATTTTCTTACAAGAACTCATTTGCAAGATTTAATTGAAACTACCAATTTAATTCATTACGAAACTTTTAGAGCTAAACAATTGATTGCATTAAAGGAAAATGCGTCAAATCCAAACAGGCAATCTCAAATTAATAGTCAGCAACAACACCTGGTGCAACATCAGCAAACCATTACTACTGCTCATTAACTAATAGGTTTATAGCTGTTATAGTAACAATCCATTATTACCCCCCCATGCTCAAAAAAAGAGAGTATAGCTATCTTAAGTTATATTTTTAGGTTTTTCTTTTCTTTAATAGCAAAACTATATCTAAAAAAAAAAAATGAACTACTACCATAACCAACTATCGAGCGAAGCGAGATGGTGGAGCAGCACTGACTATACTGACATATATGGAAAACAAAAAAAAAAACCAAAAAAAAAAAAAAAAAAACAGGCTTCAAAACCAAACCTTACTTACTTTTTTATTCATTTCTCCATTTTGACCCAGTCTCCTTCATAAAGACAAGCTGTCAAATGGGACAATTTAAGAGGAGGGTACTTGAATCCCGGTTTCAATTCCAATTTGGAATAAGTTTGAGCCAATCGAGTTATAACGTAGCTCGCTTCAGTTAAAGCAAATTGTTGACCCAAACAAATTCTTGGTCCACCATTAAATGGTAAATAAGCCCAACCTAATTTCCTAGTTGATTCTTCCCACCATCTTTCAGGTCTGAATAGTTTCACATCTTTTCCATAGTACCTTGGGTCCATTTGACATGCTGATATATTATACACAACTGTACTTGATTTTGGAATGAATATAGGTGATGCACCATCGGGTCCTCCGCCATGAGGTAATGTAGTATTTTTTGTTGCAACTCTAGCATTTCTAGGAACAGAAGGATACATGCGTAAAGTTTCATTTAATACTGCCTTCAAGTATTCACATTTCTTCAAATTTTCAAAAGTTATATCTTGTAATTCACTTGGACCAAACTTGTCCAACACTTCTTCACGCAACTTTTGCCATGAATCGGGATTTCTGGCTAGTTCAAATATAGCAAATGATAACAAACCGGCTGTTGTGTCTCTGCCTGCCAACAAAATGTTCAATGCTTGGTCTCTCAATACTATTGGGTCCCTTGTTTGTTTAGCCAATTCGTATAAAAAGACATATCCATTGCTCTTTTTTTCAAGTTCTTCTGGTGAATAAGAAAGCACTTTTTTCACATAATAGTCGCTAAATTCATGAACAATTTGATTACACTGCTGAAACTCTTTTGGATTAATTAACCAGTATAAATTTTGCATCAAGCTTCTTGTGGCCAAGTAGTTCTGAGAAATGTTAAAAGATTTTGCAAATTGCTTTCGACCAGCAAAATCCAAGCTACTGGTATCACAACCAATGGATTCATCTTGCAATGAAGAAACAGAACTACCAAACAAAAACTCTGTAGCTGAATCGACTGTAAATCTGAAAAACAATTCCTGTATATCAAAATATTCACCATTATTCTTATCAATGTGCTTGAACAAAAATTGAATATGTGGCTCTAATGAATTAACGTGAGCAACTTGTTCTCTTGCAAACTGTGGTCTCAACATTGCTCTTGAATCTCTCCATCCTTCGTGGTCCAAAGTGAATATGCCTTTACCCAACAATGGCTTGAAATAAGTATACCTGTGGCCCAACGAGAAATCGGAGAATTGCGTAGCTAGCATAGCCTTGATATTTTCAGGATCTTTTGTAAACACAAGCGGGGTACCAAATATCAACTCGCGATATGTGGGCACTTGAGGATTATCAACAAGGTAGAATCGTTCTTGTGCGTCATCGATGCCTCTTCCTTCATTTTTAGCCTTTATTGCATCTTTACCAGATTTGAAACCAAACCTGCCATCTTTTCGAACATTTGTAAACGGCTTAGCACCCAACTGCTTGATAACATACCGTAAATGCAAGTATTTGGCCAAGCGACAAACGACAAATACTGCTGGTATAGAAATATACCAAAATTGTGTAATGAAAAGTAATAAATCAGTCATATCCAATGATAACAGCAAGCTACCTAAACTATCGAGCAACACCTAGTAGCTTATACCAATCCTTTTAATAAAAAGATGGTTATACCGTAAACTTTGTTATTCTCCTTTTTTTCAAGAAAAAGGCTCTTAAATTACACCAAATTCAGCTTTAAGGGATCAATAACAACGATACAACCTTTCAAAATCAATACTTACTTTTAAGTACCCAGGAGAAAAAATAGAATAAACAAAGTAAAGTGCTTGGTAGAAGTAATACTGACAAGTCAGTGAAGACTTTAGTCCTTTATATAAAAGCCGAATCAATAGCAACAATTTAAGCAAATTTCAAGGGGGAAGCGGGAAGCGGGAAGCGGGAAAGGGAAAGGGGAAGGGGAAGGGGGCAGTAAGGGAGACTCAAGCACTCGATTTTCTTGTCGTGCATTTTTAAACAATCGTGAAGACGGATTTATAAGGACAGATGCAAAATGGAGTATATCTTATAACTCCGTTCGAGGGTGTCGAAAGAGGGGTGATGCGCTACCACTCAAGGTTGAAATGCAGGTATGTAGAAATAAGGAGTAGGGGAGTAGGAGAGTAGGAGAGTAGGAGAGTATGGGTGTATGGGTGTATGGGTGTTGGCTACGCCATGTGACACTATAAGTACATACTCAATACAATACTTTAGTTAACGGAGATTAATTGTAGATAAGAGGTAACAAATTAGAGACAAAGTTTTGCATTGTTTTTTGATAAACTTTTTATATTGTGTTGCAATGAAAAATTTCGGTAACAATGTGGCAACAAAAGAGTTTGATTACAATTTGTTGCAAAGAGTTTGATTACAATTTGTTGCAAAAGAGTTTAGTTACAATATGTATGGTATCATGTGAAGTTGTATAGGACTGATCCAGTGGTTGATGCAATTGTAGAAACCAAATACGCGTGTAGACAAGATGTAAAATCAGAAAAGTATCTAGTCTCTCTATGTGAACAGGCTCAATCAGCTTTTGAGAACAATTGACTATTGAGACTGACAATTGACCATTGAGATTAAATGACTGAGATTAAATGAATGAGATTAAAATATTATGTATTGAGATATATGTATTGAGATATTATACATATTTTTTCTATAATTGAGGATAAATCCATGCTTTAGATGAGAGGTTTAGATCTTTAATATTTAATTATAGACCAAATGTTCGATTCTATGCACCATCACTCAAATTTAGACAAACATACACCATATACATCAACATATAAACACACATTATACACATACACCTTACACTTTATACACACATTTACAACATTGCGAGGCACACCAAATCAGATTGCCTCCTGGTTGGTCTAAATCAGATTGCCCCCTGATTAATCCAAATCAGCTTCCCCCCCCGATTGGTCCAAAACAGCTTTCCCTAATGGAATCATAAAGATTGCCTTTGGAATATGACATAGTGTAAAGGTGTTGAATAAAATTGTAGTGTACTTATTGTGTTCTATAATAACACGGTAGCGCCGCGACGCGTTTTTCCTCAAGGCACAATTTGTCAAGATGCATCGTTTCCCACTCATATGATCATATCTAATACATCAGCTTCAAAATATGGGTGTCAAGGGTCTAAACCAACTAATCAAAGAACATTCTCCACATGCCTACAAAGAGTTTCAATTGAAAAACTTGTTCGGCAGAAAAGTCGCTATCGACGCTTCAATGTGTCTTTATCAGTTTCTAATTGCAGTAAGACAATCCGATGGCCAACAATTGACTAATGAAGATGGGGAAACTACCTCGCATTTGTCCGGTATATTTTACCGAACCATACGAATGGTTGAAAACAACATCAAACCCGTGTATGTGTTTGACGGGAAACCACCAGTGTTGAAAGGAGGTGAATTGGAAAAACGTTTACTTCGAAGAGAAGAAGCTCAAAAACAAATGGACCAAATAAAAGATGAAGCAACGGTTGCTGAAGTAATGAAATATGAAAAAAGACTAGTTCGTGTGAGTCGCGATCAAAATGAAGAAGCCAAAAAATTATTGGAATTGATGGGTATACCGTATGTTAATGCACCTTGTGAAGCAGAAGCTCAGTGTGCTGAATTAGCTCGTACTGGTAAAGTATTTGCTGCAGCAAGTGAAGATATGGATACTTTATGTTACGAACCACCGCAGTTGTTAAGACACTTGACCTTTGCTGAAGCAAGAAAAATGCCAATTGACCAAATTAGCTATAAAGAAGCTATTGAAGGATTAGACATGACAAAGGAACAATTTATTGATTTGTGTATTCTATTAGGTTGCGATTATTGCGAAACCATTAAAGGAGTAGGGCCAGTGACAGCTTATAAATTAATCAAAGAACACGGATCATTAGAAAACATTATCAAGTATATCAAAGAAAATCCAGAAAAGACCAAATACAAAGTTCCCGAGAACTGGCCATTCGATGAAGCAAGACAATTGTTCTTGAAACCAGAAGTACTACCTGCAAATGAAATTGAGCTAAAATGGAAAGAACCCGATGTAGATGGATTGATTGAATATATGGTCAAAGAAAAAGGTTTTAGTCAGGATAGAATTAAAAGCGGTGCTGAAAAATTGAAAAAGGGATTGAAAGCAGGTGTACAAGGAAGACTAGATGGGTTTTTCAAAGTTGTTCCTAGCTCAAAAGATGATAAAAAGAGAAAAGCTGAGAAAACAAAAGCACCAGCTAATAAAAAAGTAAAGAAAAAGTAAGCAAGTAAAGAAAAAGTAAGCAAGTAAAGCCTTTTCTTTACCACTCCTCCCCCTACCTACCTTCAAAAAGTCAAACTTACCCAAAATAATTGTGTATTTTTTTTTTTCCTATTCTACTCTGGATTTTTCCCCGAGTTCTTATTCCTTTGATTTAGGTTTCTTCTTTTCTGCTTCTGCTTCCTTCTCCCCTTCAATCTCATCAACATACTTTTTTATCTCATCAAGGGTCAATTTTGAAATATCCCCCTTTGGTCTCATTACACTAATTTCAATATTCTTTGCTCCAGTTTGAACTACTTCTAAAAGTGACTTGACCGTTAATTTCACCGTTTCATCTTCAGTCAATTCTTCCTTCCATTGTTTTTCCAAGAATTCCTTTACTGTTTTAGCTGATCTTCCAATAGCATGAGCTTTCCAGGCATTAAACACTCCCGAGGGTTCGGTTTGATATAATTTTGGGACATTGTCTAACTCATCAAAACCTGCAATCAATGTGGCTATACCAAATGGTCTCGTTCCTCCAGATTGGGTATATTTTTGTTGGACACCAGCAACATACTTGGTAAGATAGTCAACACTTACCGCATCTTCTAAATTCAATCTATGCGATTGCGCCTCTACTCTAGCTTTGTCTATAAGAATTCTTGCATCTGCATTCAAGCCAGCAAATGCTAATAAAATATGATGATCGATTTTTTGGATTTTCGAAGGCGTAGTTCGTGGATCTTGAAGCTTTAGTGTGGTGCGTCTTTCACAACCAAGAACAACTACATCTTTGCCCTTGACCCCTACCGCACACGTTCCTCTCTTAACTGCTTCAGAGGCGTATTCAACTTGGAAAACATGTCCATCTGGTCTATAATAAATAGGTTAATAAAGTCATCCTCCTAAAACAATGAAAAATCCCTCCCCGCAATTGGTAGACACGGGCTTAAAAACATACGAGAAAATCGATAAGGCACTATCGTATCCACTCATTATTTATGCCTGGTTCTTATTAGTGTTGTAGTTGTTGTTGTTCTTGCTCAACGTCAATTGTGATAAAGTTGAGTTTTTCATTTCTTTGCCGCTGGAGAGCCGAATGCGAAAAAAAAAAAAAAAAAAAAAAAAAAAAAAAAAAAAAAAAAAAAGATCAACTAACAAACCAAATAGGTGAATAAAGGAGCTTTTGGTAGGTGAATAAAGAAGCTTTTACTAGAGTGTAGGGAAGAGGAGATGGCATGGTAAGTAAAGGAAAACTGAGCTCGAAACTGAGCTCGAAACAAGTACTATCCAATAGGGAAAATAACTCAAGATTGAACCATTTGTACCAATTATGTAATTTTCTAACGATTTCTCCATCTCATACTCATGCAAGTGCATTAGCTAGAGGATATGATCGGAATTTCGACTTAATTGCTAAGAAAACAGTTTCCAAGATTTCTCCAGAAGTGAAAAGAACAATTTGCAAAAAGTGTCATTCACTACTAATCCCTGGAATGACTATGTCGATGTATATCGAAAATTTAGCCAAGAAGAAGGATGAAAAAGAGGATGTTTTTGTTAACAAATGTTTAACCTGTGGCAAGTGTAAACGATTCCCTATTGGGAAAAACAGGGAGTATATTCCATTTCATGAAAAAGCGTGTCTTTAGAACCCCTCAAACATCCAACATTATAGAATCATTATTGATTACTTGTCCTATTTATCATAACCTACTATGTAGTAGAAAATCGTTATACATAAATTTTTTTTTGAAAAAAAATCGAAAAAAAAGAGCATCAACAACTCTCTTGTATTCTCTTTCTCTCTTTCTCTCTCTCTCTCAGTCTCTCTCTCTCTCTCTCTCTCTCTCTCTCTTCTTTTATTCAGTCGTAGCAGCAACTAAAGCGGCACCAACACCGGATCCATCTTTTGCAATCTTTAAATGAACCTTTTTGTTGGATCCCTTTAATGGATCAATCACATTGAATGATTTCATAATAGCATCTCTAAAGCCTGGGTAAAATTCAATAACTGAACCATCACAACCAATCTCCAAGTCTCTGTTATCACCCTTCCATTGTTCTTTTACAACTCTGACTATTGAAGCGATTGGAATAGCAGCTAATTGAGAAGCTCTTTTAGAAATGGCTCTCGTTAATCTTTGGATAACTATTCTTTCATCTTCATTAGTTGGTAATCTCAAGGTGTTTTGCAAAATCAATTCTGACATTTTCAAATTTGTAGAATCGTCAATTTGAATGTATGATAACACTTCAGAGTCTAGTAACCATGGCTCAACTAATCTATGTGGCAAACTTCCGCCTCTTGCCTTGTACAAGTCTTGGAAAATCAATCCCTTTTCAAACATATCTAACAAAGCAACTCTTAAAATCTCCCCAAGAAACAATCCACTAACTCTCTTTTCAAACATGTGGTAGCCTTTGTTTGTAGTTTCAGAATCTACAATTTGATCAAATATGGTGTCGGGCAAGATTTCTAATGTGTTATCGAATGAACCCCATTCAGTGTTGATTACCATGCCTTTAGTACCTTCGGGGACACCTTTCAATTTAGGAATATCGTCAATTGTTGCATAATAAGCACCATTAGTACCTGTACCCAAGATCAACCCAATGACGGTGTTTGCATGAGTATATTCTGGATTATTAGCATAGGCTCTAGATAACAAAGTACCAACAGTGTCATTAGCCAACGCAACAACCTTAACGTTAGCTTCTAAAACGGTCAAGTTTGCCTGTAATAACTGAACAACATCTCTACCAACAGTATCGGGGATATCGAAACTCTTTGTCCATCTGAGTAAAGTACCTTTATCTAAAGCAGTTTGTTCTACAGGGAAGGAAAAGGTAAAACCCAATTTTAAGGTCTTGCCATTCTTTTGGGTAGTTTCTTGATGATGTTCACATAAGAAATCATTGATCTTTGTAGCTAAATAGTGGAACAACTCGTCAGCTTTCTTACCATGCATCAATTCACTAGGTATTTTGTATTTGCTTTGTTTAAGATCAAATGTATGGTCACCTTTCAAATCAACTGAGCAAACACGGAAATTGGTACCGCCCAAATCAGCAGCTAAATATAAGCCTTTCTCCTTACCTGTGGGCAAGCTTGTAACATATGTTGGTATCATTGGCATGCATTCTTTGCTTGGTTTGGAAGCTGCAAGGCCCTGTTTCATTGATTTTTCAAAAAAATCAGAAGCTTTGATCAAGAAATCATCATCTAAGTAGAATTGATTCTCTATATCTCTCACCGCAACTTCAAGTTTCTCTGAAAGTCCCATTTTTCTTTTACTTTTTAGTCTGCTTCCAGTCAACTACTTTGGAAAATAGTAGCTTAATATATATAAAAGCAATTGAAAAAAAAAACAAAAAAATAAAACTCAATGAATAATTGTGATAAGCTTATTCAAAAGAGCAATTTGAAGAACAACTTTTAAAAAAAAAACAACAACAACAATTACCTTATTAAGGGGATCGCTGTGACAAAGGGATTATTCAAGATCTGTTCGTTAAAAAACTTTTCGGTTTACTTTGCACAAAGCTTGTGTGAAAAGGGAAATATAAAAGAAAAGGTACAAAGTAAAATTGATATGGAACAAAAAATTCGATGGAGAGAGATTTCAAGTCCGTTTTATATCTTCTTTCCAGCCCCCCTCCTCTCCCTCCCCCCCCGTACGCCCCCTATCCGCTCTTTTATCCGTCACACGTCCAAAGTAAACTAAGATTTTGACATTGAAACATTACCGAGAAAAAGGCATTTTGCAAGATTTTGTTTAAAGTTTTCTACAAGTTTTATGACTTCACTTTTAATGCGCTAACATCTCGAAACAGCCGATATTGGCAGACAGGTGCACTTAAAAAGTGTACTAAAAGAGGTAGAATAATTGAAAAATAGGGGAATTGGGTCGAATGGGATTGGGGGCAACAACTTGTTTTGGAGTTTGGAGAAAAATGGGGATCAAAAGCATAAAATTTGGGTACAATTACGATTCTTAATAGTAGTGATGATGGTGGGGGCGAGACAAAGCCGAACCAATACTGATAAAAAAAAAAAATTAAAAAATAAAATAAAAAAGAAGCAAAAAATTTGCACCCATTCCGGGTTTCGTTCTAATATCAGTGTTTAACCATTTTAATTCTCAAACCTAATTTAATACCATTTTATTTCTCAAACCTATTTTTATGATCAATTCTTTATAGAGAGAGAGAGAGAGAGAGAGAAGAAGGTCAGTTTAATTAGGTGGTACGATGGTTAATTTAAAAAGCAATGGATCTTTGTTTGCCGAAGACTAAGAAAAAATAAAGTCTAAAAATATTTCACCTTCTTCGGTTTTGTGAAATCCATCATCGTATCACGTGATTAATACGTAAAAGACGTATAAAGAAGTTTGTTTGACAGTTACGAAAATCAGGTAAGAAAATCAGGTAAGAGACTTGATTAAAAGTAGAGTGGCTGTGCCTCATGTGTAGGTATACATTATTACAATCGTCATGAGGAGATGTTTATAGTACCAATGTTTATAAGCAGTAAACAGGTGTTTATAGGCTACAAGCTGGTGCTTGTGCTCATAACCATATATATATATATATATGTGTGCTCCCAATTAGACGTCAATAATTACGAGATACTGTTTAATTCTTCAGGGGAAAAGTACACGTGACTGAAAAATGATCTGGTAATATTATCATGAGATATGTTTACATATCTTCCCTGGAATTCAAGTTCACGTAGACAACAAAATCCTGTATTCTCAAGCTCCGTATTGAGTTATCAAGCTACAAACATAATCCCACACACAAGTTTATGCAGAATGCTATAGACAGTACCTTGTTACACTGAAGGGTTTAGTTTTGCCCCAGCTTCTTTCTTTTCTCTCTCTTTTCTCTAACATAATCATGCATTTATTGACCAGTATAAAAAGGTGTTGACCTTGCTATTAGTCCATCTTACTTTAGCTTGTATAGGTAACGTAACAGAAGTATCAAATAAAAAAAAAAACAAAAAAAACAAAATGTATGGTAGACGATCTGGCGGTGGTGGTGGTGGTGGCGCCTACAGAAGCACAAATGTGTATCGCACAAGAAACGCAAATTATGCAATATTTGGATCTACAGGGTACAGACCAGGATACAGCCCAGGATACACTACCAGGGCTAAGGCGAGAGCAGGTACGGCTTATTCCGCCCCAACTTCGCAAAGCTATAATGGTTATTATCAACGCAAGCGATACCTGAACAATGGAAATAATGAGGCAAACACAAAATCTCTGGGATATAAGGTACAGCAACAAAATAAAGCAAGAGGAAATGAATATTATCAAAGTAAAGCAAGAAGAAATGAATATTATAACCGTAAACCTAAACCCAATTATGTCTCTAATAAAAGTTCCCGGCAAGAACAACGTGAAAACTATGCAACAGGACAACGTGAAAACTATGCAACGGGACAACGTGAAAACTATGCAACGGAACAAAGTGCCAAATATCGTGGTAGTAATCACACATATAAAAAGAAAACTGTAAACCAAACGATTAATGTTGATCAACAGCAACAGCAACAGCAACAGCGCCCTAGTAGATGGGGCAGAATGATGGGTGCAATGAGAATGCCAATGATGTTTATGTTCTTTAGTAGAATAATGAGACCCAGTCATCAAGAGCAACAACCTCCTTTCCCTCCCATTCATCAAGAGCAACAGTCTCCTTTTCCCCCCTTTCATCAAGAGCAACTGCCTCCTTTCTCTCCCATTCATCAAGAGCAACAGCTTTTTTCCCCTCCCATTCATCAAGAGCAACTGCCTCCTTTCTCTCCCATTCATCAAGAGCAACAGCCTGCTTTCCCTCCCATTCACCAAGAGCAAGAGCAACAGCCTCCTCCCCCTCCTCCTAAAGAACAACATACTGTCAATAATACAACTAGAGCCCGATACCCTGCTACAACTAGCAATGACCACGTATCAGTTTTATCTGATATTCCACTGGTAATGAATACTGGTTCAGATTTACTAGACAAAGCTAGAAAACCTGCTTCAAAAACAAAGTCTACTGAAATAAACACCGGAAAGACTGCTGATTCAGTTCACATTGGCTCATTCCCAATGGATATAATTGGTAGAGTTCCCATTGCAAGAAACACAATTGACGATATAACAGCAGAAGACTTTAAATCAAAATCACCTCCTACACATGACGAGCCAAATGCTGTTGAAACAGAGACTCAAAGTTTTAGTAAAGACTCTGCTGATCTATCAGGAGCTTTAAGTAAGTCACCGTATTCCATCTATACTGGTTTGCTTGACTTGAGTCCTCAACGAACTTATACTCTACAAGAATTATAAGCTCGCACAAACACTGTTTTTTTTTTTCCACCCCACAATGTATAGCTTTATAGTTTGTTCTTTTATTTCTTTTTTTCTTGTTAGTTATATGAATAAAGAGTATACCATTAATATGTATAAATTTTATGTTATTGATACGAGGTTGATAAAGCTTACTTGTCTCCATGACCAATATACAAAGAGTCATAACACTATCGAGCAGAGCGAGATAGTGTTTATACTCTATTCTACTCTATACTACAGAGCGATAGGTTTATACTCTATTCTACTCTACACTACAGAGGGATGGGTTTATACTCTATTCTACTCTACACTACAGAGCGATAGGTTTATACTCTATTCTACTCTACTCTACACTACTAGAGTAGAGCGATGGTGTTCTCCACTCTCTTTTTAAAAATTAGTGAGAGGTATCATCAAGGTCATAATACTACATATGTTGTGGGAAAAGATGCATTCAAGAGTAAAATATCGGACCTATCAGCATGGGACCACTGTGATGGGTAACATCAACTGGAAAAACCGAGAGAGTAAAAAGAAAGCTTATACATTGCTTCATTGAAATTAAACAAAAGCAGTGAGATGCATCATATCATTACTTATCTTTTCTTTTTCTTTTCTTTTCTTTTCTTTTTTCAAATCACAATCACCTGGTGTTAAACTAAGATTATCTATCCACCTGGTAAGTATGTATTAACACAAAACGAAGACGCGAGTCAAAGAAAAGGGTTTGCTTTTGCTACTGGTAATTATAAAATGATGATACTGCTCTCATACGAGTCTAAAAGAGGAAATTGTGATTAGTGATTTATCATCTGTGAAAGAGAATACTAGCTGATTGGCAATGACGTGTATGTCTTTCTCATCGCGGCGGTGGATAATGCCGAAATGAGAAAGGGCGGGCACAAAAAAGGAAGGACCGCCGCTTCCGATGCTCTTTGTTGGGACACTATCCCTCCCCCCGCAAAATCACATATGTGAAAAGTTCTACCCCTTTGTGTAAAGAAAAGACATCCATCCCCTGAAGATGGTGATGAGATATACCATTTACACCAAAAGGAGATGAAACCTTGTCATTTATTGAAAAAAGCCGTGTATAAAAGGGAATACAATTCCCTTCTCTTTCCTCTTGTACCCTCCATCACTATTCATATCCAAAGAATAAGAAGAAAAAAACCAACAAATCAGTCTCTTATAATGAAATTTTCTTCTACAATTGCCTTGAGTATCATCTCCGTTGCTAGTGCCAGTATCATCAGCCCATGCTGTAATGAGCCAATTACCACTTTTGAAGGTGAATTTGCATTGGGAATAGTTGAACTTTGTGATCCAGGTACAATCTATTTAGCTTATGAGAATGAATGTGGTCAATTAGAACATAATTGTGAAACTTATGATTGTGGATGTAATGAATGTGTCGTTACATTAGTTGCTGATGCTGCCGCTGCCGCTGCTACTCCTACTCCTACTCCACTTGCTGCTGTTAAAGTTGCTCCTACTGCTGTAGCTGCTGCTCCTATTAAGGTTGCAGAACGTGGTGGTGTTGAGACATGCCCAGTCAAATTATGTGATTTGTGCTATCCATACTGTACAATTGATGAAAATTGTGTTGACTACTTCACTTTATGTGATACAGTCTTGAAAGACGCCCAATACAGAATTGGTCAAATCGCATGTAATCATGAGTTGATTTTCACTTACCCTGTGGAATACAATGCATTGTATACATGTGGTTGGTCAATTGTTTTCAAAGATTGCTACTATGTATTGGCATTAAATGGATGTACTACCTTCTGGGAATGTCCAGTTGACAATTGTGGAACATACAAGATCTTTGACGAAAGTATTGATTGTGCATGTAAACCAGTTGAAATTGTCATTATCTTCAAGACTTGTGATTAAAGAGACAAATTTACAAAAAGTGACAAAAAGTGACAAAAAACCGTTAGCTATTTGAAAATAAGCCCTGTGTTTTTGTGTGTGTATCTATGTGTGGTGTCTATGCGTGTGTCTATGTGTCCACATGTCTATGTGCGGTGTCTATGTGTTTTTCATCTTTATTTTATTGACCTTGTTTCATGGAAAATGCCAGTGATTTGGGCCTGGGGGTTTGCATGAGAAGGGATTATATCTTATTTTTTTATACTTTTATTTCGGTTTCGGCTCGATCCGGCTCGATCCGGCTCGATCGATTCAAATAATCATTTTAGCTTCAAATTAGTTAACAATAATAATAATATTATTATTATTATTATATACACACATTTTTATCCATTTCATCCTTAAATTCCTTTACTACTGTGTATATCACGTGATGGTGTGGCTAAGCATAATATTTGACGAGACAAATGATAAATCAGTCCAAAAAGTAAACAAAAACAAATAAACATAAAAAAAAAAAAATGAAAAATTAATTATTTTTTTTTTTTTTATTTGTCTTCTCCACCATGCAGTGCCAATTAATTATTCATTGTTCTCCCCTTACAAAGGGGTAATATAATGGACCGAGTTCATGGAAGAACAAAAAGTGTAGAAAGCGAGGATATGCCACCATTTAGGCCATATGGTGGGGATGAGATAAGAGTGGTTAGCGATTTGTCCCGTTTCCATTTTCAAGAAGGTAATAGTGTGCGATCACGTTCTAGAAATACTACGCCTACAAATACTGATGTCTCAGATACTCAATCTTCAGGTAAGTTGACTCTTGATACGATTATACCCCTTTACTCATCAAAAATTGATGATAGGAATAGGTATAAACCTTTGGGTACAAAATGCCAAGAAGAAGAAAAAGAGGCGTTGATGGTGATGGTGACAGAAGAAGAAGAAGATGCAAAAAGGAAGAAGAAAGATGAGCCGATTGTTGCTGAGAAGAAGAGATATGAGCATATTGTTCCTGAAAAGAAGAGAGATGTGTCGATTGTTGTTGAGAAAAAGAGAGATGTGTCGATTGTTCCTGAAAAAAAGAAAGATGAGCCGATTGTTACTGAAAAGTTATTATCCTTGCCCAAAACTCGACGTTTAATAAGAAAGAGGGTTTCCGTTGGTGTTCAAGTTCCTCAAGACCATATTCCTCCGAGAAGCCCAACTCCGCCGCCAAAGGATGATTTGCCAAAGGATGGTTTGCCAAAGGATGGTTTGCCAAAGGATGGTTTGCCAAAACTGTTGGATAAACAGAATGAATTTTCGCCATACCCTATCTCAGTCACCGATCTTCAACAAGTCGACCAATTACCGCCATTACCTCAACCTACAGAAGACCTATTTCTGCAAGAAAATCAAATTGAAACCGAAAAAGAAAGTTCAAGTATGTCGTCGCGACAAAAACAATTGGAACATGATTTGGTCAAAAGAGTAATGAATAGACCTTTGGTGTCGATAAAAACTGACCGATTTGGGGACAAGTATCGAGGTAAACGCATCACAATCACGGTGAACTTTGTTTTATACATATTCGAACAATGCTGCAGTATAGTTGGGATTGTGTTAGCTTCTGTCTTGTTGAAACATGATAGTTTTGTGCCTGATTCAATATATCGATATTTCCTAGCCGATGGATGTATATCGTTAATTGTCTCACTCCTTTTCGCTTTCCAAATTGTCAACTACGAAAAAAGAAACGGAAGTTTTTATTGCTTAGCTGCAACAATCATCAAGTTTGTTTCCTTCATAATGGTTGTTTCATATTTGTTCCCACTTGCCTATTACCAAACTCAGCAAATATGGCTGATGAGAAGAGCAATCGGGGCGTTTATTATAATATCTACATTCCTTTGGCTTGTAAACTTAACCATGTTTTTAACTACATTGTTCATTTCAAGATTAAATCTCTTGGAGGAATTGAACTTTGACTATGATTATAAGGGATTGGATGATCAGTTCAATAGAAAACCACAAGGGTATACTATTGAAAACGAACCTTTGAGGGAGTTTTTCCTAAATGAAAATGGTGAGATGTATGCATTGAATGAAGACTGGGAGAAGGAACAGTATAAAAATAATAATAAAATCTTGGTTTATACTTATTAATGTCAATCTCAGTATTGAAATCAATTAGTCTGCAACATTTATGGTAAATGCTCCTAGCCATTTGAAGCATTTTTTTTTCTTTTTTCTTCCTCATACAATTTTATTTATTTTATTTTTTGCAGCAATTTAATTTAATATGCGTAAAATCTTTTCGCAGCCAAATGGAAGAAAAAATAAATAAAGAAAAAAGGGGGCCTAACCAATCCTCATAACAAAACCTTTAGACAAGGAGAATTTTTTTTATATCTTTTTATCAAGGTCTGCCCATTCTTTTAAAACTCTATAGGCTAATAGAAAGCGTCTGTTGTTTTCTTTTTTTTTTTATTATTTCAATTATGAGGGTTAAGGTGATAGTATTAGTGCTATTGGTGCAATTAGTCACATCTATGTTAATTCCGCCAAATTGGTCTATTGTAAAACCAACACTTTTTTCACTTTCGGAAACAAAACAACGATTGATTAATTCTTTGCAAGCTTTGGTGCCTCCAACACATGGTGATAAAGATCGAATTATGTTCCAACCTTTATTAAATACTACTAAAGCAAAAGAGGAGGAGGAGAAGGAGACGATTAAAGCAACAGGGATGGTAGAAAATGGAACGGCTTTTGCCAAGGGGCAAAATTCCATTGAAACGCCTGCTGATGAGACCATGACATCTGGCAGTAATTTGCTTTTTATACCACGAGAACTAATCAATCCTACAATGTTTGAAGCTTTAGGTTTATCAAGACTCTTTGGCAATGAATCAGCACAACATCAAAAGTGGCTAAATTTCACCTCAAAAGATCAAATTTTCATTCCACGAGAATTTAAACCATTTTTCATATTCAACACATCGAGTGTTTACAACTCTGGTTTGGAATTTATTCAGCGCTATAACTATCATAACTTTCGAAGCTCTTCGTCGTTTAATAAGTTTTTATCAAATGCCCTACCATTTGACATGCCCAAATATTTGGAATTGGTTGATTACTACATGGTTTTACCCAACTTACCCAATTTGCGTGAATTGTCACTGGGTGTGTATAACAGAGGACTATTGACTTTTTCTAAAAGCCAACTTCCTACTTTCCGCAAGGAATTGAGTGAAGGCAAACCAATGATTGTGTTTATGTTTAATGAAACTAATGCTAAAGAAATGGCGGAAAAAACAGATAGCAATGGTAAGAATACTCCAATTGTTTCAATAAAGAATTATCTCAAACAAACTCAAGTTTCAAGCTTTTTTGACAAGTTTGCAAAGCTTTGGATAAACCAAGTTAGTTATGATTCTTTAATCTCAGCAATTTATTGTAATATACAAACCGGCACCGGTGGCGGAGGAAAAGGTGAAGAAGAGAATCAAAGTTATTGTTTAAACATTAAAAAGCAACTGGTGAATGTGTTTCCTGCATTTACAAAATTCACATCTCATTCATCCAGGAGTTTATCAGAGAAAGTTTTGAAACAAATACAACAAAACGAGAAGGAGGATAACAATGGTGGTGAGGAGTTGATGGTTGAAAGTCAAGCTGTGAGACAAGTTCATGATAAACTTCAAGCTAAAAAAAATGCAATGGCAATGGTAAGTCTTAGTTTACTCAAGAACCCAAAAGCAACAATTGAAGCCGCTGATGAATCATTCGATAAGAGAATTGATAGAAAATTAACTATGCTTGCAAAGACAAAAGAAGTGATTAAGGATCGTCTTGACGATAGAAAAACATCATTTAAGGAAGACGTTGCTGAAAAACTCGATACAATCGAAGATAAAACGCATGATATATCAGATAGATTTGCTCAAAAGAGGATCCAGTTGGAAAAACTAAAATTTCAACCTCAAATATTTGATAAATCAGAATTGCAACGTTGGGAACTGAAGAAGTATTTCTTTGGCGATTACGAAAATGTCGGAGTCGATGAGGATTGTAGTGGTGATGATGGTAAAGATGAAGATGAAGATGAAGGCGAAGATGAAGATGAAGATGAAGATGAAGATGAAGATGAAGACAAAGACAAAGACAAAGACAAAGACAAAGGCAAAAACAAGGACAGGGATGGTACTAACAAGAAAGGAAGAAAAAAGAAAAAACCCGATTGCATCTATGAAAATGACAGGAATTATATTAGTAAACGATCCGATTCACAAGTCAACACTGGAGACAATGATGGAAGTGTCACTATTGGCGGCGGGTTTTCTATCCCTCTATCATTACTTCATTTTGATGATTTACATACTTATTCACCAAGGAAAAACACTTATAGTCAAGTGATCAACATGGATACAAGGAAAACAATGAAAAAGAAATTGAGGAAACGAATTGAATTCAGTGATGATTTAACCAATTGTAAACCAATCACTTGGTATAATCTTTTCCATTGTAGTATATTTGGAGAATCAAAATTTTGTAAAGAAAATGATACAGTGGAAGCTTTTTAAGAGGAACGTTTGTAGTTAAAATATCACCAGTAGTTGTTTGACAATATACATATAATCTTTTTGCATTTTTCATCTTTTATATAAAAATAATTCCCATGTATAATAATAATAATGATAGCAATAGAAAAAAAAATTGAGTCATGAAGTAACATGAAGAAATGAGCCATAACATGAAATGAAGTGTTGTGAGTTTAAAAAAGTGCTAGTGGAAGGGAATGAGGAAGGAGGGGGGGGGGGAAAGAGAGGGGGGAAGGGGTATGGGTTTGGTTAGTTGGTTGGTAAATTTATCTGAAATTTACTCTACTGCCAGTATTCCTTTGATGCTGCTGCTGCTGTTGTGGTTGAAAATATGGATTTTGTGGACTCGATGTACTTCCCTGATAAGCACCAGTTTTACCAAAACTAAATCCACCACTTGTGCTAGATGAACTATTTGTAGGAAGTGCGTTATATGGATTTCCAACTATTGTAGAACCAGGCTGTGTTGGCTCCATATAATCCAATGAATCTCTTTTAGAATACTGTTCGTAATTTGATGCCGAACCTGAAGTTGTAGAAACTATAGGTCCACTTAGGTTTTTTGTTTTTTGGTAAACTGAATCTTCATCATACGATCCATCTTCATCATCATCGTATATATTGTTTCCTTCTTTCACGTTACTCTTTCCGTGCTCATGACCCTTCATTGCTATTTCTCCCAATGCCATTAATTCCATTTCATCATCGTAACCTGCACCACCTGCACCACCATTCTTATTATTGGTGGATTTTGGCAAGAATGAAACTCTGTCATCCTTCATTGGTTGGTATCTAGTATCTGGATTCTTATAAACCAATGCTAAAACACAAGTTATAATTGTGAACAATAACAAAAACAATGCCAAAACTGCATTTAAAATGAAAAAAACAACAGCCATGACTGATGAAACAACACTTGGTTGGCCAAACACCATTGAGAAAAACACAAAAAATAACGCATTAATGAAATTGATAACACTGATAACAATATTAAACGCATTTGTTCTCTTATCCATAAACGGACGAATCCAGCATAACACAACCATATAAATCAATTCAATAATCCAAACAATAAGCGATTGAGGTTTTCCATGGGTTTGAAGTACTGCAACAAACAATGACTTGAGGAAAATATAAGCCAATGACACCAAAATAAACCAATAACAATCTGCTCTAAACTGAACATAAAGGAAACCAAACCTATTCAAAAACCGAGCTTCTCCAAATAATAAATATGCTGGGTTTTTGAAATTGCTGACTGATCTTCTTCCCATAAGATATACTCGAACTGCGGCTTGTAATAGCAACAAACAAACCAATATCAAAAGGAATACTGCAACAACAACGGTACCTGCCGAGTCTCGAGTCGTCAACTCCCATATACATAACAAACTGACCTGTGGTAATGAAATCACTAACAAACGGTATATTGAGCCCTTGATGACTCCATTCCATTGTTGTCTATATTCATTAAATTTCCCTTCATTCATCATTTTGGATGTAATGAGTATCTCAATCAATGCTTTGAATAAAGTAAGGCAAACAATCATAACAAAAGCGAAAAAGAATAAGAAGCAAATACCGGTCATGAACAAGCTGGTGATTTCAATTCCCAATAAATATGCCACTCTTTGTATACCTCTAAGCACCAATATTTTACCGGCTAAATCACTAGCTTTTTCATTAGTCGAATATAAATCGGGATCCAAACTATCTGAAGTTCCAAAGTTGTCTGAATCTAATTGAATATCTGCTCTTTTCACTACTCGATGTTGCGTTCCTGTAATAGCTTGTTCAAACAAGTTACTTATTGCTCTCTTGACAAATTTCTTTTGCACTGAAACAGACAAATATGAAGATTTGATGATATCGGTTGGAGAACCACCTGTTGACTGTACATACCAATTTGCAATATCTTGAACAAAACCAACTTTGACTAATCCCATTGACCACATGAAATTTTGGGCCCATGCGGCTGCAATAGGTGGTACTCTAGCAACACCCATCATTGATGTAATAGCCAAAGACTGAAAGTATATGAACAAGGACATTGAATTAGAGGCGATATGTGCGGCTGTACTCGAATGTCCAATAATCGAAACGATTCCCGAAGTGATGACACCTAAACCTGATATCGCAGCTATTGGCCATGCAGCATATTTAGTTTGGACAGTTTTACCGTTTGATAAAGTTGCTTCGACACAAGCTAACTGGGTAAAGTCTTCCGTATCAAACACAATAACTCGAACTCTAGCATCCAAATCAGGAATAGTATAAGCGATCCCTGGTATCAGATCAGTTACCGAGGATTCAACCGGATAATGTGAGTTTAAATTCAAATGCCCTGAGGTTAATGGGCAAAGCGGGTTATTTTTCGAGTTACTATCGAGCTCATAGTTGATTGCACATAATGATTGATTGACCTGCAAAACGTTTAATCCATAAGCAATCAAATTGACATTGACAGCAACTGTTTTATTGTCGATTGCAGACATTGCGTTTATATCAAAATAAACCGTATTGTTGCCTGGATAAAACACGACATCGAAATAGGATGCAGAAAACTGGGAATTTTCCATACATGTTAAAAGCGATGAAGATTTGATATATTTTTCTGCACTTACTATGCTTGCAAGAAATGCTGTGCATATGAAGACCAAGTGAAGGAATAGCATGTTAATGACTGGGGGAGGGGGGGGGAAGGCTGGAGACAGGAAGACCTCGAAATGACAAAATAATTTGTTTCAACAATGATTTAATGAAGCCAATGAGATAGGATACCTCGAAATGACAAAATAAATTTGTTTCAACAATGATTTAATGAAGCCAATGAGATAGGATACCTCGAAATGACAAAATAAATTTGTTTCAACAATGATTTAATGAAGCCAATGAGATAGGATACCTCGAAATGCCAAGATGATTTAATGAAGCTAACAAAATAGGGCAGCTAGTTGATACCAAAGTGTTCCAATAAAGCTAACAAGATAGGGCAGCTAGTTGATACCAAAGTGTTCCAATAAAGCTAACAAGATAGGGCAGCTAGTTGATACCAAAATGATCCAATAAAGCTAACAAGATAATCCAATAAAGCTAACAAGATAATCCAATAAAGCTAACAAGATAGGGCAGCTAGTTGATACCAAATAAATTTGTTTCAACAATAATATAATGAAACCAACAAGATTGAAAAGATATTGTGCACGGCAATGAGATTGAAAAGATATTGTGCAAAGCGACACGATAATGCAAAAGACAAAGCAAAAACACTAACCTTGCTAGAGCTAGTTTAAAAGATTCCTAATTAGTTGAGTTGAGCCCTGTTAGTAGTAGTCTATCTAATATTTACCTGACTTGCTTTCAACTGATTCCATCTACTCTCAAGATCTCGTCTTCTTCTCTTTACTCTTATGATCTCGTCTTCTTTAATAAAGAACAATGTTTTTTTTTTTTTTCTAAACTTAGAAACTTTTTTGTACGCCCGGCGCAGGGGAAGAATAGTGACACTGGCTCCACTAGCTCGACTAGCTCCACTAGCGAGCGAAGCGAGCTAGTGGAGCAGTAAGTAGAGAGTAGACACTAGCTAGCTTTGCTCGCTAGTGGAGCAGTATGTAGAGAAAAGAGAAAAGCTCCACTGGCGAGCAAAGCGAGCTAGTGGAGCAATGTGTAGAGAAAAGCTCCACTAGAGAGCGAAGCGAGCTAGTGGAGCAGTATGTAAAGAAAAGAGAGTAGCGACAAAAGGGGGCGAAGCGAGCTCTTGAAACAGTATGTAGTAAGTAGAAAAAAGCGACACTAGGGGGCGAAGCAAGTTATACTAGAGAGCGAAGCAAGTTATACTAGAGAGCGAAGTAAGTTACACTAGCTCGCTTGGCTCCCTAGTGTAGCAGCGAGTATATGTTGATAGCAATATTATAATCTTAAATTATAAATAGTTTAATAGACCAAGCTATATATAATTTTATAATTCAGAATAATAATCTCTATAAATTTTAGAAAGTATAGTCTATATAAATGTGATTGAGAGAGCTAGAAAGCGAGCTAATGTCTACTGCTCTACTAGCGAGCGAAGCGAGCTAGTGGAGCTTTTCTCTACTCTCTATATACTGCTCTACTAACGAGCAAAGAGAGCTAATGTATACTGTCTACTAGCGAGCGAAGCGAGCTAGTGGAGCTTTCCTCTACTCTCTATATATTGCTCTACTAGCGAGCTAATGGAGCTTTCCTCTACTCTCTACATACTGCTCCACTAGCGAGCGAAGCTAGCTAGTGTCTACTCTCTACTTACTGCACCACTAGCTTGCTGCGCTCTTTACTCTCTACTCTCTACTCTCTACTCTCTACTCTCAACATACTGCTCTACTAGCTCGCTTCTAGTGTCTACTCTCTACATACTGCTCCCCTAGCTCGCTTCACCCCTAGTTTCGCTTTTCTCTACATACTGCACCACTAGCTCGCTTCGCTCTTTACTCTCTTTACTCTCTACATACTGCTCCACTAGCTCGCTCTGCTCGATAGTGTCGGTGGCAGCTAGTGTGCTCCACTAGCTCGCTCTGCTCGATAGTGTCGGTGGCAGCTAGTGTGCTCCACTATCTCGCTCTGCTCGATAGTGTCGTTTCTCGATAGTGAATAAGTTGCATCAATTTGCTTCAAGAAGAATGTTTATAAAGCCAAGGAATTGAATCGATAGTAATTCTGTATAGGACAATAAATGATGAAAAAATAAAATTAAAAGAATATTATATAGAAGAATATAAAAGAATATTGTATAGAGAATAGAAGAATATTGTATAAAGAAACATATTGTATAGAAGAGTATTATATCACCATATTGTATAGAAGAGTACTATATCACCATATATAGAATCTGGGCCCATTATTATTATCATTGGTGGGATGTTTTTTATATTCTGGGCGAAATAGAGAATCTAAATGATAATATGGTGATGCGACACTAGCGGGTGATGCTCTACTAGCAAGCGAAGCGAGCTAGTGGAGCAGTGTGTAGAGAAAAGTTCTACTAGCGAGCGAAGCGAGCTAGTGAAACAGTATGTAGAAAGTAGCGAGTAGCGACACTAGGGGCCGAAGCGAGCTAGTGGAGCAGTATGTAGAGAGTAAAGAGAGTAAAGAGCAAAGCGAGCTAGTGGAGCAGTATGTAGAGAAAAGCGACACTAGGGGCGAAGCGAGCTAGTGTAGCAATATGTAGTGAGTAGACACTAGAAGCGAGCTAGTAGGGCAGTGTGTAGAGAGTAGACATTAGCTAGCTTCACTCGCTAGTGGAGCAATATATAGAGAGTAGAGGAAAGCTTCACTAGCTCGCTTCGCTCGCTAGTGGAGCAGTATAGAGAGTTTTAGATTTGAGAGCCAAATCTATTTAGCTGCTCAATAGTAGATTTGAGTGATAAAAATATGTAGGTGCCAAATATAAGATCTAAGAGGTAAATCTATTCAGCAGCTAAGTAGGAGATTCAACAGCTGAGTAGATTCAACAGCTGAGTAGATTCAACAGCTGAGTAGATTCAACAGCTGAGTAGATTCAACAGCTGAGTAGATTCAACAGCTGAGTAGATTCAACAGCTGAGTAGATTCAACAGGTAAATCTATTCAACAGCTAAGTAGGAGATTTAAAAGATGTGTAGATTCAAAAGCTGAGTAGATTCAACAGGTAAATCTATTCAGAGAGTAGACATTAGCTCGCTTCGCTCGCTAGTAGAGCAGTATGTAGAGAGTAGACATTAGCTCGCTTCGCTCGCTATCGGAGATTTAAAAGGTGTGTAGATTCAACACCTGAGTAGATCTAACAGGTAACTCTATTCAGCAGCTAAGTAGTAGATTTGAGAAATAAATCTATTTAATAAATTAGTGGATATGAAAAGTATATCTATTCAGCTAATGAATAGCAGATAGCAGATTTGAGAGCCAAAGTTTAGCAGCTAAGTAGCAGATTTGAAAGGTAAATCTATTTGGTAACAAAGTAGATTTAGGTGGCAATCAATGCTCCACTATCGAGCCAAGCGAGATAGTGATATAATTAATATTACCTTTTTAAAATAGATTTATAATTGACTAAATCATAATATATTTTATAATCTCTGTTGCCAATTCAGTAGCCAAGTAGATTTAGGCGGCAATCAATGCTCCACTATCGCGCTTGGCTCGATAGTAGAGCTGACTGACTATTCCAACACTAAATAGTAGATTTGAGAGCCAAAATCCAGTAGCTAAGTAGTAGATTCAAGAGGTAAATCTATTCAAAAGCTGAATAATAGATTCAAAAGATGTGTAGATTCAAAAGGTAAATCTATTCAAAAGCTGAGCAGCTAGTCAGTGTTGCTCCATAGTGGGCAGCATAAATCGCTTCACCTCTACTCAGTATAAAATACTCTACTTTGCCGTATGATTTATCATGTGATATCGCCTCAAAAAGCACTACACTATACATTAACAATACAATCAATCCATAAGGCTAGTCAGTGGAAGCAAGTGTGCTCCACTATCTCGCTCTGCTCGATAGTGTTGCTCTGCTCAATAGTGTCGCTCGATAGTATCGCTCTGCTCAGTAGTATCAATATGGAATACCATTGGTGAGTCTTTGAAACTCATCATAACCCTTAGTATAGAAACTCTCCTTTGATTCCTTAATCAACTTTTTAAAGTAAACGGCAGCTTCCTTTTCACTCTTATTAGGAACAAATCTCAGACGAAGGTTCTTTATTGTACTATCCTTAAAACATGGTAGTCCACTTTCCAACATTGGAGTAACCGTTCGAACAATTACTTCCATATATGGACGACATGCTAGGTACCCCTTGATACACAACTCTTCAAACCATTTAAATGCTTGAGTTTCGTCGTTACCACCAAGAACTAGAATCATCTCATGTGTCAACTTAAATGGAACATTTTCAAATTTAACTCCTCCTGGCACAATATCAAAACAAAAACCAAAATCAATATGTAATATATGCCCTTGTTCATCATACATAATGTTACCATTATGTCTATCTTTAAATTGTAACAAATAAGAGATAATTGAATACGCTGCTAGCGACTTTACCAAATTATTCCTAGCCTGTTGAAATTCAATAGAGTTTTCTGGCCCAAACTTGGTAATAAAATACTCATATAATCCATTCACAGCCTCTCGACCCAACATATCTCTCGACGTTGAATTGGGCAAAACATCAATAACACCACAACCGGGTGCAGTAGCAGTAACTCGATAAGGAAACACATAAAGATCCAATCCTGAATTTTGCCAAATGGTTCGGAACATTGATATTAATTGTAATGCCAAAACATCCTGTCTACAATCATCTCCAACTTTGAATATGGCGCTTTGCCATTTCTCAATTTCAACCGTTTGCTCTTGTCCCTTTTCATCATAATCAATGACATTCTTCTTGATCTTGAACGTAGCCATAAATGGTGCCTTGGCGTGTGATTGCAATGGCTTACCCGATTTACGATTGATGTCAACCAATACACCGTCAGGATTGGATGGTAAATAAACACCAGGCTCAAGCTTGATCAAGGCCATTTCCTCATCAATCTTGGCTTTCTTTTCTGGCTTTGATTTCTTGATATATGGTTTCAATTTACCCGATATATCAGTAACTTCATTAAAGAATCCAAACTCCTTATGGTAAAACTCTAAATCCTTTTCGCTAAGACTGTTCAACATGGTTTCTTGAATTCGATCTAAAACAGGCTTCAAGTCATCAGGCTCCAAAGAATCTTCGTCTTTGTAACTATTGGCCAACATATTCCAGATAATTTGATGAGCAAACAATTGTGACACTTTTGCTGTTTCAATAATATACCTCTCAACATATCCCTTGGCGTCAAATCTCAAAGACTGGACAATTTGTGGAACATAAAAAAAGGTCAAATTAACATCATGACTTTCTAAAGACCTCATTGTATATTGTAAAATAAATGAATTGGAACCAAATGGAGGCAAGAATAAAGTAATTGCGTCAATGGGTGATAATGCTTCCCAGAATAATAATTGATGTGATGGCATATGAGTGCCCGCATTGATGCCAATAAAAAATTGAACCGCATCAGGATAAAACACTGCAGGCAATGGGTTCTTGATAATCAACTGCTGCAAATGATCATCAATGTTTTTAATCTTAAATCTCATTGCCAAGTTGATGGCCAAAATTGGATCAAGTTCATAAGCTTTAGTTACTTGTGCTACGTTGATCTGGTGTGAAACCAAAGTTCCCAGAGTATCAACGGGACTTAAACTGCTCATCCAAACATTAAACTTGTAAATCTCATCATCAAGGAAATATAAAAATATTGACTTCTTCATTGCAATGTCTCCCAGTAGCTTGGCATTTGTAATAATAGAACCTGCCATTCTGGCAACATCCTTCATTACAATGGCTTCGCTTTTAAATTTCAATCTATTGGCACCAAAGGGGTAAGTACTCCTTTGCCTAAACCATGTCAATCCACCATCAAATATCAAGTTTGTCAAGCTTAAACAGCTTCTAGAACCTAACTTGATATGGTATTGCAAAACTTCAAATGAAAATTTAATAAACTCAAAACGAACTAATCTTGATAATGGATGATACGATGCGTGTTTCAAATTCTTCAAACCAACTTCAACAAATCTAGTAAAGATTTTTAACAAATGATCACTTTGATTTAAAGTAGCTTCAAAGTTACTTGAAAATAATCTAATGATTTCCAAGTGTGGTGCAAAGCTTCGTTGTGCCTTTTCGGCAAGTCTATGCACAGCAACACTATTACTTGGTGCATATTCCATCTTTTCAACCTCTGGGTGAGCAATATCATACTCCTGAGAAAACAAACCCTTTCTCAATTCAATCGACTCTTGCCATTTCTTAGCCACTTCACTTAATAACAACATGCTCAATTTGGGTTTATCCTTCAATACCTCAAACCAAACACCTGTAGCACCAATCATTACTGATGGCTCAAACATAAGAAATGGAATTTCAACCATATATCTAACCAACTCTGCATTATTAACGTCACTCAACAATGCAAGACCTGCTATTTCTGTCAACAAGTTGGTAATCTCTGCACTATCCGGATAATCGTTATTTAACAACAATGCTGTTGGTGTTGATGTTGGTGTTGATGATGATGTTGTTGTTGTTAATAATGTTGTTGTTGTTGTTGTTGTTGCTGTTGTTGTTGACAAGCTAGACAAACGACTTTTTGTGTTGTAAACTTTTTCTCTAATTGCCTTAAACGCAATATTGGACTCTTCATCAGTTCTTAATGGTAACTTGTTCATTAATTGTGAAACAAAAGTGGATCTCCAGTTCAATTGTGCGACAGTTGTAGGCAAACTATCCAATGCTGAAACATTGGCATATGTAATTGCAGATGACTCACGATCATGTGATGTAATACTTCCTGACATCTCCAACGCAAATGATAAACCAAATTGAATTGGTGAATCAAAATTCAACTCTTCATTTGCCGAAACATATGATTGAATCAAACTTTTGACATCAATATTGCACTTGTATAAAATCATATTAATCCAGTATTTTGACTTTTCATGGAACCGATTAAATGTAGAACATCTCCACTTATAATCATCAGACATTTCGATTTTTATACCAGTACAACGTGCACGGAAAACTGTAGTAGGTTCATACTCGTGGACATCTGCATCTTCAATACTTTGGAACAATAAACCAAGCAAGTCAAAAAGGGCAAACAATGACTTTTTATGACACAATGATGAAGGAACTTTATTGATCAATAAATCGCAACACTGCAAAGAGGCATCTTGCATTTCTGGAATACTATAAGTGAACATGGTCAACATTTTGGTCAATTGCTCTGCAATATGATCAGCCGAGAATTGCTTATTGGCACCAGTACTAATCAAGTTATTATACTCTTTAACAATTTGGAAAGCAATTGGACCTAAATATTTTTCAAGACCAGCAATCTTGATAGATGGATCAGTGAAATACAACAAGATCTTTGAGCAGTTACCGCTTCTTACTCTTAATGTCTCCATAAAAGCAGTTGCTGACAAAAACATCAATTTGGGGTACGACAATGTACGGTGAACTTCAAAGATATCGCCAAGATTTGATCTATGATCTTTGATATTATGATTAGAAGAACCTCTTCTCAAAACAGTATTTAAGTCAATGGAAGTTTCCGTACGATCCCACGACATTTCTGAGCCTAATGGAGGTGAATTATAAGCAATTCTCTCCAACTCCGTCTTGTAAGTTCGGCAAATCTTAGCTTTGATGTTATAGCCGTGAACAACCATATTGAACCAAATGTTTCTAAACAAATCAATAATCTCTTTACTCTTAATCTTCAATGGTTCCTGCCCTAAACGAACATCGGGTAATAATGCAGCTAAAGGTTTTAAGAAAATAGCAATTTGGTCACCAACTTCGGTAATCTCATTATGAGATCTATGATGCTCCAATTGCTCGACATCACCTTTACTGATGATTGCAACTAATAACTCGCGTAAATAAACAGTGTACATTGGGCTATCCTGTTTCAATTTTTTGGCCAAGTTAACCTTTGCCTCGGTTAAATTGGCTAATAAGCTTAGATTCTTTTTGCTCAATGCATCAAATGATAACTTGTTCAATAATCGAACCAATATAATAAATTCCTTTTCTGGTAAAAATGGAGCGCATGAACTTAAAGCTCTCAAGATTAATGGGCCAATCACTGACTCAATTCTGGTCACTTTTTGTGATAAAATAGTACATGCTAATGCAGGAATCTTTTCGTCTTCGCAAGCTTCCGAGACTTCAATAATTGCAATTACTGCATTTTCACAAACTTTGAGGTAATCATTCTCTTCCAACTCGCTTGATACCGCACCTTTACTGAAAACTTGTGTTAATGAAGACATTGAAGTTCTTCTAGAAGATAACGGCGAGTTTGCTGTTTCTCTAATAGACCCATTCTCTAAACCGGTAGCATTTCTAATAGCTCTTCTTGCACTCTTGGATTGTAACTGCAAGCCTTCATTACTAACAAAAAGTAAATTTGTTAATGAGTAAATAGTGGTGATTACTGCATCTTGAGGTAGTTTCTTACTGCCTAAACCAACACTTTTGGATGCTTCTAAGCAGTATTGCAGTTGTAACTTGGGATTAGCCACTACAGAAGTGAAAACTCTAGTCAACAAAGGTCCAACTGACTCATCCTTGAAAAGCAATAAACACCCAAATTCAAAAACGGTTAGTCCTAAATCGGGATCCAACATAACGTCTCTAATTCCAACACATGAACTAAACAAGTTCTCTGAAGTTTTCAAATCCAAGTTATCGGTAAACATACCACAACTTAAAACTTGTAAATTATAGCTCTTGGCCAAGTAACCCAATTTCAAACGATTGAAAGTTGAGTAAATAATATATGTTTCACCTCGGTCTGCAAATTCCAATTTTCTCAATGCCAAATCGGTTAAAATCTTAATGATCTCCATATTTGATCTTGAAAACTCCAATACTCCTGCTCTTCCATTCTTCAATCTAGCTTGTATTCCATTAGCAGTAGCATTGCTATTAGCATGATTAGCAGTGTCATCATCACTATATCTTTGAGCAGCTCTCTTCAAGATGTAGTGCAACAAGGACTCATCCTTATTTCCAATAATACCATTAATAATGGAGCACATCAATCTCGATAATTTTTCAAGATACAAAACAGGTGAGAAATTAATTGCAAAATCGCGATCAACCAAGCCCTTGTACTCATTTGGTTCGTCATAAAGATAATCTGAATAATTCTCCACGTCACTTAAAAAATCATAATTGTCCACACAAGAATCCAAACTAGTGAAAATCTTGAAAGTTCTTGAAGAATAGCTCAAAAACTTGGCATTTTTGTTCAACCCATCGATAAACCCCATCAATGTTAAAAAGTTGGAAAATTGTGGTTCAACATTGTCGAAAAATTTTTCAATAAATTGATGGAAAATATCAACCACATTGTCGAAATACAATTTGTTCGAATGATAAGCCAAATTGATCAACCCACATGTTAATTTCTCACTCAATAAAGTCCATGGGGATATAGCCACGGAGCTGGACACTATATTATAGGCGAATTTTTGATCAGGCAACTCAAATAAGTAAACTTTGAATTTATCAATAAGCGTCTTCACTTGGTCCTGAATTTTCATTGTGTTCTTAGTAGCGTCACATAACGCAATCAACACTTCGTATTCCTTTGGAGCAATTGCCACTGCTGACAACTTGTTCCCATTCAAATTACTGCCCCCGCCGCTTATTCCTCCAGCACCTATAGCACCACCTATAGCACCACCCCCAACACCTCCATTACTTATGGGTTTGCGTCCATGAAACTCCTTAGGCGTTGCAGACAAAAGCTTTGCAAAATCGTCCTTCTGAATCCCAGTATTTATCTCTTTCAAATTTGCTGGAACATATTCAACTGTTAAACTAGCCAATTTTTTTAAAGCCTCCCCACGAATGGAACCGCGGACAATTCCTTGGTAATCCATAATTCACCACTACTCAAAAAGACCAAACTCAAACTAGCAACAGCAGCTGGTAGGTTAGTAGTAGTAGTAGTAGTAGTAGTAGTAGTCAATCTCACCCAATCTCAACCCTAGCCAATCTCAAATCTAGCCAATCTCAATCAAGTCTTGTCAAACTCTATACCTTTTATATCAAGCTATGAAGAAAAAAGATCTTGTACGAAAAAAGTAATTAACTCAAAAGGGAAATTTCGCAATTTCAATTCAATCTGTTTGAAGCATGTGGTACAAGCCGACACTATCGAGCGAAGCGAGATAGTGGAGCAGCACTGACTACCAGACACACTATCGAGCGAAGAGAGATAGTGTTACTCCACTATCGAGCAAAGCGAGATAGTGTTGTAGTATGCCACAGAGTGTTGTAGTATGCTACAGAGTGTTGTAGTATGCCACAGAGTGTTGCTCCACTACCAAGCAGAGCGAGATAGTGTTGGTGGCAGCTACTCAGCGTTATTCCACTATCGAACAAAGCAAGAAGCGACACTATCTCGCTTTGCTCGATAGTGTTGTAGTATGCTACAGAGTATTCCTCCACTATCTCGCTTTGCTAGATAGTGTTGTAGAATGCTACAGAGTATTCCTCCACTATCTCGCTTTGCTCGATAGTGTTGTAACAAGGCACAAAGTGTCGGTGGATAGTCTCGCTCTGCTCGATAGTGGGCAACTAGTCAGTGTAAACTATATTTATCATATTATTAATATTTAATTGTACCCCACTATCTCGCTCGGCTCAATAGATTAGGGCGAGATTCAAATTGGGGTAAGATGTAAAGACCAATTAGAAAGTAGAAAGGTGGTAATCTTTAGGTAGCGTGACACTATCGAGCAAAGCGAGTTAGTGGAGCACACTGACTAGTGGCACTATTGAGGAGTACTGTAGTGACACTATTGAGCAGTACTGTAGTGACACTATCGAGCAAAGCGAGATAGTGGAGCACACTGACTAGTGGCAGCTCTGACTTTATATAGTGCAGAATATACTGGAGCAGCTCTGACTCTAGAGTATAGTGCAGAATATACTGGAGCAGCTCTGACTCTAGAGTATAGTGCAGATAATACTGGAGCAGCTCTGACTCTAGAGTATAGCGGAAAGTGTCAAATAGAGTAAATTGTATAGCGTAATAGCGTAATAATTATCCCGCCTACTGCACAAATTGTAGCACGCAACTTCAAGGTGAGTTTTTCAAGCCAAATATTGTTTACAGGTGAAATTATACCGATTGGTGTAGAAATTATAGTGTTGTAACTAGCTACAAAGTATTGCTCCAATATCTAGCAGAGCGAGATAGTGTCGATAGTGTCACTGCTCAATAGCGGAGCAACACTCAAGCGGAGCAACGCTCAAGCGGAGCAACACTCAGTAGCTAGCAATACTCAATAGCGGAGCAACACTCAAGCGGAGCAACACTCAAGCGGAACAACACTCAGTAGCTAGCAAGACTCTGTAGCTAGCAACACTCAAGCGGAGCAACACTCAGTAGCTTGTTACTTGTTACAACACTATCTCGCTCCGCTCGATAGTGTCGTGGTATCTATGTATATGTCTCTATCAATGTGTCCCTCAAATTGCCGCCAATGGCATCAGGTTGTGCATCTTGTAATCTGAAAATAGACTCAATCACAGATAACTCAGGCGCCGTAGTGTCACTGCCAGCTACAGCTAACCAATCATTAACAACCATTCCAGCTCCAACAACATTGCTACCTCTGTTCACAGTTCCAGCCACAAGCGGGACTTGCAACAAACTACTCAACTCTTCTTGATCTTGTATCGACGTTTGTGGATGCACTAAACCACCTTGATTGCTCAATGCACAATATGATCCAACCAACACGTTCCCAGCAATTGTTTGACGGAAAACTTCTACTCCCAAAACATCAGCTATCAACTCCTCAGTTTCTCTTTCTATATCTGGATGCACAAGAGCAACGTAATCGTTGCAACATATCACATTGCCCAATGCCGATAGTCTTTCTTCAACTCTCTGGATCTTTACTGTATCAGGTAAGGAGTTTCTCAAATGCATCAACTCTTGATCGGTCGTCTGGGTAGGTACTAATAATCCCCGTCTATTCCCTGCAGTCATCCTCCCAACTATACGCGTACCAGCAATAGTCGTATGCACTATTGGTATAACGTCTCCTAACTCGGCCTCAAATGATGAATAAAAGTTTTCTGATCCTCCAACTGCTACTAAACAGTATGAATTAGTTAGTTTGGAAAACACCCCAACTTCGTTGGAGTTTTCAAATTGTGTTCTCGATGCCATTATCTCGTCCGTGTCTTTTCCTTAATCTACAAATCTACTTTTTCTCCTTCTTCTTCTTCTTCTTCTTCTTCTTTACCTTGCTCCCTCTGCACCGAATCTCATCTCATCTCATAATGAAAAATTTGAAAAAGAGAAAAAAAAAAATTACCCCCATTTTCAAAGTCGTGTAAGAAAAATCAAAACTCTCACTATATTATAAGTTTACTACTAACCTAATTTATATACTTCTACATCGTCTGGTGTGGGTCTGGCGTGGGTCTGGTGTGGGCCTATGTCTGTGTCTGTGTCCGTGCCTGTGTCTAGGTCTGTGTCTGAGCCTGGGCCTGGGCTTGTGTCTATTGTATTTCTACCTTAGTCAAGGCCGTCGGATAAAAGTTTAGCTTCATCTTCGTCACCTTCATCACCGCTATCTTTCCAGTCTTCAACATCGGTCATTTCTACATCGTCGGCATCGTGGTTAGGCAATACCTCCAAGCCTTTATCTCCCAATATAATTTTAACAGTTTCTTTACTCTTGACTTGTCCTCTTAACAATAAAACTGCCAATTTGTTCAAAATCTCATTTTGAATCAACCTATTCAATGGTCTGGCTCCCAAATCTGGAGAGTATCCATATTTGCAAAGGTAGTCCATAGAGGCATCATCCAAACTCAACTTTATATCTATATTATTATTTTCAAACCGTTTTTCCATCTCTGCTAATCTAATCTTAACAATCTTGGTAATTCCCTTTCTCGACAACTTGTTGAATATGATAATGTTGGAAATACGATTCAAAAATTCAGGCTTGAAGTGTGCACGAACTGCTCCCATAACCAATTCCCTTGTCTTTTCATCAACTTTGCTCGTCTTAGAAGCATTGATGTACTGAGCTCCTAAATTCGAGGTCATGATAAATATGGCATTAGCACACAGAATACTCAAACCCTGTGACGAACGAACAATTCCGTCTTCAAGAATTTGTAATAATATTGTTAACAATTCAGGTGCTGCTTTCTCCACTTCATCAAATAAAACTACCGAATATGGTTTCCGGCGCAATGCTTCAGTTAAAACACCACCTTCTTCATATCCAACGTATCCAGGTGCAGCTCCAAGAAGCTTGGAGACATCGTGTTTTTCACTCAACTCCGAACAATCGATTCTAATCATGGCCTTTTCGTCTGCAAACAAAAAGCCTGCTAACTTCTTGGCAAGCAATGTTTTTCCTGTACCCGTTTCACCCAAGAACAAAAACGATGGTGGTTGATTGGGATTAGATAAGCCCGATCTTCTTAATCTAACTGCATTCGAAATTGCCTTGATGGCATCGGATTGTCCTACAACTTCTTTCGACAATTCCGATTCCATATTGATTAATCTGCTGTTTTCAGCTGCGCTCAATTTCGCAACTGGAATTCCTGTTAATTTTGCAGCTGTTTCGCAAATTTGCTCTGGGCCAACGGCATTCTTGGTTAAACTTTCCAAGTTAGAAGCTTCTTCTTCAGCTACACGAACTTCCAACTCTTCAATTTGTTTTTCAACATCGGGAATGGCAAAATACCTCAAGTCCGCAGCTGTTGCAGTATCGTGTCTCCTTTCTGCATCTTGAGCTTTAATTTCCAACTCGTCCAATTTCCTCTTTGCCGCAATAAGTAATTCATGACCAGCACGTTCTTGTTGATATCTTTCTCTTAATGGACCCAATTGTTCTTCCAAGTTTTCTTTTCTCTTTTTAGCATGAACTAAACGATCTTTTGAAGCTGCATCGGCGTCTTTATCTCTTTCCAACGCATTAATCTCAACTTCCAATAAATGAAGTTCGCGTTCCAAATTGTCCAATTCTTCAGGTTTTGAGTCCCTTGCAACAGCAACCGCTGCTGCACTCTCGTCGACTAAATCAACTGCCGAGTCCGGTAATGCACGATAGGTAAGGTATCTTGAAGCAAGATTAGCAGCAATCACCAATGCGCTGTCCAAAATACGTACTCCGTGGTGAATTTCGTACCTTGGCTGCAAACCTCTCAAAATAGCAATGGTTTCGTTAACTGTGGCAGCAGGGACTTCAATAGTTTGAAATCTTCTTTCGAGTGCAGCATCTTTTGAGATGAATTTACGATACTCGACAAATGTAGTAGCACCAATACAATGAAGCTCACCACGAGCTAACATTGGTTTCAACAAATTAGCAGCATCGGATTTACCATCACCCATCAACATGTGCATTTCGTCAATAAACAAAATGATAAACTCCTTTGATTTCTCAATGTCATTCAAAACACCTTTTAATCTTTCTTCGAACTCACCTTTGTATTTAGCACCAGCTGTTAAGGCACCTAAATCAAGTGAGAATAATCTAGCATTGATCAAAATATTGGGCACATCAGCATCAACGATTCTTTGGGCAACACCTTCAACAATGGAAGTTTTACCGACACCGGCATCACCAATCAAAACTGCATTTGATTTGGATCTTCTAGCCAAGACCCTAATAACTCTTCTGATTTCTTCTTCTCTTCCAATAACAGGGTCAATCTTACCTTCTCTTGCCTTTTCGGTGAAATCTTCACAATATTTGGCCAAGAATTCGTAATTTGAAGAAGCATCAGCTTGTCTTGAGTCAATTCTTTGATTGCCTCGAAGTTCCATTGCTTGTGTCTTTATAGCATCTACTTTGATACCTGCTTCCTTGAAAATGTCCTTGATGGATTGGTCATCCAACAATGCTAGCAATATATGATCCTGGGCAATATAACTGTCCTTTTGCTGCTGCTTGATCTTATTGGCGTTTTGTAAAACAAGACCTGTTTGATAACTTGGCCTAACTTCGTCGGGGGGTGGGCTTTGACTAGGCAATTTAACCAAATGCCTATTCACTATCCTTTCAAATCCTTGCCATTCAAACCTTGCCTTTTCAATTAGAGTTTTGAGATATAATGTATTTTTTTCGGAATCATCAACGGGAATGAAGGCAGCAAGGAAATGTAATGGAACCAATTGAGTATTACTGTTTTCTTTACATATATTTGTAGCATTGGTAATGATCTTCAATGCATTGTCAGTATATTGAGTTTCGTCCATGGCTTATAAAGTATTAATATCTTTCTACAGAGAGGTGAAAGAGAAGAGTCAAAATCAAAACTATAATTTGTAAATTGCTATTGGTAGAAGCAAGTGCAACTACTTTTATATTTTTTAGTCCATCACTCTTTAATTCATTTTATTTTTTGCAGTTATTCAAATTGCGCACATGGTAGCGGTTCAAAAGAATTTACGAGGTTATTCCAGAATAATCCTTTGACATGATGAATGACAACACTATCGAGCAAAGCGAGATAGTGGATCAACATTGACAGGCCAACACTATCGAGCAAAGCGAGATAGTGGAGCAATATTGACAGGCTAACACTATCGAGCAGAGCGAGATAGTGGAGCAACATTGACAGACACTGACAGACACTTTTAGAGCTTGTGTTTGCTACTGCTAGTGTCTACTGTCTACTTTTACTAGCATCATTATTCAAATAATCATGTTCGTCGTCGCCATAATTAACTACCTCGCGTTATATCCGCCCGAAGCCCAATTGGTTGCTATCAAGGGTGCATACCATACCTTGGTTCTCTCTTGCAGGAGAAAAAAAAATGTTTATGAAAAAGAGTGTTTACTTTTATCGGCTGAGATTATTAGAGGTTTTTTTTTTCATTTTGTTTTGCATCATAATCACCTTGCACCCCACCTACTCTGGACCTTTTGATATGCTGAAAAAATCAACAATAAAGATACCAAGAGTTTATCTTGTTAGGGTTTATCTTGTTACTGTATAACGCCTCTCTTTCATCTCTTTGATGTGGAGTCTACGACGGCTCTTTTTGTTTCTTTTGCTCACTTTTGTAAGCACACAACAAGAGCAAGTGCAAGTTCAAGATGATGACTTCTATTACATTGACTTAGATAGCTTCTCTTCCAACATAGTAAAACCAAAAGATTTTTCTCAAGAGCAGCAAGTAGTCTACACTATCAACACGCTCGATGATCTTCAATCTAGATTTCCCGAAAAGCTTCAAGATCTTGGAAATATATTCTTTTTCAAATGTACAAATAGTTCAATGCAATACAATCCAAGAACAAAATTATGGACGGAAATAGTTAAACAAGACCCGCAAGCACAAACTATAACGCGTAAATTGGATCGGTGGGTAGCAATATCCTCGTGCTTGGAATCGATACATGGAAGTGGTGGATACTTGAGTCGCTACGTTATATTCTACATTCATGCAACTGTGGAAAACCAAATTGGTGTAGCATCAGGATTACCACCAGTTTTCTATTATTTGACAGGCGGATTGAATGTCTCATTAGGTATTAAAGCAGGAATGTCGAAATTACTCACATTGCTTTTTAGCTGTGCTATTAATCCTGGGGAAATAGCTCAATTCCTTATCAGACCAAAATATGTCCTTATACCAAATATGAAAACGATAATGTATAAATTCAAGGGGAAGAAATTGCACAAGGTTAGAGTCGAGTATATAAAACTGTTTAAAATGTTGAGCATTGACACTCCTGAGCATCAATGTTGGGTTTCCAGAAATATTGCAGATTTGCAATGTTCTGCACAGATTAGTGAGGATGTTCATATTGAGCTTTGAAAGAGGGGGAAACGCAGGGAGGCAAAGGAGAGGCTTCTCCAACCACAACCGTAATCAAAAAAATATACGAAATATTAATCACGCCTTACATTTTCTCGATGCAAACTGATGTGCTTCACTACACGTTTTGGCACTAGTTAATGCAAAATGACATGAACTAAATACGATAGAGAGAGGGGAACGAAATAGTTTAAATTCTGTAATTTGACTATAGTATGGTAATTACCAATTGCCTATCAATGACCCCTCTTCCCCCTACTGATAACTAATTGGTTTTGTTCAATCACAAAGGAAAAGGGAATAAAAGAAAAGAGAATAAAAGAAAAGGGGATAAAAGAAAAGAGAATAAAAGAACAGGCGAGCAAAAGAAAGGCGAGAAATGAAAGTAAAGGAGAAGCCAAAAAAAAGAAAAAAAATGTGAACACCAAAGACCGTTGCCAATGAAATAGTATCTAAATCTGAAACAGATTCTTGAAATAGTTTGGGTAGATAATAATTTTGTAGAGTACTATAGTATTGTTTTGTGTGTATGGTACTATAGTATTGTTTTGTGTGTATGGTACTATAGTATTGTTTATTGTGTACATTACTATAGTATTGTTTTGTGTGTGTGTATGTGTATGTGTAAATTATCGATATTGTTATCTATGAATGAAGCCTAGATTTAGTTGAGAGTATTTATTATTTAGTTTTTTAGGATTTCTTAATTTGCTGTGGATCCTCGATGATTGCTTAAGGGTAGTAGTATTGATTCTGTTCCTGTATGTTCAACTGCAATGCGGGATATTATCGGTTGGAGAGTTTTTGTTAGGTATTACTAAAATGAAAAGGAAATTCGTACACTACTAATTCAATATGTACGACACTATCGACCAGAGCGAGATAGTGGTGCACACTACCTGCCACCGACACTACCTGCCAAGTGGCTACACTACTTATTCAGTGTGTACGACACTATCTCGCTCTGCTCGATAGTGGAACACACTAGCTGCCAAGTGCCTATACTACTGATTCAATAGTCATGGGAAAAAGAACAGAGTAAATTATGTGGGGACAAGAAAAAAAAAAGTACCTGTGCTTATTTGATTCATAAGTAGGTCTTGTTAATCACTGTGATGAAATTGTACTACAAACTGGTAGGGAAAAAAAAAGTCCAACATGGCAATAAAAGGTATTATCAACTCTATACAACGATATTGTAACCACTTCATTCGAAATATATCTCTTGACTCTTCCCATTCACTAATCACTAAATCTCCTAATTTTGAATTTCCTCATCTTGTTATTAAAATAATTGACAGAGTTATCCATAATCGTCGACGTTATTGAAGATCCTCTTGACATCAGAGTCATAGTAGTCAGTGTAGAGTTATTTCTCGTGGTATTTGCACTCATTAATCTATCATCATTATCATCATCATCATCATCATCATCATCATCATCAAATTCATCATCGGATTCGTAGGACTCGTAATGTCTTTCCTTCTTCTGCGGCTCCTTGTGTACATTGATAGTGTTGTTATATGACGAGGATGATGGAAACGAATAAGCATGATTCCCTCGAAATTTGTGTCCTTCTCCTATATCCTCTTTTTCTTTTTCTCCTCCTCCTTCTCCTTTTCCTTCTTCTCCTCCTTCTTCTTCTTCTTCTTTTCCTTCTTCTTCCTCTTCTTCTTCTGTCTGTTGTGGGATAGAATAATAATCGTACCCTCTATATTTTTTACCATTCTTTGTTTTATCGTGATGTTGTTGGCTTTTAACGATTGGTGATAATGGAGGACTTAAATTCATTGTCCTTATATCAGTCATTATGCCTCTTCTCTGTTGCTGTTGGTTGAGTATTTCATTTTGAGTTTTATTTGATTTAAATTGAGAAAGTGATGAGCAGCTACTATGGTGCACACGTGGTGTAGGTGGACTCTTTGGTTTCATTCTTGTTGATAAAACTTCCAGTTTACTTCTAAATAATCGCACAGACTCGGGCTTAATAAGTTGCTTCTTCTTTATAAATTCTCGATATAAGTTTTGGAGTATTTCATTGATGATGTAGTTGTTACACTTGATAAGTATTTCCAATTGCGGCGGTTGAGCATAATGTAGCGGTAAGGTCAAGTAACATGGTAAATTGATTTCATTGTCCGAGTCCTGCGTCAAGTATCGGATATAGATGTAGTGCCATTGATCCATTAACACTGTCTCTCCTGCTGTTTTCAACGACGCTATGCTCAAGTAATCTTGCAAATCTAACACAAATTCTAGATTTTCTTGACAATGGATGGATTTGAGATACTGGGTAAATGCTTCCAAGTTGATTTCGTCGTCATCTTCAGCACCAGCACCGCCACCAGCACCGCCACCATTACTATTGCCATTATCCCCGACTTGGGCACTTGCATCGTTGTGGATATAGTCAGGGAAATTCGTGTGGTTACGATTATTAATAATATCTGATAATGTAGGTATTTCTTTTATGGCACTGTCATTTGAAATGCTACTACTACTGTATCGATGTTGGTTTTTGGTCTCGGTAGTATAATTTGTACTTTCTGGTGAAGATTTCAAATCATTCATTGTACTGAAATGTAGATAGTTCTTGGGACTATACGGATGAGACTTGGTAGTACTAGTAGCAGTGGGAATAGCTTTAGATATAGCTGTACTTGTCTTAATCTGTGGAGGTTTGTTACTCCTCAATTGATACTCCATCATTTCTTGGTAAATCTCTTGGAGTAAACATCAAAATGAATTAGCCCTTTATTGAAAAATAAAAAAGAAAAATAGGTTAGATGGAAATTTGGACTTGAATTTCGTTAGATATATATTGACTAAAACTCTCCAAGCGAACACTACTAACTTGTAAAAACTACAAATCCACCAACACCTACTACTACGGCGACTACTAAAGCACGACTATTATTAACTACTAGTACTAACTACTATTACTAACTACTATTACTGCTCTATTAAAGAGATGTTACTGCTAAACGAAAAAAAAAAAAAAAAAAAACAGATAACGGAAATAAAATAAAATAAAATAAAAGCTTAAATCTAATTTTTTTAGTTTTGTGATACTTGTATGTACGTGCACAGGTGCCAGAAATGTGCCTATTTATATGTGAGATTTCGTCGTTATCTACACGACCCTCTCTATCCACACTCCCCCTACCCAACACCACGCACCATAACACAGCTAAAAGAAACACAGTGGAAAAGCTTTTCAAGGGCCACAGTAAAGAGTAAGAGTGATGATAGGGAGTTAGAAAAAAAAAAGGGAAGGGCGGTGGTTTACAGAGACATACATAGAAATACAGTATCCAAGTTACGTTTTGAACTAATTGAAAAGATTCAATCTAAGGTATAGTTTATTTCTCTCCTTCTCTCTTTCCCTCTCCTTCTTTTTTTCTCTCTCTTTCCCTCTCTCTAGGTTTCTTTGTCTTTTTTCTCTCTCTAGCTTTCTTTGTCTTTTTTCTCTCTCTAGCTTTCTTTGTCTTTATCTTTCGTTTACGTTCAAGTCTATTGAATATACTTTTTACAATTTTACTCAAGCTTTAATATAAATAGCATTACTGATTTATTCCCTGTTGACTGTTTAAACGCTAATTAGGAGATTGCAAAACTTGTTCAAGTAAATTTTACCAAGAATACTAATAAGTATCTGGACAATATTTTGTCTTGTCAACCGATTGAAATCAAACAAGGAAAGAAAAAAAAAATAAAAAAAAAAAAATAAAGAAAAGGAAAAGAAAAACACCAAAACTTTTTTGTTGAAGGATGGTTTCGTAGTTTGCGTATATTTGTTTTCTATTTTGTATTCATTTTTGTGGCCCAGTTGTACCATTGGTGGGATAACTCTATTTTATCTCTATCAAATTCCCTTTTCCCTTTTCCCTCTCTCTATTCTCTTAGCAACCCGATTTACCAGCTCAGAAACTAAGGTTCAACCGCTCCTCTTTATCTCTGCTATTTCCCTTTTCTTTCTGCTGTTTCCCCTTTGTTTGTTTGTTCATTTTCGTGACTATTTAATTTAATTTTTTTTTTTTCTCAATACGTAAGGGGAAAAAAAATTAGCAAGAAATATGTGTGGGGTTAGAGGTTATGTGAAAAGAGCTATCAAATTTTTCTCCTATGAATGAACACCATTTCTTTTTTCTTTTCTTTTTTTTTTAAAGAAAATTGTTATAAACGATTATTAATCTTTCTTGAAAAACGATGATTAATCTTTCTTGAAAAATGAAAACGTTTATCTTACCAAAAGGTAAAGAGCTTACTTTGAATAAAAAAAGCTAAGAGCTTGATTTTGACAAAAAAAAAGAAAAGAAAAGAAAATACTCGGCATCTTGTTTGTGTTTGGTTCTCTTTTTTTTTTTTACCTCATCTCATCTCACTTGAATGAAATCACTATTCTTGGAGTATGTTTAAGATTTACATCTCCAAACCCGTGTGGTAGATATTCGAATATTGCAATTCTCTCTCTCATTTGTTTAGCAATATGTAATTTTTAAGTCTTTTTGCCTAATCTTTCAACCTACATATGAGAAGAATCACCTCACACAATTGAATAAAAAGCCATCATTGAAGAACAAAGAAATATTTTTTTTTTTAAAAAAAAAAAGACGTTATATTTTTTTAAAAGAAAATCAAAATCTTTCGGCTAGGAATAGACACGTTAATAGTTGAAACTTTTGTCCCTTTCGAGTTCACAAGTAAATGCTACCCAAATGCTACTCTAAATGCTAAATGCTACTCTAATACTACTCTAATGCTACTTTTTTCGCCAAATTAAACTCATCAGTGAAAGATTAAAAAAAGGAGGTGTTTTTTTTAGAGAGATATCTCTTATTTTTTCTTCTCGAGAGTTGATTACATTAACCAGATTGAATGAGCGATATGTTATTCTAGTCAAAAGAAGATGATGGGTTTAATTTTTTCTAGTAAAGATCCTCTTTCCTATTACTTTCTCAATGTTAAAGATAAGGAGGTGGAGGGGGAGGAATGAGAGAAATTTTTGCTTGCGTTATCCTGATAAGGACAAAAAAATGAATCAATCGTTCTTGTTATCTCTCATCTAAGTTTGCTCTTTTACTAATCAAGCCAAAATCAGGTTTCCGCTTTCCCATGTTGTGGCGTGGTTCATATAATCTTCTTCGGAAATAATTCGGTGTTTAAATTTCGTTATAAGTAAGCTTGAAAAGCCATCGTTTTAGCCATATTACACGATTTTATCGTACCCCCCACACACACACTTCCCCTGCTGTTACCACTAATATTATATCATATAGAATGAGATCCAGTATATCATATAGTACATAGAAAGATCCAGTATATTATATAGTACATAGAAAGAGATTCAGTATAGGATAAATTGTATAGTATAGTTTCTTCTCCCTCGCTGCCCTTTCATACATAGATGACTAAAATCAGTCGATTTTCAGTATCAATAGTATATTGACAAGTGTACTACTTACTGTATTTTAATAATACCGTTTTATCCTTGGTCCATTTTCCAAAACAGAAATTATATGCATGGTTTAGATATTGAAATAATTATTCACTCAATTCTACATTTTTGCAATCTCCAAAAATTTTAAAGTATAATTCTTTTTCGCAACTCAATAACATTTATCGCTGGAAACACTATCAAGCAGAGCGTCATAGTGGAGCGTCACTTTTTAGATTGTTACAGCATCGAAGGAACTGCTTATTGCATAAATGTTGTCTCTTATGAGCAGCTCTTGGCTCATTATAAGAGTGTAGTCTCACGTGACTCTGGTAAAAGCTACCTGGTCTATACACATGTTTCTACATTGTACATTGATGATGGGTTAATATCCCACTTGTATGTAACTATCGAGCGAAGCAAAATAGTGTCGCATTTGTCATTTCTACTTGCAATAAGCCAGTCAGTGCTGCTCCACTATCGAACAAAGCGAGAAAGTGGAGCATTGATAGAGTCACATTTGTCATTTCTACTTGCAATAAGCCAGTCGGTGCTGCTCCACTATCGAACAAAGCTAGAAAGTGGAGCATTGATAGAGTCGCATTTGTCATTTCTACTTGCAATAAGCCAGTCGGTGCTGCTCCACTATCTCGCTTCGCTCGATAGAGTCGCATTGATAGTGTCTTATTTATCCCTTTAGTTCCCCGGATAATATCTCCAAGCGCTACCAACGTACAGTTTGGTCTCGCTTATCAAACTTTTCCGAACATCTCCTAGTTAATAGCCCGGAGCCAAGATCCATCTAAAATCGTTGAAAAGAAAAATACAATCTCTTTAAACAATTAGAAGAAAACACAATCTCTGATATTTATCTAATAAACCAACTTGTTACAGATATAAATCCTACATAAGTTGTTACACTCTGTTTGACTTTCTTAGCTTTCTTTTTTTCCTCCCTCTAGCCCATCCCCTCTTCATCACTCCCGGAGCCACCCCGCCCCGCTTTTTCATTTTTTTCTTCACCTTTTATCGCTTAAAGGTTCTAAATCTCTCTCTCATTTTTTTTTTTCCTTCTTTGGCGGAAAATTGTCCCGGAGTTTTCGTCCAATAAAATGACCTGGTTTCAAAATATATAGCAATGGCAATTTCAATTTTTCAATTTTTCAATTTTCAATTTTTTTTTTTTCCATTTGTTCTATGTAACTATATTCATTAGAGTTTATACAAGTTCAAGATGTTATCGAAAAGGGTCAGCACGTCATTAAAGCATAGCTCTCAGAGTATGTTGAGAAACCATGTTGCATTTAAATCATCATCAAAGGTTGCTAGTGTTTTGCTTACTCGGTCAATACACAACTCTACAATAAGCCTTAAACCCATTATGATGTCGCCTATTGTGAAGTTCCAATCATTCCAAAGATTTGCTTCGACAAAGGTAAAGGTACCGGACATGGCGGAATCCATCACAGAGGGAACATTATCTGCATTCACCAAGGAAGTCGGAGACTATGTGAAGCAAGATGAAACCATTGCAACTATTGAAACGGATAAAATAGATGTTGAGGTTAACTCGCCTGTTTCTGGTACCATAAAGAGCTTTTTAGCTGATGTTGATTCAACCGTTGAAGTTGGCCAAGAAATTGCTGAAATTGAAGAAGGCGAAGCGCCAGCAGGCGGCGAAGCTGCTGCTGCTCCAGAAAAGCCAAAGAATGAGGAAGAATCCGCTAAAAAGGAACCTGCTGCTAGAGAGGAAACAGAACCGGTAAAGAAAGACGAAACCCCACCTCCAGCACAACCAAAGAAGGAGCAACCCAAACCTGCTCCTAAGAAAGAATCCAAGCCAAAACAAGAATCTTTGACTGCAACTACTCCATCATTTACAAACTTTTCTAGAAATGAAGAACGAGTGAAAATGAACAGAATGAGGTTGAGAATTGCTGAACGTCTTAAAGAATCTCAAAACACGGCAGCTTCCTTAACCACATTCAACGAAGTTGACATGTCGAATTTACTTGAGATGAGAAAATTATACAAGGATGAGTTTCTCGAAAAAACCGGTATAAAGTTGGGATTCATGGGTGCTTTCTCGAAAGCTGCATGCTTAGCTGCAAAAGAAATTCCTGCAATCAATGCATCAATTGAAAACAATGATACTTTGGTATTTAAAGACTATACCGATATCTCAATTGCTGTAGCAACACCCAAGGGTTTGGTGACTCCAATTGTCAGGAATGCTGAATCGAGGTCAATTTTGGGAATTGAAAAAGAAATTGCAGCATTGGGTAAAAAAGCTCGTGATGGTAAATTGACTTTGGAAGATATGGCTGGTGGTACTTTTACTATATCAAATGGTGGAGTTTTTGGATCTCTTTATGGTACGCCAATTATTAACATGCCACAAACTGCAGTATTGGGATTACACGGAGTTAAACAAAGACCAGTTACTGTAAATGGACAAATAGTCTCGAGACCAATGATGTATTTGGCTTTGACTTATGATCATAGAGTTTTAGATGGTAGAGAAGCTGTTATATTTTTGAGAACCATAAAAGAATTAATTGAAGATCCAAGAAAAATGTTGCTTTTGGAGTAGAAAACTTGTGTTATTACAAGAAGAAAAATGATTAAAAATTGGATGTTATTTTTTTTTTTTTTTTTTGATTTCAAGGACCAACAAAAGGTAAATAGATTTTCATAAAAAGAGAGGTTAAAATGAAGAAATATTTTTTTAAGTTGTAAACCCCATTTTCCCTTAGCGAAGAAACAATGATTGTTGCCATTGGTATAATAGTTCACAGGGACACATTCTGTGTTTGTTTAATACCTGGACTAAAGAAAAAAAAGAAAAAAAAACAGTTGGTCCTCAACTAATTGATTTTATTTCTGATCAATTTGATCTAAAGCAAAAAAAAAAAAAAAAAAAAAAAGGAGAAGAAAACTTAGTAGATGAATATGTAGGTTCATGTCAAGCTCAATTATCCTTTAGTTGGATGCTCGTAAATACATTTGTTGCAACTCTCTTATTGGCTACTTACCTTTTAAGCGTTTATAAACTCAAAACTCGAGACTAGAAAAAGAAAATGATCAACCCCAACACTAATAATGTCATTATCTTTGTACAATGAGGAAATGCCAGAAAAAAGTCCTTTTCCATTTCCCTTTCTCCTCCCAGAGATAATAAAGACCTCAAAGGAAAAAAAAAGATTGATTGTGGCACCACTACGCTACTATGTTACTCTGCCAATCCAAGGGCCCAAACATTATCAGACAACCCATTACTTAGCAAAGAGCTTTTCCGCCATCTCACAAACTCTCATTTGTAATGCATATATCGATATTATTATTATTATTATTTTTTTTTCTTTTGCATCTCCTGCTTACCAGTTTATCCGGCCATTTTGTGTAATTCATCTATTGCCTAATGCGTATATTTACATTTTACACTAATGTGGTAATCATCTTCCTTCTATCTAAAAACTGTTCACTGTTGCTTTTTCTTTTCGCATCAATTTTCAAACTCTGTCAAAGAGAATCCAGTGGTACGAAACTCTTCCTTCCTTCCTGATAGAAAATTTTTAAAAAAGGTAAGTAGAAGGAGAGAAAGAGAAAGAGTTGGTTAGAAAAGGTTGTTTTTTCCTTGCTGTTTTTTCCTATACATTATATGCTTTGCCTTGTTCAAGTCTCATAGATCTACTATTCTTTACCCACACTACCACCATCACCCAAGGCTTACATTTCACCAAGTTTGTTCCTTTCTACTCGCTTTTGGCTCAGGTCACAATCATCAAGCATCAGGGTTTTCTTTCTTTTAGATAATTAAGGAATAAGATCCATAATGGATAAATTCAACGTTTTTGATGAATTGAAAACTGACAACTTTACTTCAAATGATACTTTTGACCAATTTTTCATCTCAGATCCAAATGAAATCGACCTCTTGATTAATGAGACTTTATCCGGATTACAGGATTTAGACGTTCCAAGCGGTTTTGCTGTAGCTAATAGCTCAACAAATAATAACCCTGCAAAAGGCTATCATACTAGACTAAAGTCAAAATCTCATAGCAGGCAAATGAGTGGAACAGCAATCTTTGGCTTTGCTGATCATAATAGAGAATTCTCCTTACATGGTGTTACTCCTGACTTAAATTCTAGCCACGCATATAAGAAATCTGTAGATTCAAGGAATGTATCTCCTGGGGAGCTAGTACGGAGTCAACAACAACAACAACAACAACCTTCTCTACCACCACCAGGACAATCCACAGTAACTCCTAGTCATCAACGTCAACAAATGCCGAGTCAGGAGATCCTCAAACTGAATTTTGAAGGAAAAGCTTCCCTACTTGTAGAAGAGAAGGAGGAGGAGGAGGAGGAGGAGAATAAACATTTGTTTCAAAAAAGGTTTATTCAACTGTCTCCAATAAAACAAGTGAATACACCAAGGACCCAGCAGCATGGGTGTATGACTCAACCAAGAACAGCACAACAAAATGAATATATTGTAACCAATCAGAATCCAACGTCATATAAATTTCCACCCTCGCCCACACCAATGAGACTGGAGAGTCAAAACAAAAAGATTGTCAATTCATATTCAGCTAAATATTTGCAATCGCTACAACAACAATTAAATCAACTATCAAAATTACCTTTCCTGTATGTCGATGATTTCGAACCACTTTTAGAAAAGGATAGCACCACCAATGAGATTGATGAAAATAACAAGTACGTTCCTCTACCTATTCAAGAGCCGGTATATGAAAAACAACAGACACAAGAACTACCCAGACGTCAACTTCCTTTACTGTCGTCACCATTAGTACAACAGCGACAAAAAGCCCCTCAAGAACCATTACAGCAGCAATCTGAATTTGGCACGAATTTGACATTCAATACATTTTTACCGCCGCCTACTCCACCCACTTTGTCTAATGAATCACCCGACTGGCAATCGTCGCCTGAACCTTTATCACCCTCCCCAGCCAGGGTCAATTTACAGCAACCATTGGATATTTCTCCAATTCATCCCAACTTGCAAAATAGTAATCTGAATTTCTATACTCCAATGTATTTCAATCCTCCATCTCAGCAAAGCCTGAGTCGATTGGCCACACAATTCTCCAATCAGACAAATCAAACTATTAATCAAATAAAAGGGCATCAATTCAACCAACTGCTGCAACTGCCACAACCACAACCACAAACACAACCACCAAATAACTACTATCCTTCATTTTCTCCGTTTTCAAACATAAACTCATCCACTCTGAAATACCACACCTCGCCGCCAAAATATAACCAAAACTCACCAATACACAATGATCAATGTTTTCAAACCCCGACAAAACGAAAACAACAATCATTACAAATCCTTGAATGGAGTCCAATTTTTTTACCCAATTCCAAAGAAACACCAACAAAACAAATCAAAGATCTTTCACCACGTCTTCGTGTGAAAAAGACCTCCTTATTGCCACCGGGTGAACTCGATAATTACTGGGTAGGACCTGATGAAAATAAAATATACAAGTGCACTTACAAAAATTGCGGCAAGCTTTTCACAAGAAGGTATAACGTTCGATCACATATTCAAACACACTTGAGTGATCGACCTTTTGGGTGTCAATTTTGTCCAAAGAGATTTGTCCGCCAACATGATTTAAACAGACACTTAAAGGGACACAGTGAGAGTAGATTAAGTAAATGTCCATGTGGTAAAGAATTTGCAAGACTCGATGCTTTGAAAAAACATCAAATTAGAAATATTTGCGTTGGCGGAATTAAGGGGTTAGTAAGTAAACCGACAAAAAAGAAATTGAGCGATTTCCCAGTGATTAGCAGAGATGTTCCTTATGAGGTGATTGAAAAGAGGTTGAACAATGATTTGGTTTAATGTATCATATAAACTCAAAACAACGTCTGTGTTAACAACTGTTTTTATTCTTCTTTTTTCAATTCTTAAAGATGGTTATTTAAATAAAGTTTGATTTTTGTTGACTACTCCAATTAAATATAATATATATATATATAAATGAGTGTGTGTGCGTGTGTGTATTGTGAATTTAAAATCATATTATTAAAACGCATCCTTTTCCTTTAAAGATTTAAAGCCTTACACTATTGTGCAAGTTAGGAATTCTCATTAATACTTGACATAATATCAACTGCTCTTGGTTGAGTAGTAGTTGTAACGGCATCTATGTCAACACTTGCAACAGCACCACCAGCAGGTATTGCTGTTGTTGCTATTCCCGCTGCGGCTGCGGCTGCGGCTGCTGCTGCTGCTGCCTCTTCTTCTTCCAATTTGTGTATTTTCAAATGCTGGTTCAAATTATCCGACCTACTAAACTTTTTATTACATATCGTGCAATCGTATGGTTTCTCAAAAGTATGCAATGACCGGAAATGCCTTTTTAAATGCTCATGTCTTTTGAATCGTCTTGAACAATAATTACAAAGATAAATCTTACTTTCATCATGCAAATCAGCTTCCTTATTCTCTTTTCTTCCTCTAGTACGATTCTTAGAATTGATAATTGAGGTGGGGAAAATCTTTGTGTCTGGTGGTAGATCCAATGATGCAAGGTCAACTTGAACTTCGACGCCTTCAGATATCATAGTAGCAACTGGTGTATCTAAAGATGCAATTATTGGAGTTTCTTCAAATATCGGCTCCTTGCTCTTCTTTATGATTTTTGAACTAGATTTTTTGGTGCTATTCTTCAGCATAATCTTGGAACCTAAAATTCTCTTGGATGCATTTGCCAAAGCAGAACTGCTAGGTGTTTGCAAGCTTGCAGAAGAAGTTTGTTCATCGACATCGTTCAGGGTGCTTTTCTGCACTAATGAAGAAGATCCATTGGATGAAGATATACTGACATTGTTCCCACTTGAATTATCTGCAAGAGAGTTATTGCTACTAGCCGGTTGTTTAGCTTGTTTCTTACTTCCAAAAAATATTGATGTACCACCACCACCACCACCACCACCACCACCACTACCTTGTTGTTGAGCCTCGTCTTTGGTTTTGGTTTTTTCCTTGTTTTTTGGCCTTCGATAATTTGCAGTTGTGGGTTTTCTTTTTCCAACATTTTCAAACAAAGCTGCATAATCTGGTTCTATATTGGTCTGTGAGGACTCCGATGTCGAGTGCTCCAATAAGTCAATAGGTCCTCCAGTCATTATAGATGGCGTGCCACTTGATGCCGGATTAGACCCAGGACCAATATGGTCTAAAGTATCAATGTCCTCTTGACAGTCAGTCATCCCTTCTAATAGGGGTTTTTCATCTTCTTGCTTAACAGAAGTACTTTTGAATCTTGTAAACAATCCTCTCTTGGGAGCTTTTGTCTTTTTAACAGAAAGATTCATCTCAACTCCAAGCTCATTTTCCTCCTTCATCGGGCTCATTGTAGTGTTTTCAGATATAACATTAAAATAGCTATTTGTTTGGTCATCCACCATAGCGTCCAAATTATCATCAACCTTCATAGTGTTATCCTCGATGGGACTCGATACAGTGGGTGGAGCATTACTAGACTTGAAAATAGACCTGATCAAATGTCTCGATTGTGGCGCCAAAGTACTATTCCCTTTAAAAGGCGATTGCGGTGATGGGTTTTGCACACCAGGTGGTGATCTCTGTTGGTTTTTGTCACCCATAAAGGGAATCATATTCGATATCGAGTTTGTGAAACTTAAATAACGTGCATTTCTCTGTTGTTGTTGTTGGGATTGTGGACTATCTACTGATGAAATGCCATATGCATCCAGTGACTGACGGTTTAAAGAAGAAGATTGCTGTTGATCTATGGAGTTTCCCGGTAGGTATTGTTGTGCTGAAAAGAATGATGCTTGCGCTGAGTGTATAGATGAAATAGAGTGTGAATTCGAAGTGGTGGTAGTAAGAGGAGATAACTCATGAAGTGCAGATTTGTTTTGAAAATTCAGATGAGAATGTTGTTGTTGTTGCTGTTGGTGATGATGTTGATGTTGTTGTTGTTGCTGCTGCTGCTGCTGCTGAAATTGAGCATGCAGATTTATGACATTTGCCGCATAGTAGGAATCGATGGACCCATTTCGGAGTCTCCCCATCAATTGCTGACTTTCTGTATCAAAATATGTTCGTCCATTGTGGCCCGCGGAACGGTCTTCTTGGGCGGCGGCCGCAGCTACTGCATTTGAGATATTGTGACTAGATGATACTTTCGGACTAGACTCAAAAGGTGTAAAGTTTGTTTCTTGTGCTTGCGTTGGACTCCTCATTATACTATTGGGATGGCCGCTATAGCTTGTATTATGACTAAACACAGATAACCGGTTTTTGAAAAGTGAATCCGATTCTTGATTGTTCAAGGGATTACTCGTTATGAGTGAGTTGTTATCCAAAGCCTGATCAAAATATAAGTCCAGCTCAATTGTAAACGGCGGGGATTCATCTACTTCCATATTGTCCTGGCCATTCAAAAATGCACCTGGCATACCACTTGTTTGTATTTGTGAGAGGGTGGCTCTGTCATTCAACTGCATCTGCTGTAGCTGTTGTTGTTGTTGTTGTTGCCGTTGCCGCTCCTGTAGCTGCTCCTGCTGTTGCTGTTGCTGTTGTTGTTGTTGTTGCTGCTGTTGCTGTTGTTGTTGTTGTTGTTGCTGTTGCCGCTCCTGTTGCCGCTCCTGTTGCCGCTCCTGTAGCTGCTGCTGCTGTTGCTGCTGCTGCTGCTGTAGCAGAAGCAGCGGTTGGAGCTGGGTGGTGTCAAAGTTCTTTGTAAAGTTCTTTGTAAAGTACTTTTCCTCGCTAATCTCTTGATCTTGCATCAAGGTCAGTGAATTCAAATTAAGGTCAAAATCCATATTATGCATATCAAACGGTAGTCCCGATGTGGTAGTACTTTGCTGTAGCTGTGGATATAGCTGTGTATAGTCAACATTGACGTCCTTATTTGCATTGAAATTGTGCGATAAAAGTGAGGTTTGATCCTGCGGCGGCGGCTTTAATATTGAATTTGGAGTAATAGCTAGTTCGTCGTCATTGGCTAGATTATTGCTCAAATTGTCACTCTGTAAAGGTTTTGTTGAGAAATCATTATAGAATCCAGAAACAAACTGGTCCATTGTCGAGTTTGGGTCCATCTAGGAAGAAACAAATGACCTTCCTTCAACAAAGAAAGAAAGGAAAGGAAGGAAAGAAGGAAAGAAGGAAGGAAAAAAAAAAAAAAAAAAGATGATGCAGGGAAGGGAAAGAAAACAAATCTTTTCGAGAGGTTGAGATTCTCTGTTTGTTCCTCTCCAAATATTATAATGGGAATATTTTTACCCTCCTCACCTTCTTGCTGCTAATTTTGTTTTGTTCCTGCTACTTTATTTTAGTAGTGTAGGGGGAATATATATTACTTGTAATAAACTATGTGTTATTACAACTGCTAGTAAGCTATGTATTTTTTTTCATTTGAAAAGGAAAGAATGGAAGAGAGAAGCAAGAGAAAAAAGGTTTAGAGAGACTAGGCGAGTGAAACGAGTCGACACTATCGAGCGACACTATCGAGCGACACTATCGAGCGACACTATCGAGCGACACTATCGAGCGGAGCGAGATAGTGGAGAGAGACTAGACGAGTGAAACGAGTCTAGTCGATAGTAGATAGATCACTACTATTGACACTATCGAGCGACACTATCGAGCAGAGTGAGATAGTGGAATAGCTCTTATTAGCTAGTTACAAAAAGTCTGGTTCTAGGTGGGGGGTGGGTCATAGATTGTAAGTATTTCATTTATGTAGTTGGTTGTAGTTGGTTCTATTTGGTATTTTAATGTATCTGGTTGTATCTTGTTTCGTGCGTTTGCAACACTTTGTAGCTTGTTACAACACTATCTCGCTCTGCTCGATAGTGCTTTCATGTAGATTAACTATTTGGTTATATGACTTACTATACTTTCTAGTAGAGATAATCTCGTGTTATTAAGCAAAAGAAAAAAGATTTGTATGATTGAAGCAACACTATCGAGAGACTAGACGAGTGAAACGAGTCTAGTCGATAGTAGATAGATCAATACTATCGAGCAACACTATCAAGCAGAGCGAGATGGTGGACCACACTAGCTGCTACCGACACTATCTCGCTCTGCTCGATAGTGGACTAGCTGCCAATGGCTAATTGTATATAAATTGTATCGTTAATTGTATTATTGAAAAGTAATATTAAAAGGTAAATTTATAATATAACTTTATAATAAAAGTTTAAATAATACTATTAAGCTTGCTTTGCTCGATAGTGGAGTCATACTCAGTTGTTGCAACACTATTGCGCTTTGCTCGATAGTATCGCAGAGCCAATGAGATTCAGAAATCAAAAGCCTCCTTACTGGATATCGAGCAAAGCGAGATAGTGAGTGGTATTCACATATAAAAAGAAGTAATCAACGGTCAGTGTTTCTCCACTATCGAGCAGAGCGAGATAGTGGAATCAACGGTCAGTGTTTCTCCACTATCGAGCAGAGCGAGATAGTGGAATCAACGGTCAGTGTTTCTCCACTATCGAGCAGAGCGAGACAGTGGAATCAACGGTCAGTGTTTCTCCACTATCGACCAGAGCGAGACAGTGGAATCAACGGTCAGTGTTTCTCCACTATCGACCAGAGCGAGACAGTGGAATCAACGGTCAGTGTTTCTCCACTATCGACCAGAGCGAGACAGTGGAATCAACGGTCAGTGTTTCTCCACTATCGAGCAGAGCGAGACAGTGGAATCAACGGTCAGTGTTTCTCCACTATCTCGCTCTGCTCGATAGTGTCGATAGTGGAATCAACGGTCAGTATTTCTCCACTATCTCGCTCTGCTCGATAGTGGAGCTCAATAGTGTCGACTGCACCAATACCAATAAGAGGAATAAATAGACCGTAGCTAAATATGCAAAACATAAATTGAAACATCATTTTAAAAAGTAGTACACATATATAAAAAGAAGTAATTAACAGTCATTGTTTCTCCGCTATCAAGCAGAGCGAGATAGTGGAATCAACGGTCATTGTTTCTCCACTATCTCGCTCTGCTCGATAGTGTCGATAGTGTCGATAGTGTCGATAGTAGAATCAACGGTCAGTATTTCTCCACTATCTCGCTCTGCTCGATAGTGTCGATAGTGTCGATAGTGTCGATAGTGGAATCAACGGTCAGTATTTCTCCACTATCTCGCTCTGCTCGATAGTGTCGATAGTGGATAGTGATCTGACGGCACTCTCTGCCTCAACATTTGGTAGTGCAATCTATTGCTGCTGCTGCTGCTGTTATCATCAGCTTCTTCCATCTCATCTATCACCAGTACCAAGCTAGATTCCTCATTATGCTCGCTGATGTCAGCATCAGGATTGACTACTCTTAAAATAGAACGTCTCTTACTACTCACCAAAACTTGAACATCTAATTTCTCATCAATCGAAGTAGCTTCAGAGGCTACTTCGCGGTTGCGTGTTTCAGCCTCATCACTAAACGGATTTTCGCCATCTGCAAGTAAAGCATCGCCAATCAATTGTTCGGAATTTGTTGTTCTCATGGATTTGAGCTCTATTGGCACTTTCTTCTTTTGCATAGGACTAGTTGGTGGTGTTTGCGAATAACTAAACGATTTCCGTAAATTCTTGACAGATCTGTGCTGTAATGGACTTTGCGGGGGGTGACTGATAGTATTGTGGGCATGCTCAAGATTCCCTTCGTCATCAACTAGATTGCCAACTTGTGAATTATCGTCAATCGTATTCAACGTTTCATTTGAAGCAAGAAAACTGTTTCTTGGCCTTTGTTTATCAAAATCTTGTCTTTTTTTCATCCACGAATCAAATGATGATGTCCCACTAAGTGTCGAATTCGAGTCATTGAGGTGCATGTACAATGGCTTATGGTGTGAACTCATTGGCGGGCTTAAAAAGTCACACTTGAAGTCAATCTCGTTGTACGGTATGTCATTATTTTCATTTTGGTATTGCTCCTGCTCCTGTAATCTTCTTCTCCTACGGTAAAAATAGTACAAAACTAAACCTATTATTATGAGTGAAAACGAAATCGGTAGCACTGTTCCCAAGATCACCTTGTTCTTATTGGAGGAAGAATTTTTTTCTGATGAGGATGTAGTTGTTGATGTTGATGGGGATAATGATGATGGCAGTGGTGTGTTTTCTTGAAGATCTTCAATAGGCTTTAGTGTTTCTGCATCATATAAATTTATCTGATAGTTTTTGTTATCTATTCGTTTTCCCCTTTTCAAATCTAAAGTTGAATTAATAACAACAAGCGTTGTAAAAATAGTAGCTGCTCCAAGAATTTCGTTTATATCGAAATCGCTTGTATCTGTAGTATTCCAAGTCCATTCGTTTGTAGTTACGTGTAATTTTGCATAATCGGGAGAACTCTCTTGACCATTGGTTTCTCCTCCAACTAACAAAACTTGCTCTATTCGAAAATCACTTAGCACAGAACGTCTATCTGGTAATGGTCTAAATATAGGTAGCAATAACGAGAAAGAACGGGAATTGATTGTTGTTGTAGCACTATTTGAAGCATCTTCAACTTGTTTAAATGACCATCCTGAATCAAAGTCCCATGTGGCCAATTGATACATACTCAACCACCCATTATTCAGCTCTCCGCCAACGATTAGTTGACTTTCCACGTTGGGAGCCAAAATATTGGAAGCTCCGTAAAATGCTTGCGGTTTTGTTGCTGTAGAAATATTGTTGACATTACCACTATCGAAATCTATCGACAACATCCGATTCGATATTAGACCAGTTGAAGAGCATATTCCTCCATAGACATAGATAGTGTTGTTATCACTTGGATTGGTCAATATTGTTGGATAGCTGTAAAAAGATGAATCGTTTATTCCGGCAAAGGACAAGTTCAAAGAGTATTTATCCCAGGTGTCACTTTCGTACTTGGCAATGGATAGCTGTCCTGCTCCACAAACTGAGCTTCCACCACTATCATTATTATCCATATCATAAGATGGAACAAGAGCATATAAATCCTCATTCAAAATAAATAAAGTAGAGTTCACAGGGGGTGACGATAAAGCAGTTAGCTGCTGTTTATTCCTAAGATTGGTATCGTTGGCAAAATCTCCACTTAAATTGAAATTCAATCGCAACAAGTCATTATTCTTTAAATGTAGATATACCAACCCATTTTCATACGAGTACAATGTATTCCAACTCTTGTTAAGATTTGGCGTTTTATCAGACATTGCCCAACACCTTATCTCTTCTTTTTCTTGTTGAGAACACAACTAGAAGTTTTAGTTTGGTTATCAACAATGGTTCTTGCCTTTGCTTTATTATTCTTTTCAATCTAGAAAACTGTTTGATCTTTGGAGAAGGAAGAAAAATTTCCTTTGTTTACAATTATCCAAATTAGGAAATGTCATAGATAGCGTTTAAAGATCTAAAAAAGAAAAGAAAAGAAACAAAAAAAAAGGTTGTTAGTTAGCAAAATATTTCTGGTGATGACTAGTATTGGTATAGGCTTGCATTTCGTATTATGACACTTGTATCAGTGCTCTGATAAGTCAAATAAGGTTTAAAAGCTAAAATTTTAAATGGTTTTGACGTTTGTGGAATAGAATAAATAAATAAGTGTGGGGATTTTCTACTGATCAGTAAGACCAATAAAAAACTATCTCGCATTTGTGATTTGCGCAAATAATTGTAGAATACAAAGCTAATGACACTATCGAGCAGAGCAAGATAGTGTCGGTGGCAACTAGTGTTGCGACACTACCAAGCAGAGCGAGATAGTTTTGCAAAACTTGGTAAGTAATGATGTACAATGCAATTGTACATCATTGCTTTGTTTTCCATGTCATTTGGTTTGGGAAAAGGGAAAGAAAAGAAAAAAAAAAAATGGTTGATCTCGATTCGATGAGCATATACTTTATATTAAAACTCTTTCCCCGTGAATAATCATCCTCCTTCTTTCTCCGTGAATAATCGTCCTCCTTCTTTCCCCGTGAATAATCATCCTCCCAAGGTTTTCGTCCCATACGTTTCACATGCCAATTGCATCCCTATATCAATTAGATTTAGATCAGCTTTTAGTGGAAAAGAGAAAAGTACTTCTCAAGTGTCCTTTCAAAGAATGCAATACTAGAATAATCTCTTATTCATCAGAACTTCACCCAACATATATAGAGCAAGCACCCAATTGCTTGCAAATAAAAACGCAAGATGAAGCTGTCCCCAAAGTAGCATCGAAAACAACTGATTTTTTTCAAGTTGATGATGTTTGGTCTTTCGATAATATTGGTGTGAGCAAACCCTCAAGTGAGATTCAAAAGGATCCAATTGTTGCTAAAGATAACGAACATATTGAGATTGAAAGGTTATTAATCTGTAGTGAATGTGATAGAGGTCCATTGGGGTTTGCTGGGGTGCCTCGTGATTCAGAAAAGACTCATGAAAATTTGAAATATTTTATCACTCGTGATGGTTTCAGATACGAATATTGAGTTCAATACTGTACACATTACTGAGTCTGCATTTTTTACCCTCTTTGATTAATCATCTTCAAATCCGTTTGTTGAATGGCCCCTCATTAACTTTGTGGTTTTTCTCGAATTGATAAAGTCCGATACATGCATGAATCTCCGTTAAATGTGAGAACACAAAAAAAAAAAAAAAAATTCATCGACTATGAAAAACTTGACACGAAGGAACAACGATTTGACATTAGGAGGTTTGAAATATTTAAAAAAAAAAAACTACTGACAGAACCCGTTTCATGATGACATACATATATATATGTGTATGTGTATGTGTGTGTGTTTGTGTCTGGGGAGTGTAACCTTATAATGCGCCCTTTAGAAATGAGACATTTTCTGCTACGCGGGTTTGGTTAACGATTTCTTTTTCTTTTTTTTTGCAACAATCTCTTTTATGTAAAAACTCTGCAAAATAAATGACCGAGATTGTTGAACGAAATGGCACCTAAAAAAGGCCAGTCTCAGGAAGAGAAGATTGCTGCTTTATACAAGTGGTTCCAGTCATCTCATGAGTTTTATACTTTAAAAGAAATAGAGCAAAAGGGAAGTAAAGCATGTAAAATATCTCTGATGCAAATTAAGGAGTTTGTTGCCAGTTTGGTCAACGATGGGTTGGTTCAACAAGAGAAATGCGGTACAACCAATTTGTATTGGTCGTTCAAGTACTCTGAGCATAAATCTAAACAGGACAAAATTGATAGATTGAAGAAAGAAGTTGCTTTAAAAGAGGAAACCAAAAGAAATTTACAAGATCAAGTGGCCAAATTGATGGCTGATACAAGTGTTGCAACTTTCCCCGAGAGAGAAGCTGAATTAGAACGGTTACACAAGTTAAAATTGCAAATGACTTGTTTGCAAGAAAAGCTCAAAATCTTTAAAGATGTAAATAAAATCGAGAGTATAAAACAAAGTATTGAATTTCTTAATGAGCTGACAGAAGGTATATTATATTATCTCATGAAAAAAACAGGAATTGATCAACGTCAAATAAGAAAGGAGTTTGACATTCCATTGGATTTGGAAGATCCACCAACACTATCGACACTATCAACACTATCGAGCAGAGCGAGATAGTGTTGTAACAAGCTACAAAGTGTCGGTGGTAGCTAGTCAGTGTTGGTGGCAGCTAGTCAGTGTTGGTGGCAGCTAGTCAGTGTTGGTGGCAGCTAGTCAGTGTTGGTGGCAGCTAGTCAGTGTTGCTCGATAGTATTGCTCGATAGTCGATAGTGTCAATCACAAGCGGAATTGAATTTGTATGTATAAAGTTTATTACTTTTATGCATTATTGTTTTCTCCCCACAAAAGTGAACCAAAAAAAGGGGTGTTGCTCCACTATCGAGCGAAACGAGATATTGTCGATAGGGTCGTTCAGTGTTGCTCCACTATCTCGTTTCGCTCGATAGTGTCGATAGTGTCAATAGTGTCAATAGTGTCAATAGTGTCAATAGTGTCAATAGGGTCGTTCAGTGTTGCTCCACTATCTCGCTTCGCTCGATAGTGTCAATAGTGTTGATAGTGTTGTTGAAATTATTAACTCCGGTCCTTCTTTCTTTTCTATCCTCTTTTGTTTCTTTTTTTCCACTCCACTTTTTTTTGTTGAATAGTTGGATTTATCCGTTTAAGAAATAATGTTTTTTATACCTTTTTAATCTCCGAACGTCTATACTTTTTAACACATGCATTCATTTTTGAGCGTTTACCGTGTATATTTTATTTGCTGATTATATTCAGTTATAAAACCCCATACTCAATAAATGAACTGATTTGAAAACAGAAATAATAGAGTGGGAAAGAAAAGAAATAATAGTAAAGGGTTCCCCTTTTTAGGTTTATTGGTTATACTCCAAACACTACACACAATAAAACTGACACATATGACTTAATACTCACATATGACTTAATACTCACATACAACTGACACATATGACTTTTGCATATTTATTGATTATAGTGACAGGAAAATAAAATCCCTTTATGGCATAATAAGAGCGATGTTTCATTAATTTTATAACCTCTCCTCTTACTTGTATAATCTATTAGCAAACATTTTTTTTTTTATATATATAATACCCCAGGTTTATTTATTTCGTTTTTCTTTAACTAAACCTGATTTTAAATTTTTCAACACTAAACGAATTTATTTGCTTTAATCAGTTCTTTTCCACTTGCCATTTATCTGCCAATAACGCCTGGCTCTGTGATATTTATTAGCACCGTTTCTTATCACTTTCACTGGGTTCCTTTAAACACCTTTCCCGTTTCCCTTATATCACCTTTCCCGTTTCCCTTATATCATATTTTCCTTACTTTATTTTTTTTTTTTCCATTGTCCTTTCCCCCTTGTCCCCCTTCATCTTTGATACAAAATGTCTTCGTTTTTGCCAGATGTTGCCGATATCAGCCATGTTCAAACCTTTTCATACTTGGCCGATGGTATTATCCACGAAACGCCAATTGAAGTAATCAAAGAGGTGATTGATCCAGATTTCCCCGCTGAGGAATATGAACTCTACATCAAGTCATTGTCAAGGCCCTCTCTATTGCCAGAATTCAAAGAATCTGTTTTGAACTTGATAAATAACAATACCACAAAAGCTACCCAGTTATTTATTGTGTTGACCACGGCTTTGGAGTCTAGAATATTGGCTCCTATATTCACTAATTCAATGACCTTGATAAAAGATATGACCTTGCAAGAACGTGAGCAGTTGTTGGCCTCCTGGCGTGATTCCCCATTACTAATGAAGAGAAGATTATTCAGAATGGTTTGTTCATTGACTTTGAAAACTTTTGTTACCATCGGCAATGAGTTGCACAACAAAGCCATTCATTATCCTGGTAAATCGATCCGTGAACAGGCGTACGAAGGTCACGTGGTTGATCCATTCAAATACAATTTTGTTAAAAAACCCGAATTTGATGGAGCTGAGTTGTATTTGGGTGATATCGACGTACTTATTATTGGTTCTGGTGCTGGTGCTGGTGTTGTTGCGCACACTTTAGCCAAAGATGGCTTTAAATCTTTGGTTTTGGAAAAGGGTAAATATTTCCTGTCCGAGGAATTTGTAATGAATGACGCAGAAGGAGTATGCGAATTGTATCAAGGTAATGGTACAGTTGCCACTGAGAACCAGGAACTCTTCATCTTGGCTGGTTCAACTTTTGGTGGTGGTACCACTGTTAATTGGTCGGCTTGTTTGAGAACTCCATTCAAGGTTAGAAAAGAATGGTATGATGACTATGGTTTGGAATTTGTAGCCACAGACACTTATGATAAATGTCAAGATTACGTTTGGAAACAAATGGGTGCATCCACCGAAGGTATAACCCATTCTTTGGCAAATGAAGTTGTCATTGAAGGTGGTAAGAAATTGGGATACAAGAGTCGAGAGATTGATCAGAATAGCGGTGGGCACCCACATCATCCTTGTGGTTTCTGTTTCTTGGGATGCAGGTACGGTATAAAGCAGGGTGCAAATAACTGCTGGTTCAGAAATGCTGCTGCCAATGACTCAAAATTTATGGAACAAGTTAGAGTCTTGAGAATCCTTCACGATAAGGGAGTCGCTCAAGGTGTTTTGTGTCAAGATGAAGTATCCGGTATCAAATTCACAATTACTGGTCCAAAAAAGTATGTTGTTGCAGGTGGCTCATTGAACACCCCGGTTGTTTTACAAAACTCTGGATTTAGAAATAAGCATATTGGCAAAAACTTGACTTTGCATCCAGTAACTACCGTGTTTGGTGATTTTGGTCGCGATGTACAAGCCAACCATTACGACAAATCCATAATGACATCAGTGTGTACAGAAGTTGATGATTTGGATGGAAAAGCCCATGGTGCAAAGATTGAAACAATATTGAACACACCATTTATTCAAGCAGCACTTTTACCTTGGAGAGGTAGTGACGAAGCTAGAAAGGATTTATTACGTTATAATCACATGGTGGCCATGTTGTTAATTACTCGTGATACCAGTACAGGATCAGTAGCTGCTGATCCAAACAGACCTGAAGCTTTATATGTTGACTATAGCGTTTCCAAATTCGACAAGAATGCCTTGTTACAAGCTATGCTTATTACTGCAGACATGCTTTACATTCAAGGTGCAGAGAGAATCTTGAGTCCACAACCATGGGTACCTATCTTCACATCAGATATTCCAAAGAGTGAGAGATTAATTACCGACAAGGATTACGTAGAATGGAGGAACAAGGTTGCCAAGATGCCACTTGATAGCTACGGCACTCCATATGGTTCAGCCCATCAAATGTCGAGTTGTAGAATGTCAGGAAAGGGACCAAAATATGGTGCTTGTGATACCAATGGAAAATTATTCGAAGCCTCCAATATTTATGTTGCCGATGCTAGTTTGATGCCAACTGCAAGTGGTGCAAATCCAATGATTACAACAATGGCCCTCGCAAGACACGTTGGATTGGCATTGAGTGATTCATTGAAGACCAAAGCAAAGTTGTAAAGGGCAAAATGTATGTTTTTTTTTTCTTTTTTTTTTTTTCCAAAAAGAAGAAGGGGACAATATATCGAAAAAGAAAAGTTTATATATATATATTTTTAACTACTACTATAACTATTATTGTTACTACTACGGCTACGGCTACGGCTACTGCTACGGCTACTTCACATGTGTGACTTGGCTTATTTGCATTATACTTTTTTTCTTAAAATGGAAGGGTTTTTGTGATGGAAACCATATTCCCCCCCCCCTCATCCCTCCCAATATATGCTAATTTGCAAATTCGTCATCACTTTGTTTTTACTCTAGTTCTGTTGTTTTCTTTTTTTATTGACGCCAAAAGCCTTGTGGTTGTCCATAATATCCTGTTTGCTGAGGTTGAGCAAATCCATTAAACTGTTGTGGTTGCTGTGCAAACCCTGTAAATTGTGTCGCTTGTGGCACGAAACCAGGTTGTTGTTGTTGTTGTTGTTGTTGTTGTTGCTGCTGACCAGTAGGATTATTGTACAAGGATAATATATTTTGCTTGTTTGTCTGCTGTGCAATGAGCTGAGGATTTGTTGTGTTCAAAAGCTCTTTTTGGTGACTCGGGTTATTTGTGTCTAGATACTCTTGTCCGTTTGAATCAATATAGGATACTTGTCCAGTAATTGGATCTGTATACTGATATATTTGCGGCTGTGCCATTACCACTCCCATTCCGGTTGACATTACAGAAATACTTGTTGAAGCTGGATTTGAGCCCGTATTGGTACTCCACCAGTCCGATGTCGAAGATATGGGAGCACTAGCAGTAGGTTCAGTAGGTTCTGCTTTAGGACGTGGTCTGTTAGGTAAGTTTGGAGCGGTTTCCTGCTTTGAAGGGTTTGTCTGATTATCGTGATCCAAAATATCCAAAGCCTTATCGATGTTACCATTAGATAGCAACAAACTCTCCAAAACTGCGTCCCTGTCTGTATATCCAAACCCGCGTATCCTGCTAGCTTGTATAGGATACTGAGCATACTCAAACGTTGTCAATCTCCTATGGGTTAATTTTGGTATTTGATAAACGCTATACGCACTATTAGATCTCAGCCTGCGATTACTTGAACTTGAATACCTATCATTATCGTTGGTGCCATGCTTGCTCAATCTGCTATCTTCATAGTCCAGTATTGATCCATCCAAGTTACTATCGTCGCGGAACTTGCGTAGTATATATTTATCCGTAATATATTGTTCAACAATTGAAACATCGTCATCTCCATCGAATGGGAAGGGGACTTTTTTGCTATTCCACTTTCTTCGTGCTTTTTGATTGCCAACCTTGCCCAAACGACGCACCTGGTCATCGTTCCAGTTGTCCAAAGTTAGAGACTTCACGCGGGAGATGTCATTATGTGGTGGACTCAATAATCTCTTGTGGACTGATGCACATCTACCGCATAAGAATAAACCCAAATTGTACGATGCCCATGTTGGATATTTCGCACCACATTCACCACATTTATTGTCATTGCCTCTCTCATTGACAATATCGAGTAGTTTCCTTTCTACTTCCTTCTGGTGTCTTCTTGACATGCTTTTTCAAAGGGACAAAGTCTTTGCAAAACAAACAAAACTTCTTTTGTGAAAAATATGGCGAGGCTTGGAAAAGAATCAAAGAGAGTGTGTGTATGAATAAAGGCAAGCTCCTACATTCTCTACTATTAAGTGGATAGGTGGAATCTTCGGCATTAAAGAGTGCGCAAAGGGGAAAAAAGAAAAAGGAAAAAAAGAACAGAAAATAGCGAGCGGACAACTCTATCGAGTGACACTATCGAGTGACACTATCGAGCAACACTATCGAGCAGAGCGAGATAGTGTTGTAACAAGCTACTAAGTGTTGCTCCACTATCGAGTGACGCTATCGAGCAACACTATCGAGCAGAGCGAGATAGTGTTGTAAAAAGCATGACTCACAACGAGGTGATAGCTCGTCTCGCTCTATCACAACATTGTTCGTACTGAGTGTTGCTCCACTATCGAGCAGAGCGAGATAGTGTTGTAACAAGCTACTCAGTGTTGCTCCACTATCGAGTGACACTATCTCGCTCTGCTCGATAGTGTTGTAACAAGCTACTCAGTGTTGCTCCACTATCGAGTGACACTATCTCGCTCTGCTCGATATTGTCACTGATATATAGTCTATTATTGGTCTAGTAGGTTTAAAGTGAGCACATCTCTATGAGACCCCTTTTGGACACACAACTCATCTATATCAACGGTTATATCGCAAAGCGTTTTTCCGATATCGAGTGCGCTAATCTTTTCATTAGCTTCCAACAATGCCTCATCGGACAATTTTGCCCTTTTCTGATAACCAGTAGCAATTGATATATGCAAAGGCGAGTCAAAGTCTTGAAATATCGGTGGCGGGCCCGAAATATTCACCTTCTTGACAAATATGTCACGTATGCTTTGGAGATATTCATAATTCTCCAGAGTCATCTTTAAATGCGCCGTTAAAAACAAATTGGTTGTCAAGCGACCTTTTTCAACAGTTAGTTTATTCTCGAATCCCAATGGTAACGAGTATTTAGTGGGATTTTGGATAAGCCCCAAGGCAGAATTAATATCTCTAGTCTTTTTCCTTGGTTCACCTTTTGGTTTTGGCAATGCTTTCAACATTTGAATTACATTGTCCAAATATAGAGGCTCCTGCTGTTGTTCTTGATTTATCAAGGCAATGGTTATATGATGTCTTTGATAACGTCCAAGATCTTTATTTGGTACAACAAAGTTATAGTTTTCTGATAAAGCCGGCACTTGGGAAATGACTTGTTCCACTATAAGTTCTAGCTTCCGTAGCACCACCAACGATGGCATCCATGGTATAAAAGTAAATAGCAACGCTCGTGGTTTACTTAACATATTCTGATATTGTTGCAGATAAATCAATATCCGTGGAGGAGGTGGTAATGAAAAGTTGCTTGGTTGATCGTCAAAATCCTCAGTATCGGCTGCTTCGGCTGCTTCGGCTTCTCGCTCGCTATCACTTTGTGTTTCACCGTTATCACTATCAGATACGTACTGTTGAATCAAATCCATCAACTTGTAAACGATGAAAAATGAATTTGAGAGAGAATCGATCGAAATGATGAGTCGATGAGTCGGTAGCGATATTTTTATTTTATCTTCCCCCCCCCCAAGTCCCGACTGGAAATATAAGGTGATCAATTTTTTTGAAGAAGAACAGGCCTGTTGACACCTTCTCTTCAACTCTCTTTTCGACCACCTTCTTCTTTCCTTCCCCCTTTTTTTTTTCAAAAAGACCACTCGACTTTTCTTATTTATTTTAAAACCCGAGTAGAAGACTCTCTTCGACCCTAAAACCTTAAACAATGGTACTTATAAAACCAGTCAATTTAACGAAATGGATTGAAGAGAATCAAGATTTGTTGAAACCGCCAGTTAACAATTATTGTCTACACCGTGGAGGATTTACAATCATGATAGTTGGAGGACCCAACGAAAGAAGCGATTATCATATTAACCAAACGCCAGAGTATTTTTACCAATACAAGGGTACAATGTGCTTGAAAGTAGTTGATGATGGAGAGTTCAAAGACATTTTCCTTCACGAAGGAGACTCCTTTTTGTTGCCGCCTAATGTGCCTCACAATCCGTGTCGTTATGCAAACACAATTGGTTTAGTCGTTGAACAAGATCGTCCCGAAGGTGTCAATGATAGGGTAAGATGGTACTGTAGTGAATGTAGCAATATAATCTCCGAGGAGGAATTCTACTTGACTGATTTGGGCACGCAAATTAAAGAAGCAATTGTTGCGTTTGACTCAAATATCGATGCAAGGACTTGTAAAAAATGTGGGCACCTAAACTCATCCAAAAGAGAATAAGTAATAAACTTGGAAAGACATTTGCTATTACATATTGCTACACACACTCTCTCTCTCTATATATATATATATATATTATGTAATGGATATTATGCAACTTTTTTACTATGATAAAGGTCAACTGCTTTTTCAAAAGCCCAATCTGTTACATGTTCAACAGGTTCATCAAACACATACGGCAATAATGGAACAATCCCCAATCCAACTGCAACTGGGCCATAAGTTCTCATTGCTGCAATTTTTGTATTTTTGAAAAAGTAAGAAGAATAGCGTACAGCACTGTGTATAGTAAATGCTGGTAACCCCATTGACGCGATGCTCTGGAATATGCCTCTTTTCAATGCAACCAATTTCCAGTCGGAATCAATAGTACTATGAGTTTCCTTAAAAGTCGCAGCAGCAATTAAATCTGGCTTTAAAGCTTTATTCCAAGGTTGCAATCCAACCTGATATCTCCCTTGGCTTTTTAGTTTTGTTTTCCAAGCAGCATACGAAACGTCTCCGATTATATATATCCACGAAACAGCATATCCAGCTCTAACCAAGTACGGATGCGCTACTGGTCTAAACGACTCTCCTATGTCTGAGGTATATGCAACATATCTATGAGATGCCAATAAAATTGTTTTCAATCTATTGGCATAAGCAGCATATCTCAACCCACCAGATTCATTATCAGAGACAAATTGATCAGAGACAGCCCCTTTAATTTTGGCAACAGTGTCCTCCTTGGTAGTTGAATCGTCTCCTGACATCCTAGAGTGGTGGCCAACCAATTTTTCTACACATTTTTCACATTTTAATTGCTATAAATTTCATATATACATATACATATATAATATATACCTATCTGGACAATAGAGCCGCTGCCGCTGTCAGTATAATGAGAGATTTTGAATATTGCCCACAGAAAAAAAAATATACATATAATATATAGATAGATATATAGAATAATAGGAATAAGAAGGATTAAGAGAGAGAGAGAGAGAGAGAAAGAGAGAGGAGGATTACATCATGAAGATAACATTAATAACAAGGTTCACAAACTCTTTGTCATCTATAGAACAAATCCCAGACTTGTCGATTCCATGCAGTGTCAATTTCGACAAGGATGATGTCAACAAGTTGATCAATGTGACGTGGATAAAAGCGTCGATACGAAGTAAAGTGCCCCAGTGTTCTCAAAGGCGTTTGAAACTTATATACAATGGTAGAGTCTTGAATGAAAAAACCGATTTTGAAAAAGAGATTTTGAAACCACGAAAAGCATCATTAAATCAAAATGAGCCTATATACATACATTGTGTCGTTGGAGAAGAACTAACAAAAGCACAACTCTTGGAGGAAAATAGTATTGATAATAAGCCGCAGGAAGTAACAACCACGCCCAATGTTATTGGGTTTGACCGGTTATTGCAGCAAGGTTTCTCTTTAGAGGATATTGGCGATTTGAGAAGACAGTTTCTGCAGTTATATGGGAGCGCAGCAACTAGTAGTAATCAAAACCGAGAAATTGCTGATATTGAAGAAATAGAGAATAGGCAAAGAGAGTTACGCGAGTTGGAGGAGCGCTGGATAGAATCTACGTCAAATAATGATGGTGTCGCAACAGCAGGGGCAGCTGCAACAACGGGGACAGCTGCAACAACAACAACAACAACAACAACGGCAACACAAAATGGAGGTGGAGATATGATTGAGCAGACACAAGGCGTTCAACCTCCTCTTGAATTTGACGAGTCTTACGCAAATGAAGATTTACTACTTGGGTTTTGCATAGGTGTATTTCTCGGAATAATCTCCGTGGTGTTCTTTGTACTTGACGACACAATTTTCAACAAACGTCAAAAGATGGCAATAATAGCAGGTATATTTATCAATTTCTCCTTGGCTATAGTAAGAGGACAATGGCTATAGAAAACAGAGAGAAAGAGATGAGGTGGGAGAGTAAGAAGAAGAAGAAGAAGAAGAAGAAGAAGAAAAAAAAATGTATGATCTACCAGCCCTCACTAAATTCTTTTAATGACTTTTAATGAAAGGGCATTAAGATGATCTTTCTTGTGTATGGAAAACTATTCTCGCCAGAAAGCTTGACGCTCGCCAACTCCTTGGGATTAGAAGAACAGACAAGCAACACGGTTAAAGCTTTGGCTGCCGCACAAAGAAGAAGAAGAAGAAGAAAGGGAAGGAAAAGAGAAAGAAAAAGTGTTGAAAAGTTTTTTTTTAAACCAAAAAAAAAGAAAAAAAAAAGAAATTTCGACACTATCGACACTAGCGAGGAGAGCGAGCTAGTGGAACAACACTAGCTACCACCGAAACTAACCACCACCGAAACTAACTACTACCGAAACTAACTACTACCGAAACTAACTACTACCGAAACTAACCACCACCGAAACTAACCACCACCGAAACTAACCACCACCGAAACTCAGTAGCGACACTCAGTAGCGACACTCAGTAGCGATACTATCCACTTTCAGCAATTTTCTTTAAACAAAGTATTTTCCGAGAGTTTCTAGGAGTAAATATTTGGTAGAACATTTGTAGCCAAGAAAATAAATTAAAGTACCTCTACTTTGACCCTGATGTGAAAAAATGGGCAATACTCTAATAGACTAGAGAAGAGTAGGCAATCCTTTAACTAAAAAAGAGTAGGCAAGAGTAGGCAATCCTTTAACTAGAAAAGAGTAGGCAAGAGTAGGCAAAAGTAGGCAATACCACAGGGTATCTCTACAAAGTGTTTCCCGACTATCTCGCTTCGCTCGATGGTATAAAGTGTTTCTCGACTATCTCGCTTCGCTCGATGGTATAAAGTGTTTCTCGACTATCTCGCTTCGCTCGATGGTACAAAGTGTTTCTCGACTATCTCGCTTCGCTCGATGGTACAAAGTGTTTCTCGACTATCTCGCTTCGCTCGATAGTACAATGTCCATCAAAACTTGAGAAAGCTTACTTTCCATTATATCACGTGATTTATTGCAAGGGATCAGAAAGTTAAAAATGGAAAAGGAAAAGTTATTAAAAGATAACTCATTGGGGAAACCGGGTCCTCACCCATATAACCTTTTTCTTTTATATTGTTTTTCTCTTCCCCAAATATTGGATTTTTTTTTCTCATCTTCCCGCTAATATTGATATTAGTTTGTCGAGTTCTTGTTACTCTTGAAAAAAAAACCCCAAAGGTGTTTACTAATATAGTCTCTTTTTCCCTTCTTCCCTTTTTCCCTTTTTCAATTTTTCACCTTTTTCACTTTTTCATATTTTCACCTTCTTCAATTTTTCACCTTTTTTTTTTCAATTCTTCAAAGGACCATTGTTAGTTTTGGTTGAGCTTCTAAAAAGGATTATTAGAAAAAGATGTCGGAACCTACACCATTACCATTTATCTACCAGTTTCTCTCTGGAGCAGTTGCTGGTGTCTCTGAGATTCTTGTAATGTATCCATTGGACGTGGTCAAGACTAGGCAGCAATTGGATTCTACGGGTGAAGTCGGCGGTACTCTCAAATGTTTAAGAACAATTGTCAAAGAGGAAGGATTTTCACGTTTGTATAAAGGTATATCTGCTCCAATCTTGATGGAAGCACCAAAGAGAGCTACAAAATTTGCTGCTAACGATGAATGGGGAAAATTCTACAAGAATGCATTTGGCGTTAAGACTATGACGCAATCATTGGCCATCTTGACCGGTGCTACTGCTGGTGCTACTGAATCCTTTGTTGTTGTTCCCTTTGAGTTGGTTAAAATCAGATTACAAGACAAAACTACAAAATTCAACGGGATGGGGGAAGTTGTTAAAGATATCGTCCAAAAGAATGGTGTTGCTGGATTGTACAAGGGACTTGAGTCGACGTTGTGGAGACATATTTGGTGGAATGCGGGCTATTTTGGCTGTATCCACCAAGTCAAAGGTTTAATGCCTAAACCAAAAGACACGACACAAAAGACTTTGGTGGATTTGACTTGTGGTACAATTGGTGGTACTTTTGGAACTATATTGAACACACCATTCGATGTGGTCAAATCAAGAATTCAAGCCGGATCATCAAGATATAGATGGACATATCCATCATTGCTTATAGTAGCAAAAGAAGAAGGATTTGCCGCATTGTATAAGGGATTCATTCCAAAAGTCTTGAGATTAGGTCCTGGTGGAGGTATATTATTGGTTGTTTTCACTACATGCATGGATTTCTTTAGAAAAATGCGTGAAGGAAAGTAAAATATAGAAATTGTGAAATCATGAAATCATGAAATCGTGAGATCATGAAATCGTGAATTCGTGAAATCGTGAGATCATGAAATCGTGAATTCGTGAAATCGTGAGTTCATGAAATCGTGAAATCGTGAAATGTAGATGATTGTGTAGTAGCACCTAGTATTTTCCCCAAAATTTCCTATTTACTTTCAAGTTAATTTTCACCTCTCTCAATTGTATAACTTTTTCTTTTTTTTTTTTTTTTTTCATGGATTAGGGATGAAAAGGTTGATAATTTGAAACCTCCCCCAGTTTTGATTCTGAATCTTTTCTTTTCTTTTGCCTCAATTACTTCTTGAATTTATCAAACCCGTGTGTTGACCTGTTTGAGCTCGTATAGGTAGTTGAGAATAAGTATTTGAAAGGATGTGACGTATGGACCAGTTTACACACGGGTTTGACCTTTAACCTCTCAGAGTTAATCTGATTCAAGAAGGGAACATATATTACAATTTTTTATTACCAATGTAGATACAAAATATAAACCTTATTTTTTTTCCCTTTTTTCCAGTTTAGTAATGAAACCTCTATATTTTACTTTTTAAGTTGTATGTAATTTTTTTTTTTTTCATTGACTGAGGAGAGGAGCTGTGAAAAAAGCAGTTTGGGCAGTTTCTCTTATAGTTGAAGAGGAAATTTTTCATTGATGAATTAATGAGTCGGTGGTCTGTGCTAAGTGATTATTAATAGTGATAGAGCCTCTTCTTTTTCCATGTTTGCCCAATCGAAACAGGGAGCTCAATATGAAGAATCGAAACAGGGAGCTCAATATAAAGAATCGAAACAGGGAGCTCAATATGAAGAATCGAAACAGGGAGTTCAATATGAAGTGTACGAAATGACTCAACAACGGGACTACTCCCAAACAACAACGTCAATTGACGAGCAAACTAATCCTTACGAGCTGGGTGAGAATGAGGAAGAGGAAGAGGATAATATTGGAAACCGTGAATCTTTAGATTCTCATTCATCACAAGTTTTCCAAGATTTAGAGAGCTACGTCAATAAAATAGAAAGAGGAGCGGTTAATGATTTTCATAATGACCCTGTTTTCCATTCAATACTACGAAAGTATAGAAAAGAAGGGGTTAACACTAAAATATGTGGTGTTTTCTCGTTAGCTTGTCTAGCCATTTGGATCAGTGGTGTTATTCTATATTCACAGCTAAGTCCCTCGCTGATATTATCCAAAGTTACTTGGCAAACTACAGTTCAAATAAGTGATGGTATCAATATCACTTTGAGCGAATATAATCCCCAGTTTCGAAACTTGACTTTTGATCGTTGGAGGAGTGGCACCTATCAAACACGCAACGAAGAAATTATTTGGTTAACGGAACAGCAGTTTCCCAAGAGTCCAGGCGGTGCGTTTTACCTCAACCCTAAACCCGACCTGATTGTTGTTAAACAAATCAACTCCAATTACGAAAAGAGCTTTCTCGAGTCACGGAAATTTGCTTACAAAAACAATTTCTTTTATATCGAGGAAGTGGTGTTGAATCCCAGTGCCAGTATATCAGATTCAAATACCCTCCATTTAATTAAAACTGATACATCAGAACAGTGGAGACATCTGACGTTTGCTCTTTATTGGTTATATAGCCCAGCACTATCAACATATCTGCCGATCCAACCAACTCAAGAGGATCCTCGCTTGAGAAATAGGTTTTTGGACCTGGATAAGAAAGAAGCTTTGGAGAAGCTAAACTATGTCCAGTTTTCGCCAGATGGCCATTATATCCTTTTTGCATTTGAAAATGATCTCTTTGTCCAGGATTTGTTTAATAATGATATTCAACAAATAACTCAGGATGGATCATCAAACATTTTCAACGGTAAACCAGATTGGGTCTATGAGGAAGAGGTGGTTGCCACTGATAGGATGGCATGGTGGTCCCCTGATTCCAAACGGATTCTATTCTCCAAAATAAATGATACGCAAGTGCAAGATGTAAGTATTGATTATTTCGTCAAGTCTGCTCCAGAAATTGGAATACAATACGAACAAGAGTCGTTGGAAGAAAAATCTGCTAAAGGTCTCAACCAATATCCAATAAGAACTATTTTAAAGTATCCCAAACCGGGATCACAAAATCCAATCATCACGCTTCACGTTTATGACGTTGAACTGCAGAAGGTTGATCTATTACAAGACAAGGATGAGACATTAGGCAAGGACTTTATTTTATATCAAGCAACTTGGGTGGACAAAGACAACTTCTTGATGAAGCAAACAGATCGTACTAGTACCATTCTTGCAAAGAAAATATACCGTCCAAACGAATCAAAGGATATTAAAACCGTGCACTCGGCAAATGTCACTGCTGTTTATGGTGGTTGGGTGGAAAAAATGAAACCAATGACAGTGATTGATGGCGAATTGGGGAACAAATATATTGACAATTATGTCCAGAATGGTATGAATTACTTGGCTGTTTTTGATAATGCTACTTCTGTCTTTCCACTGCGAGTTTTTGGCAAGTTCCAAGCAATCAGTGAGGCCGTTTATGATAAGCGGGAGAATTACATTTATTTTTTAAGCAATATCAAAAGTTCAATGGACTCGCATCTCATTGGAATAAATCTCAACCTGGGGAAATACATGGACTTGACAGATATCACAAAAGAAGGTCATTATTCAGTGCAATTTTCCCCAAACGGTAGACTTTTGAATTTGAAGTATAATGGCCCTGACCAGCCTTGGCAACGACTAATAAGTATGGCTGAAGTACACGATCAATTTGTCGATAATGATGATGATGATAATGATGATGATGATGATGGTCACGATAATGATGCTCTCTTTACTGTGCAAGAAGTTATTCAAAAGCAGCCGATAATCAATCAAGTGGATGCATTTACCAAAGAGTTAAAAACCACAAATCTACCCACTGTCAATTTTCGAAAAATCAAAATCAAAAAGGATGATGTTTCATTAAGTGTGAGAGAAATCTTGCCCCCAAACTTTGATCCCGAGAATAAGAAGAAGAAGAAGAAGTATCCAATTGTGGTCCACACTTATGGAGGACCTGGTTCTCAAATTGTTTTTAAAAAGTTCAATATCGATTTTCTTCAAATTTTAAGTTCAGCCTTGGATGCAATAGTACTAGAAATCGAGCCTCGTGGTACTGGTGGCAACGATTGGAAATATAAAAGCTATGCAAAGAATAAAATTGGGTACTGGGAAGCGCGTGATATCAAGTTGGTTACTTCTGAGTACATTAAAGCAAACCAAGAATTTGTAAACACGCAACGAGTATCTATCTGGGGCTGGTCATATGGCGGGTTTACAACGTTAAAGACATTAGAGCACGACAAGGGGGAAATTTTCAAGTATGGTATTGCTATTGCACCAGTAACCAATTGGATGTTTTATGACTCAATCTACACAGAGAGAATAATGAACCGACCTCTGGAGAACCCTAATTATGGCGAATATGCGAGAATTAACGATGTTGCAAGCGTTAGCAGTGCCAAGAGGTTTCTCTTAATGCACGGATCAAGTGACGATAATGTCCATTTACAGAATACTATGTGGCTCATAGACAAGCTCAATATGCAAAGTATTAGCAATTATGATTTACAGATATTTACCGATAGTGATCACGATATATACTACCACAATGCCGGAGAAATGGTCTATGGAAAGATTCTACATTGGCTACAAAACGCCTTTAATGGTAAATTTGACAATCAATCAGTATGATCTATCTATGTTATAAATATACCAAACTCACTTTTTTTTCTCTCTCTCTCTCTTTCTCTATCTTTTTTCTTCATCTATATCATGGCATCTAATTGTTGCAAAAATCATGATTAAGCCCAAAATTAAGAGTTATAAAAGTACGTTTCTGACAGGAATATGGTTTATAAAGATGTAGCGTGTAGTTACTGATCTTCTTCCTTTTTTCTTCTATTTTTTTAGTTTCCAAGCCCGTGTGTCTACTTGTTAGAAAATCTCGAAAGGAGGAGGAGTTGGACAAGGCTATTCGGAATAGCAGGTTGCAAAAAGATACCTTGGAAAAGGCAAAGAGATACCTCCAAGATCAAGATAGAATCGAGAAATTGATTAACCACTGGCGAACAGTAGCACAAATGGCTTCGAATTACTTGTATAACGAGCAATCGATAAAATTTGCGCGAATGGGGGGGTTTAAACAATGGCAAATACAAGAGTGGCTGCGAGAAAAGGAATTGGCTGCAAGTAGATTAGAAGATGCGAGATTAATGCTTTACCAAAAGTTGGAGTTGGAGTTGGAGTTGGGAAAGGTTGACGAAGAAGAAAAAGAGTGTATTATGCAAGAATTTAATGGTTCATATGGGTTAGATGAAGAAGGCACTCCTATTGAAGAAGAAGAAGAAATGCCTGATTTTAGTGATGATTTTACAATGAAAAATTTATATAAGATCTTGGGTCTAGATTATGAGCTAGTGTTTGAGTAAACACTGTCGTGCAACACTATCGAGCGAAGCGAGATAGTGGAGCAGCACTGTCTACACAGACACTATCAAGCGATACTATCGTGCGACACTATCGTGCGACACTATCGAGCGAAGCGAGATAGTGTTGGTCAGTGTTGCTCAATGTTTCTCAGTGTTGCTCAAAGTTGCTCAGTGTCTGTCAGTGTTGCTCAGTGTCTGTCAGTATTGTTCAGTGTCTGTCAGTGTTGCTCAGTGTCTGTTGTGTCTGTCAGGGTTGCTCCACTATCTCGCTCTGCTTGATAGTGGAGTCAACTTTTGATTTTTGTGATGACTTTGATAGCGCATTTTTCAAATCTATACCAATTTTTTTTTCGTGGAATTTTATTACATTTTTTTCATTTGGTCTTGATAGGAACGCAATAAAGAGAAAGGCTTTTGTGTCCCTTTTCCAAGACCCCAAGTATTCAAGAGAGGATCGAATGTTGGATAAAGCGCTAGATAGCACATCAAAAGAGCTAAAAAGAGAAAACATAGCCCACTTTTTGCAGGACTTGTGCAAGGGTTTAGATTCTGAGTCTATAAAGATTGATGAAATTGTTGATACAATTTTGAAAGGTCTACCAGCCACTTTGACTGTAGAGGAGCTTTACACGTTTACTTCAGAAGTAATAGCTAGTAGAGTGATATATCATCCAGACTACTCTATACTAGCTGGGAGGGTAGAGGTGGCGTTTCTCCATAAACAGATTCCCTTTTCATTCAGTGAAAATGTCGAGAGGCTAAGAAATTATAAACCAATGGAGGGAAAAGTTTATTGCCCAGTTTCTCAAGAGTTTTATGAAATCGTTGTTAAGAATAAACAGTTTTTTGACAGCATTATTGTCCTGGAGAGGGATTTTGACCTTGTATATTTTGGTATCAAAACGTTGCAAAATTCATACTTGTTAAAAATCAATGGTAAAGTTGCCGAGACGCCGCAACAATTGTTTTTGAGAGTATCGATTGGAATCCATATGACGGATCTTGATTCCATTAAAGAAACTTATGACTTGATGTCTCAAAAATACTTTATACACGCGCTGCCGACTTTATATAATGCAGGTAGTCAGTTCAACTACTTATCTTCCTGTTTTCTAATGGCGATGAAGGATGATTCAATAGATGGAATCTACAAAACTTTACATGAATCGGCACTCATATCAAAAGCTTCTGGAGGGATTGGTATTCACATTCACGACATTAGGGCGAGTGGTTCCTACATTGCAGGCACAAACGGTACTTCTAGTGGGTTGGTACCGATGTTGCGAGTGTTCAACAATACAGCAAGGTATGTTGATCAAGGGGGAGGCAAAAGACCAGGAGCTTTTGCTATATACGTAGAGCCATGGCATGCAGATATATTTGATATACTAGATACGAGAAAGAATCATGGCAATGAAGAGCAACGTACGCGAGACTTGTTCTATGGCTTGTGGATTCCTGATTTATTTATGCAACGCGTTAAAAGCGGTGGTGACTGGTCGTTATTCTCGTCATATGAAGCACCAGGTTTAAGCGATGTGTTTGGCAAAGAGTTTATAGAGCTTTATGAAAAGTACGAGAAACAGGGTTTAGCACGTCGAACTATCAAAGCGCAAAAGTTATGGTTAGCGATATTGGAGTCTCAAACGGAAACGGGCGGACCATTTATGCTATACAAGGATGCTTGCAACGAAAAATCGAATCAAAAAAATTTGGGTACAATAAAGTCCTCCAATTTGTGCTGTGAAATTATCGAGTACTCTTCTCCAGAAGAAACGGCCGTATGCAATCTCGCGTCCTTGGCATTACCTTCGTTTTTACAAACTTTAGGAGAAGGCATAGAATTTGATTTTCCAAAATTGCATTCCGTTACTAAAGTGGCAACTAGAAATCTAAACAAGGTGATTGATGTAACTAAATATCCAGTAGAGTCAGCTGCAAGATCAAACAAAAAGAATCGTCCTGTTGCATTAGGTGTACAAGGTTTGGCTGACTTATTTTTAGAGTTGAGATTACCATTTGACTCTCCACAAGCCAAGAAATTGAATATACAGATATTTGAAACAATATACCATGCTGCAGTAGAAGCATCTGTTGAAATGTCTATTCAAGACGGTCCCTATAGCACATTTGAAGGATCCCCGGCGTCACAGGGAAAGCTCCAATTTGATCTCTGGGACCATACTCCTTCAGAGTTGTACGACGATTGGAATACTTTAAAGGATAATGTGATCAAACATGGTATGAGAAACTCGCTATTGATAGCCCCTATGCCAACTGCTTCCACTTCTCAGATTTTGGGATTTAGTGAATGCTTTGAGCCTTACACTTCAAATTTATTCAATCGTCGAGTATTGTCTGGAGAGTTTCAAGTTGTTAACAAGTACTTGATAAAAGATTTGATAGATTTAGGTATTTGGAATTCTGCAATGAGAAGTAAGATTATTATGGATGGTGGTTCCGTACAAGGCATTAAAATTATACCCGATGACTTAAAAAAACTATACAGAACAGTTTGGGAACTTAAACAAAAAGATATCATTGACATGGCAGTAGATCGAGCCAAATTTATAGATCAGCTGCAAAGTATGAATATTTACCTTCAAAATCCAACAATAGGTAAGTTGACCAGTTGTCATTTCTATGCTTGGGAAAAAGGATTGAAAACAGGTATGTATTATTTGCGCACACAAGCTGCTTCAAGAGCAATTCAATTTACGGTAGACTGTGAAAAAGCGGCTCTGGTAAATGAACAAGAAATGACAAAGAAAAACTTGAAACGGAAAAAGTATATTGAGACAGCACTGGTTAAGAAATACAAGTCCCTGGACTATGGCACGCCTGATTCGGAAGTGTCCATCGAACTGCACCTGGAACTGTACGATATACATGATTCTACCCCCATAGCTTGTGATATTAGAGACCTGGAAGGTTGTGAGTCTTGTTCTGCTTAGGATAACGACTTTTTAGTGGGTTTTTTTTTTTTTTTTTTGGTATATAAACTTGTAATTAGCTTTTCAGGGATAAAAAGGAAAAACGAATAAAGTCTTTCTTTTCATTGCCCTACCCCCACCCGTTTTTATTTATTTTTTTAATACTTCTTCCTTCTCTTTGCTTTCTAGCTTCATCGCAATTTTCTATTTGCAAAATCGGCAACTTGGGACATACCATCTTTAGTTACAAAAAATTTCTTCTTTATTTTGTCAGACCAAATTAGTACTCCTAATTCGGTTGCGTAGTTTGACAAAATTTCAAACTCTTGTTGATTTGCAAAATCTTTGAACAAGTATCCGTCAAATGTTTGTATTCTATCCAATTCCAATTGCCATAATTTGATTTGGTCAACGACATTAGGAGGGAGCACTTCCAATTTATGTTGTTGTGATACAGATCCATCTGCTTTACTTTGAGGGGCTCCCCCTGCAGTGTTAATATTGTGGCTCGCATCGAATTCCAACTTTTTATCTAGTTTCTCTTTTGCAAGCAACAACATTTGAGGGTGGGCATGCATTTCCAAAAACTTGATGATTTGATCAGCTGTTATTCCATTGTATAATGCGTTACGTATCGATTCTCTGGTTATTTGGCCACATACCATATTGGAGAACCTTGTCTTCAATTGTACAAATAGGTTCAAAATGGCAATTTCCAAGGGCGATTGAGTATAGGCGTACAACTTAAAGTTTGTTTCAATGATAATTGATTCTCGCGTATTTGGCGATGATAACATAGCGTCTCCCTCGCTTTTATCCAAGACTTGTTCAACAGCCATAGAAGGGGTCTTTAGCGCTGATGAATCCGAGGTCAAGGTCGTTGCAAGTCGTGTGGGGTAAAAACGACTAGACGTGTCGACTCTCTGATACACCAATCCGTAGTCTTTCAAATCTGCAAGCATGCTAACCTGTGTTTCACTCAAGCTTGAAACTAGATAGCTGTTGCCCAACTCTAGAGACCCCAAAATGAAAATAAAGTTTAACACATCAACCGGGTTCATATTTAGTTCTTGTGTGAGATTCAAGTATTGGAGCAAAAGTGTCCAAATTTGTGCATTAATGTCCTGTAACAAAAACTGAAAACCGGTGTTTGTGATATTCAAGTTATTGTTTTGCCCTTCCATTAACCCTCCTAGTCGGAGCAAGCTCAATACTGATTTCGATGGAGCCTTTGTACCCTCTGTACCCACCATAAAATGCAATATACTCTCCCATTTCTGTGTAGCAAACGAATCAAGAAATGCCACGTCCACCTTGTGTTTATCAACAGTGGTGTCTACACTGCCAAATGCGTTAGGATCTTGTGACCCAGTAAGGCAATCTCTAAAATTTGAACGGAAAATCGAGTTTAAACGAATATGTGTGCCCTTGCTATCATACTCTATTAGATGTAGCGATTCTAGCCGCTTTAGTGCCTCAAATTCAAGCTTTCTCGCCAGAGGTTTACACCATTTGTTCAAGTCCCTTACAGGTATGGGTTTCTCATTGAATATCATTGACATAATGTAGAATTTCGCCATAGGCGATAAAAGTCGGTATATTGAAAGACAAGTTGCTGGAGCTTCAAAAAGCTTCGATTGGACCGTCTTTGGTAGGTCTTCCAAATATTCGTTAACCGTCGCTTTAAATAGATTGGACGTCGTCATAATAACAGCTTCTTTTTCTTTTCTTTTTTTTTTTGATATCAGCAAGACAAAATAAACCCCGTTAACCAACTTGAATCAAGGGAGAGAGATCTATCTCTCAGTTGTACCAACGTTAAACCTTAACCTTAGATTGTAGCTTCTTGTTACATCATCGCAAGAGCAAGAACCAAAAACAAAAAAAAAAAAAAAAAAAAAAAAAAAAAAAAAAAATATATAAAATGAAAAACTTGATCCTGCGATGAGATCAGATAAGTCAAGTTGAAAACAAGATATCTTTTTACCAGCCTCATTTTCTGCCCAAGATGCCTTTAAAGAAGAAGGTGAGAAATGCTGGACAGTCGGAGACAGATACGGCATTCGATGAGTTACTAAGACCTGTGTATAAGGGTAAACGGTTAGAAGATGAGATCGACACGGCCGAGGATAAATGGAATCTTTTGCCGGCATTTTTAAAAATCAAGGGTTTAGTTAAGCAGCATTTGGACTCGTTCAATTACTTTGTTGATGTTGATTTGAAAAAGATCTTGCAGGCAAACTCAATGGTACGATCTGATGTGGATGAGACGTTTTATATCGAGTATACGGATATTAGAGTTGGACACAAGTCTACTTCGAAGCCAGGCACCAAAGAAGTGATATTACCGCCACATGAGTGTAGATTGAGAGACTTGACATACAGCGCGCCCATTTACGTTGACGTGTTGTATACAAGAGGATCCAAAATAATCCAACACAACGATTTGGAGATTGGGAGAATGCCAATTATGTTGAGGTCGAATAAGTGTATGTTGGATGGGATGGACGAGAAAAGAATGGCTCAAGTGGACGAGTGTCCTTTGGATCCCGGTGGATATTTTGTCGTTAATGGTACGGAAAAGGTAATCTTAGTTCAAGAGCAGTTGTCCAAGAATAGAATCATTGTTGAAGCTGACGAAAAAAAGGGCATAGTGCAAGCCTCGGTGACATCATCGACACATGAAAGAAAATCCAAAACTTATGTGATAACAAAGCACGACAAGATATATTTAAAACATAACTCTATTAGCGAGGATATCCCTATTGTGATTGTGTTGAAAGCAGCAGGCATCACATCTGATCTTGAAATATTACAATTAGTATGTGGTTCAAACCCTAGTTATCAAGATATATTTGTTGTCAACTTTGAAGAGGCTGCCAAGCTAGGTGTATTTACCCAACGACAAGCACTACAATATTTGGGTAAACGAGTGAAAACGATGAGAAGAGCAGGTGCGGCTAAGTTGTCACAAATCCAGGAAGGTATCGAGGCAATTGCCATCACAATCATTGCGCATTTGACTGTCAAAGACTTGCAATTTAGAGAAAAAGCTCTTTATATAGCTATAATGGCAAGGAGAGTTGTAATGGCTATGCACAACCCCAAAATGGTGGACGATAGAGACTACGTTGGTAATAAAAGATTAGAGCTTGCTGGACAGCTTATGTCATTGCTTTTCGAAGACTTGTTCAAGAAATTCAACTCCGATTTCAAGGCTAATATTGACAAGATTTTGAAGAAACCGAGTCGTGCTTCAGAGTTTGATGCTCTCTTGTCTATACATATACACTCAAATAACATTACCATGGGTTTAAATAGAGCTATATCCACGGGGAACTGGTCATTGAAGCGTTTCAAGATGGAAAGAGCAGGTGTTACTCATGTCCTATCCAGGTTATCGTACATATCAGCCTTGGGGATGATGACTCGTATTTCTTCACAATTTGAAAAATCGAGAAAAGTTTCTGGTCCTAGAGCTTTACAGCCGTCTCAGTTTGGGATGCTTTGTACTGCAGATACACCAGAAGGTGAAGCTTGTGGGTTAGTTAAAAACTTGGCATTAATGACGCATATCACAACTGATGATGAGGAACTTCCTATAAGAAAGCTTTGTGTAGCTCTTGGTTGTGAGTTGATTTTGAACCTAGATTCAGCAACTTTGCACATGGATGGTAACTTTGGAGTTTACCTCAATGGTACATTGATTGGAACGACTAGATTTCCTGTAAAATTTGTTTCCGATTTTCGTCGATTGAGAAGAGCTGGCAAAGTTTCTGCATTTATCTCCATATACACCAATATTCATCATCAAGCAGTACATTTGGCCACTGATGGTGGACGTATTTGTCGTCCGTTGATTATAGTTGAAAACAACCAGTCCAAAGTACAAAAAGAGCATATAGCAAAATTGTTGAAAGGTGAATGGGAATTTGACGATTTCTTAAGAGAAGGATTGGTAGAATATTTAGATGTCAATGAAGAAAATGATTCGTTGATTGCGTTGTACGAGAAAGATATTGGTGCCATCCCCAATTCGAACACGACACATTTGGAAATTGAGCCATTTACCGTGCTTGGAGCTGTTGCTGGTTTAATTCCATATCCGCATCATAACCAATCGCCTAGAAACACGTATCAATGTGCGATGGGTAAACAAGCCATTGGTGCTATAGCTTATAATCAATTCAGAAGAATTGACACTTTGCTATATTTTTCTGTTTATCCACAGCAACCCATGGTGAAAACAAAGACTATTGAGTTGATAAATTATGATAAGTTGCCCGCCGGTCAGAATGCAACTGTTGCGGTTATGTCGTATTCTGGTTACGATATTGAAGATGCGTTAGTGCTCAATAAAGCCTCTCTCGATAGAGGTTTTGGTCGATGTCAAGTTGTACGCAAAAATACAGTGCAATTGAAGAAGTATTCAAATCACACAAAGGACATTTTATCTGGTATGAGAGTTGATGAAAACAATCAGCCCATTTTTCCACATCAACCTTTGGGACCCGATGGGCTTGGTGAAGTGGGCAGTAGGATTGAGAATGGACAAGTGTTTGCCAATAAGTGGGTTCCAACTAATGCAGGCGACTCGACATTGAATGGACCGCAACAGCAACAGAATCCATCTGTGGAAAGTCACAGAGAGGCCGCCTCTTACTACAAGGGTCCTGAACCATCATATATCGATCAAGTCATGATGTCAGTTAGTGACAATGATCAAGCATTAGTAAAAGTTGCATTAAGACAGACGAGAAGGCCCGAATTAGGAGACAAGTTTTCCTCGAGGCATGGACAAAAGGGTGTTTGTGGTATAATTGTACAGCAGGAGGATTTACCTTTTAATGATGATGGTATCTCGCCGGACATCATTATGAATCCGCATGGTTTTCCTTCACGTATGACGGTAGGTAAAATGATTGAGTTGATATCAGGTAAAGCTGGGGTGTTGAATGGTTCATTAGAGTATGGAACTTGTTTCGGTGGCTCCAAATTGGAGGAGATGTCACGAATATTAGTTGATAAGGGATTTTCTTATTCCGGAAAGGATATGTTGTATTCTGGTATCACGGGAGAGTGTCTCCAAGCTTATATCTTTTTTGGGCCTATTTATTACCAAAAATTGAAGCATATGGTGTTGGACAAAATGCACGCGAGAGCAAGAGGTCCACGGGCTGTTTTGACAAGACAGCCAACCGAAGGTCGATCAAGAGATGGTGGGTTAAGATTGGGAGAGATGGAGCGTGATTGTGTTATTGCATATGGAGCAAGTCAATTATTACTTGAGAGGTTGATGATTTCATCGGATGCGTTTGAAGTGGACATATGCAACAAGTGTGGGTTAATGGGATACAATTCGTGGTGTACCACTTGTAAAGAAAGCGAAAACATTATAAAGATGACGATTCCGTATGCTGCTAAATTGTTATTCCAGGAATTGCTTTCGATGAATATTGCTCCCAGATTGAAACTAGCTGATGTGTTTTGAAAAGGACAGACACTATCGAACAGAGCTATACAACGCTATCGAGCAGAGCGAGATAGTGGAGCACACTGACTAGCTATGTGATGATAGTAGAGAAGATGGGAACTTTAACTAGAGAGAGAGAGAAAACTTGCTAGTGTTGGTGGCAGCTGGTGTTGGTGGCAGCTGGTGTTGGTGGCAGCTGGTGTTGGTGGCAGCTGGTGTGCTCCACTATCTCGCTCTGCTCGATAGCGTTGTATAGCTCTGCTCGATAGTGAGGGAGGAAACGGTAAAGAAAAAATTTTCATCTCCACTTCCAGCCACCCTGTAGGTATCGGTGACAGCTAGTCAATGGTCCACTATCTCGCTTCGCTCGATAGTGTTCCTTCGTCGTCAAAGCAGAATTAGGCTTTCTAGGGGGGTTCATTTTTAGCCTTTTTTAATTTTTATTTTTTCTTTTAGTTCTCTCTGTAGATTGATGAGATCTATTTTTATTCTTTTACTAGAAAGAACTAGATTGAAGGGAATACAGAGAAGCTATGCTTGTTTCCACAGTGTAGGTTATGGCACTTGGGTATATGATGCAAAGATCACGGCCCAGGATTAGGGTTGTGTTTATAAGTTTGGTGGTGCTGCTAGTGTACTTTTTTGTTGTAGCCATGAGTGAAACGTCAGGGCAATTAGATTTCAAATCGGTGGCATATTTATTAAGAAACTCAATAAAAGAGATAAGACTGCGTTTTGGAATTTTGCAAATGGAGTCTCAAGTTGAAAAGTTGGATATAACAACGGATCCAGAGCACCCTTTTGATAATGTGATAAATTCATTTTTCCCCATTGACTCGATTTTGGAGTTCAATACTACTACTCGGTTATCTGAGGATAGTGGCAGTGGCAGTGGCAGTGGCAGTGGCAATTTGACGACACACCAAATCGTGGGTAGGTATGCTTCATTTAGCCCCATTTTGAATAACGAGTTAAAGTCCAAATACAGAATATTGCCAAGTAATGCATGCACCGAGATTGACTTGAATGATTTGCACAATGAACAAGAGTATAGACATAAAGTGTTGATTGTTTTACGAGGAGATTGTACGTTTGTGGATAAGGTAACAAACATTTTGAACTCGGAATTGGATTCAACGGCAATAATCATTGCCAATAATGAGCCGTACAAGGGACTAATTACGATGTTTTCAAATGCATTCAACCAAGACTACTCGTTGGAAACTCCAATCATGTTTATCACTTTTGAGGATTATAAACTTCTCAAGCTGTTGGAGAAAGAAAGCTTAGTATTGAGAATTACAACCGCGTATCTTGGCAGTTGGTTCACGCTTTTAATGTCCATGGTGTTTTCGCCACCACTATTAATTGTTATTTTCTACTGCTTTATTGTTTGTGGACAAAAGATTAAAAAGTTTCAGGTTAGCCGTAAGAATGCGCAAATGGTGAGAGATCTTCCTGTTTATATCTACAACATTGATCACTTGATAAAAGAGACAAATTTTTCAACATACTTGAAGGCTACAGGTCAAACAAACCAGATACCCGAAATTGAGAATGACAACGCTGCAGCAATCTATGAATCGCCAACATCTTCTCCAAATCGATCCACTACATCGGTGCATCAATTTATTGTTGGGGGCATTGATCTCAAAAACTCAAAAGTACCTTTACAAGTGCTTTTTCTGCCCGAAAAGTTTTTCAAGTCTTACAAGTGCTCTATTTGCTTGGAAAAATATATTCCTTTAAAGTCAAAAGTCTTGGTTCTAGACTGCAAACATTTCTTCCATCAATATTGTCTATCTAATTGGCTTATTAACTTTAGAAGAATATGTCCATTGTGCAACTCAATGTTGCTGCTGCTGCTGCTGGTGCAACAACAACAGTCAAATTTACTTGCTGGTCAAGAAGAAGAAAATTATGGATCAACTTTAGATTTAGAAAGAGGAGATGAGCCACTGGAGATGTCATCAGCAACAGAACAAAGAAGAGAGGTAGTAGCATCCACATCAATACCACCACCACCACCACCACCACCATCCAATATATCCACCAGCATTTTTAGTCAACATTTACAATCAGCACAGAGAGAATTACTTGGGAATATTACTCTTTTACCACCAAGACCGCTATTGATAGCTCGGCCACTGACACTACTAAATCAATGTAATGTCAATTCAAAATTTGACAGAGAAGAGTTAAGCACGAGTATCGACTCAGGTAACGGCAAGTAGCAGTAAATATCCTAATCCAAAAGAAGTGCAGGTTACTGGTTACTAGTGGTTGAAAGAAAGGAGAAAACATTAATAAAGGATGCCTGTGATAGCTCGTATCGCTCTATCACCTCGTGTGATCGACGGTGGCTGAGATAGTATACAAAGCTCTTGGTGATATAAAGCTCTTGGTGATATAAAGCTCTTGGTGATATAAAGCTCTTGGTGATATAAAGCTCTTGGTGATATAAAGCTCTTGGTGATATAAAGCTCTTGGTGATATAAAGCTCTTGGTGATATAAAGCCCTCTGTTGTTGGTTGATTCTTTTTTTTTTCTTTTTTTTTTCTTTTTTCTCCAACAGTAAAATATTTCATCTCTTTAATCAAATCATTCTTCCACAATGAATAACGAAGCCGCTGAGCCGAAAACAGAAGTAACACCGAAGCCTATAAGGATTAGGAAGAGGAAAAAGAAGTTGGAGATAGCATGTGTTTATTGCAGGCGTTCACATATGACGTGTGACGAAGTACGGCCATGTCAAAGGTGCGTGAAGAGAGGTATTCTGCACCTCTGTTATGATGAACCATCGAATCCCCGTCAAAGGAAGAAAGCTGCATCTTTGAGGCGAACTCAAAGTGAAGGAGAAAATACATTTGCCTCACCGCCAACTCAAGAGGTGCCTTTTGCGAAAGTTAAGCAGGTTCAGCAACAGCAACAGCAACAGCAGCAACAACAGGTTCAGCCGCCACAGCAACAGCAGCAGCAGCAGCAGCAACCACAGGTGCAATTGTCATCGCCGTCGATGTCAGTACCACCTTCTCTACAGTTCAACCCTGTGCCCAGACCTTCTAAAAATTCGATATTATCTCAAACATTCCCTTATAATCAGGAACCGTTGTTTTATTCCGAACATGCTGGAAGCGAGTTCAGCTCGTTAAATGACTTTCTTTCCATGATCGATGATCCCGAGTTGGTCAATGGTGCGTTGAATGATGATCCAAATGGGATTTTAAACTTTGGTAACAACACTAATAACAACAACACTAGTAACAACAACAATAACAATTATCATGTGAATAGCGGCAATCATAATGCAAATTTGAACAATGTATTAGGACTCTCGCCAAATGCTGCTTTATTCGGGCAGACGTTTAATGAGGAGTTGGTGCATCTGCAGCAACAACAACATCAGCAACAGCGGCAACAACAACACCAGCAACCACAGCAGCAGCAACAACAACAACAACAACATATACAACATATGCAACAGCAGCAACAGCATATACAACAGCAATCATCACATTCACAACCCAAGATACAAGAAAAAACAGCAATGTCACCGAAACCAGAATCTGCGCAACCAGTGATATCCGACTCGGCGAGGGACAAGTTTTTCCTCACAGCTGCTGATCCAACCACAGAAATCTCTCCTGAAGAGAGATTAAAACAAGTTATCAAAGCAAAATTAGAGGCGGGTTTGTTACAACCTTATAACTACGCTAAGGGGTATGCTAGGTTGCAAAGATACATGGATAATTACATGAATATATCTAGTCGTCAGCGAATCTTGAAACCGCTCTCGATATTTAGACCTGCATTTCGCGCTATTGCTCGAACTTTGAAAGATGTTGATTTGGTACTAGTTGAAGAAAGTTTCGAAAGAATGTTATTGGATTATGATCGAGTGTTCACATCCATGGCAATACCTGCTTGTTTATGGAGGAGAACAGGGGAGATTTATCGTGGCAATAAAGAGTTTGCCTCATTGGTTGGAGTCACAACCGATGATTTGAAAGATGGGAAGTTGGCCATTTATGAGCTCATGAGCGAGGAGAGTGCTGTTAATTTTTGGGAGAAGTACGGAGCTATTGCTTTTGACAAAGGTCAGAAAGCAGTGTTGACGAGTTGTAACTTGAGAACAAAAGATGGTATTAAGAGAAAAACATGTTGTTTCAGCTTTACAATTAGGCGAGATCGATATAATATTCCAAGCTGTATTGTGGGGAACTTTATACCTATTGATCCATGAATTAAGAAAAATGATGTAACTATTTAGAGCTGGCTTTTCCATTTTTCTTCTCCTTTTCCTCTTCCTCTTCTTCTTCTTCTTCTTCTTCCTCTTCCTCCTCCTCGTCCTGTTCTTTTTCTTTTTCTTTTTGCTTTTCTTGTGCTTCTCTCAACAACTTGAGTCTCTCTTCTTTCAACTGTCTCTGCACTTCTATATATTGTCCAAGAGGTGTCTTTTTCAGTTCAAAATCGCTCAAAAACATTTTCACCTCTTGTTTGTTGCTTGGACCATACTCCACATGTGCTCTTTTTGTCATGATGAATTGGGCATTGGTATTCATTTTTTCAATCAACTGACCTAACTGCTTGTTGAATTTGACGTTTTTTGACTTTTTTATAAATCTTTTTAAAGCAAGCACTGCTGGTGTGATTAGCTCGGGAAACGCAATGTTTTTTGCATATAATCCAAAAAACTCTGCAGTCAACTCTATAAATTGTTCAGTTAATCCGTCTTGGTAAATCTTAGTCCCTAAATAGGCTTGATTAACCTTGATATTATGTTCGAAATCTACAAATTGTAAACTGGATGGCTTAGGAGGCTTGGTAATTGCTGTGGATGAAAGAACCTCGAAAAGTAATGGAAACAAGGGTATGTATACTCCTGTTAGTTGAGACAATCTGATAAGAGACCTTACTAAGTAAAATCTCAAGGGGAAAAACTGGGCTGTGGGAATCAATCTGATTGCACCTAAAGTGACTTGCACCAAGGGGTAAATCAACTGCCTCATTGAAGATTCCTTGGATTTGTGATTTCTTAACTCAACCTCGGGATTACAATATTGAGACAACACTCTTGACCAAAAATCTAACGAGTGACAATATTGCCAGTTGTAAATAGTCTTGTATCCTTCTTTGGCATTGGAAGTGGCATTGATACTGTTTCTCAAGTGTATAGCAAGTTGTCTTATATACTCAAATCCAATTTGGTACCCCACAGCCTCATCAATACCATATAATTCAGCAGCGGAGTTTTTACAAAAATTAATTTTGTCCATGCTGTGAACATTTGTTCTACGACAATGCTGAAGGAGTGAAGAGTAAGTGAGTTTTAGCACTGTTTCTAGTACCGACTTGGGATATTCTCTAGCAACATTGTTCAAAAATGCAAATGTGGCAATTTGTGTGTCAATCTCACCAGCACTAGCCCACACATTTACCACAGCAGTTAATATGTGTTTTAAAAGACGACGGTGTGATAAGTAGTATGGGAATACCTCGTAAATAGAAGCTAAAATTAATGCAGCTGTTTCTGTATTGGTGATGTCATTCAACAAAGTGATGAATGAACTGGCATGAGTTTTTAAAATGTTGGAAATCTGCTCTGCCTGTCCATTCTTTTGTGGAATCGTCCTTACTCCATGTTGATTTGTCTTGTATTTGACAATATTTTGAATAGCAATAGGCACTTTCTTCAACACGAGTAACATCAAATCAGCAAATGCTTGGGGATCAATCATTGTATATTTGTAGTCGTCACTCTTGTGTATATTTATGGCGGCCTTAAATGCTATAATTATATTTCTGATTATCTTAGTTGTTGGTTGGGTCAACTGTTGCTCCCATTTTTTAACCAACTGGGTGGTTATATCTATTTTAGTAGTGTTTTGCACCCCTGACTTGGCTTCTTCTTCATCTTCTCCGTTGTCATCTTCTTCTTCTCCATCATCATTCTCGTTTTCAGAATCATCACTTATCGCGTCCAAAGGATTCACATGTAAAAGCTCCTCGTCATTCTCTTTCAAGTATTTGTAAAACTCTGGGTCCTCTTTTTCCAAGTTATCTAAGTTCTCTTGCATATCGATGTCAGAAGAAGACGACAGCTCGTCGCCAGACTCAGACTCGGACTCAGACTCAGACTCTAACTCAGTGTCCTTAGTTTTCGTTTTCTTTTTCCTATCCTTTTTCTCTTTCTCCTTTGGTACTTCGAATCCCCCGGCAAAGAAGTCATCTACTGACATATCCTCAAACACTTCTTTAGCTTTCCCATCACGAGTTGTTGTAGCTCCACCATTCCCATTGCCTTTTTTTCTTAGCGCTGCTTTCTTGTTAAATTCCTGGACTTTCTTACGTTGCTCAATTGTATGCTTTAGATGTTTATTTTGAAACTTCTTTGTCTGTTTTGAAGTTTTGCCCATGGTAAGATATACCCTGTCCGAGTCCCAATATTTTTCAAAAGAAGAAGCTTAGAGATGAGCAATGAGATGAGAGAAGCGATTAGTTTTTTTGTCTTTTTTTTTTTTCCATTTTTTTTTTCTCTTTTTGCGATGAGCCCAAATTGAATCAGGAAAACTTAAAGATGTAGACAAAATGCCATCCTGTAGGTGGAAGTAGTAGTAGCGGATATGATTGTTAGCATCAATGTCGCTTAAACGTTATTGCTGTGTGTCGGTGGCAGCTGGTGTGCTCCACTATCAACCAGAGAGCGAGATAGTGTTGTATGATATCCCGATGAGAAGGGTTTCAAAAAAAAAAGGTGAGTATTTTGCAATGGAAAAAAAGAACCAACCCGGAATCGAACCGGGGACCAATCGATTTGCAATCGAGTGTAATAACCGCTATACTATTGGTTCTGGTAAGACAGGCTTCAAACCCTCTTGTAATCAGGAAATCAACTGTACTATTTGGTTGTTTTCTTGCATGACTCAGAGATTTGAATAGAGTTACCTGCACTGCTACGTATTTTATATCATAAGAAAGCTTTCCTCTATACTGTTGTCAAAAATGACATTGACAAGATCGGCAAGATAATAGGATATCCCAAGTAGAGTAAAAACTCAAAGACTTTTCTGTGTGTAAACGTTTAGGTCAATGTTGTTACCTAGGTTTTATAATTTTTTTTCTAAAATGTCCATGACTCTAATTTATCTTTTAACTTTTTGGATGATTTGATGCCAAAATTGTTGAAAAAATTCGACACTATCGAGGAGAGCGAGATAGTGGAGCACACTAACTGCTTGACTAGCAAAGTGAAGGCGAAGTTAGTTGTTCTCTATAACTAGCAAAGCGAAAGCAAAGCTAGTGGTTCTCTATAACTAACAGAGCGAAAGCAAAGCTAGTGGTTCTCTATAACTAGCAAAGCGAAAGCAAAGTTAGTGGTTCTCTATAACTAGCAAAGCGAAAGCAAAGCTAGTGGTTCTCTATAACTAACAGAGCGAAAGCAAAGCTAGTGGTTCTTTATAACTAACAGAGCGAAAGCAAAGCTAGTGGTTCTCTATAACTAGCAAAGCGAAAGCAAAGCTAGTGGTTCTCTATAACTAACAGAGCGAAAGCAAAGCTAGTGGTTCTCTATAACTAGCAAAGCGAAAGCAAAGCTAGTGGTTCTCTATAACTAACAGAGCGAAAGCAAAGCTAGTGGTTCTCTATAACTAACAGAGCGAAAGCGCCAGCTAGAGCCTAACACTTGCCAAGTGAATGCCTGACACTAAAGCGAAACCGACGTGTGTTTTTGACAAAAAAACAAAAAGAGTATTACCTACAATTAAAGAACTACACAGTATAAGGTTGGTTTTATAGCTTTTTCAGTCCACACTCAACTCTACTATTAAGTCTACAATTAACACACTAACTAATGACACTAGTGTCTATAAAGTGTTGCTCGATAGTGTCGTATTGTCGCGGTGTCTATAAAGTGTTGCTCCACTATCTCGCTCTGCTCAATAGTGTCGTATTGTCGCGGTGTCTATAAAGTGTTGCTCCACTATCTCGCTCTGCTCGATAGTGTCGTAGTGTCATGGTGTCTATAAAGTGTTGCTCCACTATCTCGCTCTGCTCGATAGTGTCGTGGTGTCGTGGTGTCTATAAAGTGTTGCTCCACTATCTCGCTCTGCTCGATAGTGTTGTATCGCATTCTTTTCTTCAAATACCCCGGATTTTATTGCGCTACCAAACCAAGAATTTTATACCTAGACCCATTATTGCCTCTTCTCCCGTCTTCCTCCGATCCCCCCAATACAAGACTCTATCCTGAGCCTGATAAACATGAATTCCGTCTCCATTGACAACATAGGGGAACAATGTTTTTTGGCCAATTTCCCTCTTCTTAAGCTTGCGTACTATTCACGTCCGAATCAATTTCTGACCAATGATGTTCTTTTTATTTGTAAAGTGCGCATGCCCTGGTGCTCAGTTAACCCGGGCAACTGAAGCAAAGGAAAAAAAAAAAAAAGAGACCCGATAAAAAAGACCAAAGGTAACCAGAGAAAAAAAAGTGAAAAAGTATAGCTACTGTTCATTTTCTTTTATTTCAACCAAGGACAAATGTTTAGGCCTACTATACTCAAGAGATGCGTCAGACTGTTAGCCACAGTAGCTGAAGAAAAAGCTCCAAGGGTCAAGAAATTTCAAATATACAGATGGAATCCTGATACTCCCGAAGTTCAACCCAAGATGCAAACGTATGAAGTGGATTTGAATAAATGTGGTCCGATGGTGTTGGATGCATTGTTGAAGATCAAAAACGAACAGGATTCCACTTTAACTCTTAGAAGATCATGTCGTGAGGGAATTTGTGGCTCATGTGCCATGAATATTGGTGGTAGAAACACATTGGCATGTTTGTGCCGTATAGATACCGATACTTCAAAAGAAACCAAGGTATATCCATTACCACACATGTTTGTTGTTAGGGATTTAGTTCCAGATTTGACTCATTTTTATAAGCAATACAAGTCAATCAAGCCATATTTGAAAAGAGACCACCATCCTGAAGATGGAAGAGAAAATATACAGAGCATTGAAGATAGAGCCAAATTGGATGGGTTGTATGAGTGTATATTGTGTGCTTGTTGCTCAACATCTTGTCCTTCATACTGGTGGAACCAGCAACAATATTTAGGTCCTGCAGTTTTGATGCAGGCTTACAGATGGTTGATTGATTCTAGAGATGAAGCTACGGCTGAAAGAAAAGCAATGTTGCAAAACTCAATGTCCTTGTACAGATGTCATACCATTATGAATTGTGCAAGAACTTGTCCAAAGGGATTGAACCCAGGTAAGGCAATCGCAGAAATAAAGAAACTGTTAGCATTTGATTAAGTAATTTTTTTTTTTCAATTTAGGCAAATCTTTTTTATCCCTCAGCTTTCCCTAGCCCTCTATGATGATGACGACTGTATCACTTATAGTCATTATGAGCATTGTTTGCTTTTTTCAAATGGGTTTCATTAACAATGCATTTCCCCTTTCTTTTCTTTTTTTTCTTTCTTTTTTTTTTGTTTGTTTGTTCATGAAAACAGGCATCTTCTGTAAAAATACAAGAAAATCATTTAGTTAGCGCTTGTTGATATACAACAAAACAAAATAGAAAAGAGCATTTACGAGAATATGGGTTTTAGGTACATACCATTGTTGTAGCATAATCAAAGCTGTAATAATATGGTCTCCAAGTCATCCCAATCCATAAACATTTCGCCAAACTCCATTGGCCCTTGAATAGTTTAAATTAGAAACAGTAAAGCGGATAAGAGCATACTCAAATGCACTGTAAACGCATAATGAAAAGGAAATTTTTTTTTCGATTCATATCTATATATATATATATGTATATGCATATATAATTATGAGTTTATACGAGTTTTATGTAGTTCTGATTATGTTTTGTAGATGTCTGATAAGGAAGAGGCTGGATTGAAGACCAACTCCGAGACCGAATTGGAAGCCAACTCAGAGGTGGGCTTGGCTAGCGTAGGCAGTTTTGATAATGCCTTTACATTTGTCAACCAACACCAACCAAGTGATGAAATAGATAAGGCAAGGTTAGTGAGAAAATTGGACTTTATTATTCTTCCGTTATTATGCTCCATCTACTTGCTTCAATATTTGGATAAACTTCTTCTCAATTATGCGGCTGCGATGGGGATTAAACGGAACCTTGTAGGAAACGAGTATGCCAACTTGTCTACAATCTTCTATGCTGCATATATTTTCGGAGAGCCAATTGTTTCATATTGTTTGCAAAAGTTTCCTTTGGGCAAGACATTGGGTATATTTATAATCATATGGGGGGTAGTAGTAACCTGCCACTCTGCTGCTTCAACTTACGCTTCATTAATGGTAGTTCGAACTTTGTTGGGAATTTTCGAGTCCTCCAGCGCAGTGGGATTGATTATTATTAGTGGTATGTTTTATACAAAGAGACAGCAAGTAGCCAGGATGGGAATTTGGTCTACAATGGCTGGCGTGGGTACAATAATAGGAGGATTGTTATCCTTTGCTTTTCAACACGTAAAAACTACCAAATTCCAATCATGGCAAATCCTATTCTTGGTAATGGGGGTGATTACAATATTAATGGGTATTATTGTGACTATCTTCCTTCCGGATAATGTACACACTTGCAAGTTTCTTACCGACCAGGAAAAAGTCTATATCCTCAACAACGTGGTTAAGGTTAATCAAACTGGTACAAAGAATTCCAAGTTCAAAAAGGAGCAAATCTATGAGCTATTATTCAAAGACAAATTCACTTGGCTATACTTTCTTTTAACCTTGTGCTCTCAAATTGTTACAGGTGCCATTGGAACATTTAGTGTAACAATCACCCTCACATTTGGTTTCGACAGTTATGAGTCGGCTTTGCTACAACTACCCGTGGGAGCAATAACCATCATTATCATTGCAACTGCAACACAGCTTGCCTCTAAAGTGGGACACCACACCCTCGTAACTGCTTCAATGTTTGTTCCGACTATTGTTGGTGCAATCGTATTGCTAATATCCCCCAATAGAGTTGGTAATTTATTATCATTATATTTGCTTTACAGCGGATCGTGTAGCATAACATTGATTTATGCATGGATAGGTGCAAACACCGCCGGATCGTCCAAAAAATTTGTAAGAAGTGCAATGATTATGATTGCATTTTCGGTAGCTTGTATCATTGGGCCACAATTGTTCCAAGCTTATAGTGCCCCTCATTATCGGCCTGCTAAAATAGTCATCCTCATAACCCAGTGCTTGTCAATTCCTATAACATTGCTTATCGGCTGGATGTGTAAAGAGGAGAATGAAAAGAGAAAAGAACTGGTAACAGGCAGAGAGTTTTTGGACTTGACGGATATAGAAAATGAAAATTTTAGATATATATATTGATAAAGGAAATAGACAATATTCATGAATCAGTGTTACTGACCATACTTATTACAATACATATAAGTCTTTATATTATGCTCCACTATCGAGCAGAGCGAGATAGTGGAGTTAATCATATCTCCTCCTTGCTATCACTTATATAGTGTCTGCTATTAAAAAGAAAGGAAAGAAAAAAAAAAAAAGAAAATGCCCGCCCTACAGGACTCGAACCTGCAGTCTTCTGATCCGTAGTCAGACGCGTTACCATTACGCCAAGAGCGGTCTTTTATATAAGATAAAGTTTTATGTTTCAGTTATTTTCAAAAAATTTGGATAAATAAGGTATAACATACAATGATGTAATGATGTAATCTCAAAGTTAGATTAAAAGCACGTAGAAACTGCTGTATATATATATATGTATATGTATATATTGATTTATTAAGTAGTTTCTTTACACCTGACTCTTTACTTGTTCCCTACTTTTTCTCCACTTTGGACCCCATTTCAACAATACAACGACAATTATTATACCCACCACGTCAAGTAACCCCAATCCCGTCATACACCATCCAAACCCCATCTTCCGTATTAAAACATCAACAATTGCAGTACAAATTGCCGCAGCTACGTTTCTCATCAAGTTTCCTATGGCGACATTGGCACTTGGCTGAGCTGGGCTGCATTCAGTTAAATAGGTTGTTGTAGCGACAAAGACCCATGTCATTCCAAACCCTGATAAAAACGCAAATATAAACACCGCATAAACTGGAGCATGCTTCTCAACTGTCCATGCATAACCAATCACTCCAGCCATGGAAATCAACAACCCTGCAATTTGTATGGAAAACCTATGTTCCGGAATATAATCCTCTCTTCTCATGAGCTTATCTGAAAGCCAACCGCCTATGCTAGATCCAATAATCAAAGCGCTGCCTGGACACAAATAACTCAAGCTTGTTTCAATTGGAGTGAAATTGTATTGTTCCAGCAATACGCGTGAAAATGTAATCATGACTCCATAAAACGTTGCAAATAATAGTCCTGAATTAATCGAACAAAGCAAAACTGGCTTATATTTGAGTAAATTCCAATAATTTTTCAAACTTGGTTTCGGTGGACGCGGATACCCTTCAACAACTTTCTCTTGCAATTTTGGCTTCACAAAGTAACCCTGGCCCAAGCAACTGCCATCTCCTACTAAAAACCTCAACGTTTCTGGTAAAAAAAACAATATTATCAAGTACACCACAAACCCGAAAAGAGCCAAAAATCCAAAAATCCACCTCCAATTGGTTGTTGCTATTAATGACAATAATGGCCCCAATACTGGGCCCAATTGTGGGCCCCACATAAATATCGAAATTGCCTTTGCTCTATTCTTTGGCTCAAAAATATCCGATACTATCCCGGCACCAACAGACATGACACTGCTCGCTCCAAACGCTTGGACTATCCGCAAAATGTAAAGTGCTACAATATTCGCAGGAACGGTGGCTAGTAAAATGTTCGCTAAAATGAAAAAGGATAAAGGCAACAAATAAAGCATCTTTCTCCCTCCGTAGTCGGCCCATGATGCCCAGATCAACGGGCAAAACGCAAATAATGCCATAAAAACGGAAACTGTTCCATCAATGGTAGTACTCGATACATTGAAAACCTCCTCCAACTCAGGTAAAATTGGCACGTAAATGTTCCCGGCAATTGGTCCCAAGCATCCAGCCAAAGTTGCAATGCAAACAATCAACACTCTTCGTTTGAACGGTAGGGCAGAATAAGCAGATGCCATTACTGGAAGAAGAGAGAATGGAAAATGACAGTGGCAATAGCAATTGGTAAATGGCTATGGCAAACAAAAAGACAACAACGACAACGACAACAATAACGATAACAATAAGGTCAACAACGCAAACAACTGCACTTCTATAAATTGCTAAATCGCAACTTCATATTCACTGGACAGATTGGGCCAGCTGGTGTTATTCTTTCCTTCCAAGTATCATCGAGCGATATCTTGTACTTTCCTAAAACAGCTTGAACAAACATTTTGCATTCATACAATGCAAACTTCTCACCAAGGCAAGCCCTCTTACGCCCGTGAAATGCAGGCAATGTTCCCATCCGTTTAGCTTTCGAATAGTTTGCACTAATTTCTTCACTTGTGGAACCCCATCTTTCTGGCTTAAATTCGTTTGCAGATTCCCAAAAATTTGCATCCCTTCCAGTTCCCATATTGTAGTAACCGACATAAACTCCTTTCGGAATGTAAATGTTTCCCAAAATCGTAGCTTGTGTCGTGCACCTATTGATAATCTGATTCAACGGAGGATACATTCTCAAAGTTTCATAAACCACTGCAGATAAATATGGATCGCCTTCTTTGCGTACCTTCTCCTGTATACAAGAGTTCTTGGCTAGTACGTACAATAAGGAAAGCATTAATAGCAATGGATTCTCATGTCCTGCAACCATAAGAATTATCGAGTTATCCAAGTATTGCTTTTGAGTTAGCTTTCCATTGCTTAATGCTGCTGACAAGTTGGCAGCTGCACCTCGAGTAGAGTTTTTGATTTTTTCTCCATACCAACTGCGAAATGCTTCAACCTCCTTTTTAGCTTTGATACGGCTCGGAATAGGAAACATTTCAACCGAAGGGAAATTCATGAAAAATGGCTTAAAAATTTGCAGCTTGATGTATTTGATCTTTTGATGCATTGGGGTGAGATTAGCTCCCACAATACAATCTCCCACGTTAGCAAGGGAGTAAAGCTGTAAAAGGTCATTGACAAAAATTGACGGACCCTTTTGCAATTCCTTCTCAAGCAGTTTAAGAAAATCCCTTGTGTTTTTTTCAATTGGAACAAGGTCTGGAAACTGAATACTCTGCGCAACTACGTCTCTGTATAACCGCCAAAGATCCCCATGAGCCGAAATTATATTATCACCGGTATACGTAGCAAGTACAGACTTTGGAATTTTGATATGATTGCCACTTTTTGCAAAGATATCTTCGTTTTTGAAAATGTGAACCAAGTACTCAGGTTTGCTCACCAAAATATTCCACCTTGAAGCAAAGTAAATCTTTACAGCACCGTACTTTTCCAACTTTTCTCTCAAGTACTTCTCATATAGCTGTAACTGATCCAACCCAAGAAACGAAACGTAAAAAGGGATGGTTGGTATGTTCCGTGGAAAACTGAACGGTGGAACGACGATGGGGCCAATAAAAGTTATTATTACTATTGATAGCAACGCTAAAATCAACAAGAAGACCATCTTTCGGATTGTTGCGTTTCTTGCCTTTTAGAAAGGTTTAATATTTCCAGAATTTCCACAGTATTTAAACCATTTTCTTTATTCTTTCTCTATTCTAAAAAATTTGGGAAACTAAAAGCAAAATGGATCTATAAAAGCATTCCTGGATCCCGATTCCTTGGTCAGATTGAAATCTAGCAAAGTAATTCAAAGCTAAAGAAAGACACAATCAAAAAATGGAATCTTCGTTATCATTAAATTCAAATGCCAGTAGTGTTACCACAGTGGAAAGGTCTCAACCACTCTATAATAACATTTGTATGATATATAGCCGCGATGAAGGCAGTATTTTAACCCAAAGACTCTTTCAAGAATGCGAAACGGAAATCATGCAAGCCAAAAACAAAGTTGAGTATGATGGGTTTTATCGAAAAGATTTGGGTACAGATTATTATATCTGGGAAAAAAAAAGGGACAAGATCTGGCATGGAATTGTTACCAAGATGTCAATATTTGAAAAAATTGACTTGTGGTTTATCGATTTGATATTAACGCTGTCAAAACTTGCCTTTGAGCGTGCACCCGCACCCGCACCTTCTTCCATGTTTGAAGGGGTCTCTACAACAATTACTGACTTATTTGCCGAGGAATTGAAGCACTCTGTAGAAAATGAAAAGTGGGAAGATATTGGCAAGCTTCGTTTCCATAAAAGTGTTGAATTTTTCACCTCTCGTTGGCAACCAGTGGAGGCGGTATTACCAGCTTTTCCTTGTAAGTCGTCTAATCAAGAAAAAGTTTTTGGAGTTATGCCTGATAAGGGCGAGGAGTTGGCGCTAACACGATTGATTCACTTTGCTCGCAAGGTGAAGAAAATATATCCACCGGGCTTTATTATATGGGTTGTTAGTGATGGTCACGTGTTTAGCGATTGCATTGCCGTTGACGACTCGAGAGTCAATGCTTATTTCTCGGCCTTGAAGCAATTGTATTATAGGATTATCGATGGTGACGACAGTGTCAGTGACAGTGTCAGTGACAGTGTCAGTGACGATTGTATCAGGTTTTGTTCCTTACCCGAGATTTTCCGATTGACCAAATGGTTTGATTGTTCAATGGTTGATCATATTGAGTTGGGACATTTTTTGGACACTGAGATTGACCCTGAGTCGGAGCTTTGCCGCAAGATTTTGATGAGCTCTTGTGATACCGATAATGGCAAGTTGTACATGGAGGTTAAGACGCCATCACACCCGAGATTATCATTATTTCGCGGATTTTCCAAATTTATGACTGAAGACTTGCAGTTTCACCCAAAAGTGTGCAAGATGACAAGAAAAATGTTCAAGAAGATTACTTCCAAGGTTGCTTTTGAGATGATTAGACGCAATGACGCCTACTCCAACTTGGTTGAATTGATGTTTCCCTTTCACCTTCGATTTTCCATCCATGCGCATAACAACTCGGGTCCCAAGTTTGGCATCTCGTTATTGCGAAGCCAATGCCGCCATATCACCAGCATCAAAGACCATAAGGAAATTAGATATGCAGATTTATTACACATTCCAACACCTTGGCATAACTCTATAGTTAAAATTGACGATGATGAAACTTATTTTGTAATTAAGGCTAAAAAAGTTGAAGAGGAATTAAATAAAGGTAGCGGCTATGGCCACTGGGATCAAAAAAATCTCCATTATGTTTTCTTTACCAAGTAATCTTCTTCTTCTTCTTCTTCTTCTTCTTCTTCTTCTTCTTCTTCTTCTTCTTCTAAGAAGAAGAAGAAAGAACGAGAAGCAGATATAGTGTTTAGAGAATGCCAGACCAATTGAAGATTAAGACTGACGCTTTAAAGAGACTTGTAAAAGAGGAGAGGCTTTATAAGCAGGAAGTTAGGGACCATGAGCAGTATGTGGATAGAATGAAGGCAAACGAAGCTGACGATTATGAGATTAAGAAACAAATTGAGGTGCTTGAAGAGGGTTATAGGATGATTCCAAAAGTGAGGGAGAGGATTTTGGAGTTGAAGCAGCAATTGAATGATTTATTGATTGAGTTTGGGGGCCAAGAGGAAGTTGGTGAAGTAAAGAAGGTTCTCGCAGAGGTTGATGAAAGCAAGCTGAAAAAGTGAATGGGGGAAACTACTCGCAGAGGTTGATTGAAGGAAGTTGCAGAGGTTAGTGGAAACTACTCGCAGAGGTTGATTGAAGCAAGTTGCAGAGGAATTGAAGCAAGTTGCAGAGGAATTGAAGCAACTTTCAGAGGAATTGAATCACAACTTTCAGAGGAATTGAATCACAAACAAGTTTTGGTGAATGAAAATAATGTGTGTAATGTCAAGTGATTGAAAAATCTATCACAGTGAATGATGTTACACGACGGAGTTAAGCTAATAATAATAATTTTTTTTATTCTCTCTCTCTCTTATTGATAATATAACTACTACGACTAATAATTTAATATTAAGAAAAGAGTTTTCCATTTACTATTATTACTTGTAATAATAAATGTAGATGAAGTAGGATTCAATCTCCCCACTTTGCTCTTTTTATTTTTAGTTAATGTTCTAACAAGGTTAAGTTACCAGTAACCACAACATTTTCCAAAATTGACCCATTGGGGATATCAATCTTGTCTCCGTCATTACATACGATAATCACGGTACCTCTTAATTGAACGCCTTTGCCAATACTAACATTACCTGTAATCGTCAAGTGATCCAATTCCAAGATTTTTGGCATGTGAGGGATTCTTGATTGGAAGCCGCTTACTTTCTTAAAATGAGAACCCAATTTGATCAATGGGTTTGAAAAGCCATCTCTAGTAGGATCTAATTTCAATGTACCGTGTTCCAAGTAAAATAAATCGGATTTGACTAATAGCAAATCCGAACAAGTCTTAACTGGAAGGAATCTCGATCTAGGTACAACAACACCATGGGCGCCTTTAAAGTGTCTGATGGCCGCACCAACGGCTGTTTCTAATTGCAAAACATTGACATCATTGCCAATAATCTTTTGGTTAGGAATGATTTCCGCTTCAATTGCATTAGCTTCAACTAGTCTCTTGATAGCTCTCAAGTTTATCCACAAGTTATTGGTGTTAAAGTATTTGAATTTTTTAATGCTCTTGAAATCCTCAACGTGCTCTTTTGGAACCTGTGCAATCTCCAATAATCTAACCTCTCCTTGGTAATTGATCAATGTACCTCCCTTAACATCAGCTCTAGTCTTATCGGTCAACTCCATAATATATTCAGCACCTGTCTCTAACATATGCGATAAGATCTTTGTGTCTACTGTGGCCCCCAAGTTGTCACCATTGGAAACAAACAAAATTTCTCTGCCTTGCTCCAACAATGCATCAAGCTCGCCTGATTGAACCAAAGCTTCAAACAAGTCTCCGTGTCCCGGAGGGTACCAACTTTCAAGAGAATCGTCATATGACTCCGGGACCGGCAATAACGAGTCCTTGTAGATTCTTGGAAATCTCGATTGGTTAAAAGTCTTGACTCTGATTCTGTGTCCTTGATACTTTTTGATAATCTTGGCAGTATCGGCATCGGTATTGAACGAGTTCATCAACAACAAAGGAACGTCAGCATCGTATTTTCTGTTCAAGTGCTCAATTTGTCTCACAGACAAATCTAAAAAGGTATTGCCGTCTCTAACTTCAATCACTGATTTGGGACCAACACATCCCATAGAAGTACCCAATCCACCATTCAATTTCAAAACAGCCAATTTCGTCAAATCGGGTGAGGCATCCTCTAATTTATTATAAGCAACAACCTCATCTGCCGAAGGTGATCTGATTTTATCCCACTCCAAAGTAGTACCCGAGGCCTTTTCAGTCAAGTATCGTCTAAACAAGGAGAAAAAGTTGTCCATTTCATTTTCAAATCGGTGCTTTTCTTCAAAATTCTCAACTGTGTCTGCTAAATTATTCAACGCATTACGCATCTGTGATGCAGCAACATTCGTTGCTGTATTGTCAAATGCGTATGCCGATTGACTCTTGGTGTGCCTTTTTGATGCCATTGCCACTTATACAAAGCTGTGCTACGAGTAAAGAAACTAAACTCTGTGTTAAAACTATGGAAAACTTGCTTGCTTTTATATCCAATTGTAATTTTTCTTCTATTTATATAAGCTGATTATTTAGTGCGCAAAAACAACGCCTATTTTTTTTTTTTTTTTTTCTTTGTTCCATGAAACACGCGTGGAAAACGAACTTGGGTGCAATAGCTAAGAAAATTGTTTAGCAATTGTCTCTTCTAGGTGAGATTTAATGAGGGGGGTGGAGATGGAGTGGGGGAGGAAAAGAAGAAGAAGAAGAAGGGGGGAGGGGGGCGGAAGGAAAGAGAAGGTATGTCATTTTTTGGTTGTACAAATGTTCCGAGATTTGACACTACTGTATCAAACGTATGGAAAAGGCTTGTTCTGGTAAGTAGTAATTGCCACGTAAATGAATAGCTACCAAGTAGTTTAGACTGGTTTTAGCCCAACTTTCGAACCGGCCGGAGGAATACAAGTCTATATCGGATAAAATGATTTCAATTGTATATAAGAAATCAGCTTGACGATAAAACCCCCTCTTCACACACAAAAAGAGACAAAGAGAGACAAAAAGAGACAAAGAGAGACAAAAAGAGACAAAGAGACAAAGAGACAGAGACAAAGAGAGAGAAAGATCTTTTTTCATAACCCCGGAAATTATACTTTCAAATATCTCTCTCACGAATCAATAAAATCAACAAGTTTATATATTAAGTATAACTCAAATCGATTGAATTGACTCCCTATCGAGCGGAGCGAGATAGTGGAGCAGCAATGACTATCTCCACACTCTCTTCTCTCTATCTACAATCTCTCTTCTCTTTATCTACAATATCTTTTCGCTCTATCTGCTCTTTCTATCGACTAGATTCGTTTCACTCGTTATCTCGCTCTGCGCGTTAGTGTCGATAGTGGAGCAGCAATGACTATCTACCGTCTAGTCTCTCTCCACTATCTCGCTCCGCTAGATAGTGGAGCAGCACTGATTGTCACCGACACTATAGTGGAGCAGCACTGATTGTCACCGACACTATAGACACCATCTCGCTCCGCTCGATAGTGTCTGGCTAGATAGTTAACTGGCATAAATCTCTCCATCATAATCAAACCCATAAAATGATTTGTTCATGTTTTACGTACACGATCACGTGATTTACCTTCAAGTCGAAGAGAAGCTATAATATGTAGAAAAATGGATCTTAGCCAAGGATAATATTAATGAAAAAGATAAAGTAACACTAATACCAAAAAAAACAAAATAAAATATATATATATATATCCAAATCAGATAGTGTTACGTCAGTGTTACTTCTGAGTTAATTCGGTGTTACCTCTACGGTTATCTCAATAGGGGGTGCATCGGTATTTGTTAATTTCTCAAAAGCACTCTATTAATTTGGACGGTGAGGCGCAACCAAAACACACACATGTAACTTCCCAGCTCTAGCACTATAACCTTTTATTTTTTTATTTTTTTTATATTTGTACCTTTATCACCACGTGATCCAAAAATTACCAAACTAGAATCGGCCTTTTGCTATAGCCGGTATCGGCATCTCATTTTAGATGGAATCATTGACATTTCCTCAAAACCATTGACGATTTATCACGATAATCAATAAGACAATTATAGCGAGTGAATCAAAGCGAAAGGAGGAAGGAATTGGTACCCAGAAAGAAATTTAGATAAATTTAATAATCACCAAATCAAGGTCTGTGTGCTGAGAGCTTTGTCTTGCCAACAATTTTGGAGAGAATCGCTAGTTTGGCCGAGTGGTTAAGGCGATGCCCTGCTATTGTTCCTTTGAGCAAAGATTGTTAGGCATTGGGATTTTCCTTCGCAGGTTCGAATCCTGTAGCTGGCGATATTTTTTTTATTCAAGATTCACATCATGAATAAAAGTTGGCCTTTTTTTCCTAGCAATCAAACCCGTGTGTTTACAAAGCAGATGTAATCAAACCCGTGTGTTTACAAAGCAAATGTAATTATGCTATTTTAGCAATTTATCTCCTCGTTATAGAATCAATTAATATTTCTTGAGGGTGTAGAAAAAAGTGGACAACACAAACCAATTATCCATAATTCAAAAAGCTTTCTCTAGCAAACTGATGAAGTTGTTGTTTATCTGTTTGTCACTACCAACTTCGTTAGAACGCAAGGGGCTTGAAGTCGGCCCTATCACTGTAGCATTGGTACTTTAGAGCTTTTCCTTTTCAAAAAAATACAAACTCGCCATGTGGTGTGGAAGAACAAGTAATTTACAGCAAAAACACATATACATGTGGCATCATATAGGGTCTATACTCTTGTATACTCTATATCAAAAATTAACTCTGGGTACAACTTTATTTCAAAACAAAATCAATGAATTTTTGTCAATTTGTTGCTTTCATTCCATTTTAATTTCTACTCCTCAACCATGCAGCTGTCACATTATTATAAAACTCACGTTTGTGGTTGCTGATATGTATGATGGGTCCTTGCTCGCCTCCGTCGAACGGATCGCCAACAACACTATACACGCAGTAGTACTTTTCGCTGTTTTCCAATACACGCGCCGATACGTGTTTCTTCTGTTCCACCCAAGCTTCGCTTTGCTCATCAAACGTTTTCACATTAACTTTCCGCTTCAAAGTTGGTGGTTTAATAATATTTTCAAAAAACAAAGGATTTGCGTAAATTTTGTGAAGAGTGGAATAATCTTGTTTTCCTGTCGCTGTTCCTTCTTTGTTTGTATCATCCACATGTTCTGTGGCTTTAGTTAGATATTTAGCTTTGAATGCAGCTTTGAATGAGTAATTATATTTGAGCCAATTTTGTAGCTGATGCGTGGTTGTACAGATTAAAGAAATGTCATCAGTGTCTGATAATTGAGAGAAGGAAGATGAACATATCTCAGAGTCATTATCTGGGCTAAGAACCCCTGACATAACTGGATAATTATAATGGAAAGTAAAATCTGAACCTGCCATCTCTTGTCCAATCCACAAGTAATCGGCTTGCTTGACTCTTAAATTTAATATTTCGTAAAACTTCAAACTGGCAGATATTAGCAATCCACTCAAAGCTCGATGTTTGTCGAGTATCATAAGATTCGAGTCAAGCACGGTTTGAAAGTCTTCCTCGTAAAACCTGCGAGACACTGAACTATCTGTTTTTCGTAGTTCAAAAAAGTCGTTATCAGCATTTTGAGGCAGCAAAACATTTTTCATAAAATTTGTGATTTCGTAAAAGCCTGGAGTTGCTTTTGCCTTGTTTAATAAGGATGGATATTTGAAAAAATAGGCCCCACTAGATTTGTACCTTTCATTGAACAACGATTCCAAGTCTGTCAACGGAATGGTATGTTCTGATAAGAGAACAACATCCCGAAAGGGATTAAATATTAAACCCAACGTGGCTATATCAACTGGATAGTCTGTGACAGTACTCAAGTCGATAAAAAGTATATCTTGTGGTACTGTGTCACCATTAGTTGTGTCTCTAGCAGCAGTGATCAATTGGGCTTTATCTTGATCCGACAAGGTCCTATAAGCTATTGATACTGGTAATTTGTTCTGCAATAGTCGAAGACATCTCAAGAGGCGTACAATGTGGTCCACTTGTTCTTGTTGGTTTTTTTCAGAGGTTATTGGAATAACAATTCCTCTTCCAATGCTCAGTTGTTGAATAGCCTTGAGAAAACAATTTGATGTGGTTGAAGTTGACAAACTCTCACCGTTATAATTCTCAACTTTGGCCATGTTTCCCTTTATCCATGGAAACAACTTTTCCTGTAATCGCAGGCACGAAGCATCTGAAATTTCATCATAACATTTCCCAAATACCCTCATATGGTTTATCTCGTCAAAGATTTGTTTTTCATAAGAAGCGTACTTTGCGCTTTCTCTAGCATACTCTTGAGCTATTCTCTCGTTGTATTCCGTTTTCCAATTCTTGCGTTTATACTGTTTCTTAATGGCTCTGGTACGTTCTTTTACCCATTTCTTTTTTTTATAAACCACTGGGTCAATTTGGAGATTATTCCAAAATTCTAGATCAACTTGAAACTGCTTATTGATGTTGGAGAAGTATATATCACATTTCTTTGATAAAGAAAACTCCGAAATCTTTTGAGTTTTCTGTTCAACTTTCCACTTTGTGTAAATTGCATTCTCAAAATGATCTCGTGCATCTTCAAGTCTAAGGTTGCTATCAATAAATAGGTGTTGTTGTTGCTTATGAAGGTGCTGATGAGTATGTATCAATAGAACCACTATTACGAAAAAAAGCACTATCAATCCCCTCTTTAAGTAGAATATGTAATTCATAGTCTCTATTCATCTAAAGAAACGAGAGACTTTATTAAAGAAACGAGAGACTTTATTATGGAAACGAAAGACTTTATTAAGGAAACGAGAGGGTTTGGTTCATTAAAATTTTTTACCTTGAATCAAAACAAGAAAAAAGAATCGGCCATGTTCCTCCATTGAGTAGCTTCCAGCGCGTAACATGGCAGGCGTTATCCAGACCGGGGATGGAGGGGGGGGAAAGGACTAGTCTTTAGGCATTCGTACATTGTAATCAAAGCGACCTGGCTACTTGAAGCACTGAGAAATAAGAGCCGAGGAGCCACAGCGGAAAAAACACGGGTAGCGACAGCGACACTATCAAGCAGCGACACTATCCCACTCTGGTCGATAGTGGAGCAACACTTTGTAGCTGGGTAGCTTGTTACACACTGATTAGCTGCCTACTATCTCACTCTGCTCGATAGTGGAGCAACACTTTGTAGCTGGGTAGCTTGTTACAACACCATCTGCTCGATAGTGTCAGTCAGTGTGCTCCACTATCTGCTCGACAGTGGAGTAACACTATCTCGCTCTGCTCGACAGTGTCAGTTTAACTTTACTAGGAGTCATTATCGTGTACTCAAAACCTGGAGCAACTTTTGTGCTTTGCTCCTTAAGCCAACTTGTATAAGCTTCAGCTTGCAAATTGAAACTTTTATTCTTTTCTATTTCTTGCTCCAACTCTGTGCACCACAGATTGACATCCTCCTTTGTCATTTTGAGTTTTGGAGGAACAACTGTGCTTGATAGCGTTGGTATGAGTTTGTTATAGCTAACATTCAAGGTGATTGCCTTTGGTGGTTGATATAACGGGTTTTTAATTAGTGGCACTTGCTTTAAAAACGGGTCGGCTAGAAAAAAGGTTACCAAGAGTTCTTTTGAAAAGTATGTCGTTTGTGCTTGTACTTACGCCTGTTAGTGTCGTCCATAGCTCTCTAGGTTTGTAGGGCTTGACAAAAAGGATTTGTGGAAAATAATGAGATTACTAGTTTTTTAGTTGCTCGACACTATCGACACTATCGACACTATCGAGCAGAGCGAGATAGTGGAGAAATACTGACTAACCTCAATACTGACTAACCTCAATACTGACTAACCTCAATACTGACTAACCTCAATACTGACTAACCTCAATACTGACTAACCTCAATACTGACTAGCTTCAATACTATCTCGCTTCGCTCGATAGTGGAGCAACACTGACTACATAGAAACTATTCATCGTGAAAAAGGCATCTTTAAAACACTCTCTATTAGGATTCAAATTATTTACTCTTTATTAGGATTCAAATCAACACTATCTCGCTCGGCTCGATAGTGGAATCATAGTAGTCTAATAAGAATTGTTAATTGCTACAAGAGCTACAAATACAAATCAAAATGGTCCATGCTCGATAGTGTCGATAGTGTCAGTCTGCTTGATAGTAGAGTAACACTATCTCGCTCTGCTCGATAGTGTCGATAGTGTCAGTCTGCTCGATAGTGTTCAATTATCCTTATAATGACGGATCAAGATATAAGCATTTTCTTGTTTCAAATTGCTCAAAGACCTATAGCCTCCTTCTAATCTCATTAGCAACCCGCCAAATGATATATAAACAGACATCTTATCACTATCAGTATTCTCTTCAAATTTGTAAACTGTACCATACATAACATAATCATAATCATCGGCCAAAGACCTTTCGTCCGGTTTTGGCGGCCTCCATGAACCATTAGAGGTCAACATGGAACTTTCGTTACCTAGCGAGGAAGCCAAGGTTATAGTTAACGAGTCATTGCTCTTAACTGGGAACAACTCACTATTTATATCAAGGGTAATGGTTATATCTTTAGATGTTGATGAATGGCCCGTGATCCGGCACACTTTATTATACCTTCCCGGATCAGTAGAGTCTACAATAAACATATCCTCAAACAATATTCCCGACATGACTAATCAATTTATTAGCTTCTAGCTTCTAGCTGCTAGCTGCTTCTGCTTCTCTTAAATCATCTCTTCTTTACTTTTGAAAAATCCTCTGGTGGGATTTTTCAGATGAAGTAGTGCAACATGGACCAAAAAAAACCCATAAAGGTAAACAGTAGTGTTTCATTATTTTACTTATAATAGAATAGAAGAGGATTGTTGGATTGTATGAAGGAGGTAGTCTAAACCGAGATAGTCCTTGAGGTAAGTATATAAGCTTTGATGGGATCGCAAAAGTTGATAGTGAAGGATGGTAACGAGTTAGACAAGAGACGTGGTGTCAAACTTTTTGCAGTTGTTTGTATATTACTGGCATGTTTATTTGGCTACTACTATAAGGAGAGTTGTTCTTCAGGTACAGTAACACTTTATGGCCAATATTGGTCTTTTTGGCAAAATTTGTCGCCAAGGGGGTTTGATAAGCATTATAGTGCAATGAGTGAGGTTTCTGCTGGTTTTGAAAAAAATGAGGGTGATGGTTCAAGTAAGATGGAAAGAGACGAGAATACTGATGCAAAAGCCAAGATGAAAAGAGATGAGAATACTGATGCAGAAGCTACTGACAGTAATAATGCCTCGGAAACTCAAGAAGCAAAAAATGAAAACAACGAGAAAAGTAATTCCAGCTCCGAAACTGAAAAGAATGAAACTACAGCTGCTGACGATAGCAAAACTACAGCTGCTGACGATAGCAAAACTACAGCTGCTGATGATAGTAAAACTACAGCTGCTGACGATAGCAAAACTACAGCTACTGACGATAGCAAAACTACAGCTACTGAAAAATCAGATGAAAATAGTAGTTCCAAATCTCTGACAAGCACCGAGTCAAATTCTACAACCTCAGCATCAACCGAAACAACTTCGGTTGATGCTTTTTCCACAAGTGAATCTAAACCTACACCTATATACAATCAACCTGGTATAAGATTTGTCTTTGCATTGTTTGGATTTATATTCTTGAACATGATAGCAATTTGTATCCATCACATATACCAAAAGATTACCAGATCACAGAAACTATATAGAAACTTTGAAGAAGAAAAATCACCTTTTTGATGAGGTTGTTTTAGATCAATCCAATGTTTTAGATCTCGATATTTTCGGTGTTCTCCGAACAAGAATTTCAAGCGCTTAAAATCTCTTAAACTGCAGAGCCCACTCATTGCTTTCGCCGCAAAATACTCTACCATTGGCATCTCCAAATGGTGGAAAAGCATCTTGTTTCATACTCATATGCCAGATTTATATAAACCAAACTTTTCTTTTTTTAAATCTTTTCGTTTCGTTTCGTTTCGTTTCTTTTCTTTTTATTTTCTTTTTTATCAAACGTGGGGGAGGAGGAAGATCTATCTACTGTGAGAAAAGATATGGTGAGATCTAAGTTACCGGCATTAACGACTCGGCTAATACAAGTCTCATGTGCAATAGCATGGTGCTTAGTTGCAGCAGGTCCCGTATTTGGTTTTGCCGCTTTGAAGCCAATTCTCATTTCTGAGGGTATTTACAAGTCACGATGCGATATGAAAGTTGCAGTTGTTGACTCTAACGAAGATGTTGAATGTGTTGAGCAAAACCTTTCATTAAATTTTTTGTTTACTTTAGCATGCATGGTTACGAATGTTAGTGCTCTACCCGTGGGATCGATATTGGACTCCTTTGGACCCAAAGTAACGGGGATCATTGGCTCTATAATTCTTGCATTGGGCTCGTTGAGTATAAAGTATGCGCCAAGTATGAGCTATATTGATGGGTATCTAGCAGGGTACACGTTGTTGGCCTTGGGCGGACCATTTGTTTTCATCAGTTGTTTCCAGCTAGCCAACAGTTTCCCTAAAAACTCCGGCTTGATATTGGCATTGTTAACTGGTGCTTTCGATTCGTCTTCGGCGTTATTTTTGTTTTACCGTATTTACTACTTTAATGTGAGCAAGATATCGATTAGTTCCTTTTTTACAGGTTACTTGTTAGTGCCTGCCCTTATCTTTTTGTGCCAATTGTTCTTAATGCCAAAAGATTCTTACAAAACGGTGGGCACTTTGGCCAAGATCGCCGAGACTGGAATAGACGAGACAGGTAAGCCATTGAATCCAAAATACTTAAACCCCGAGGATTCTAATGATGTTGGTGGTGTTGGTGGTGGTGGTGCTAGTACTGACGAAATTTTTTATCAACCAACTATATCAGAAACCACGTCTTTACTAATGAGGAGAGCTTCCGATACTAAACGAAGAGAATCTGTTGTGTCACGAACCTCGTATAGGTCTATGAAGTCGTCATATGAGCAACAGGCTGATGCAAACTTGATGAATTCTACAGGTGGTGTCTTTGGAGTGTTGCACGGGTGCTCAATTCGTGACCAGTTTAAATCACCGTGGTTTTTGTTGATGACGCTATTCACAACTATTCAAATGCTACGTATCAATTTCTTTGTCGCTACTATTAAAGCTCAAGAGAATTACTTGTATGGAAACGAAGAATTGGCTATTAAAATCAACCATTTTTTTGACTTGGCTTTGCCCTTGGGCGGAATTGTATCAATCCCCTTTATTGGACTTATATTGGATAATTTAACTACATTAACTGTGTTGTACATTTTGACCGGTTTGTCTTTGTTCATTGGCGTAATGGGGTTATTGTCATGGATTCCAGGTACATATGCAGGTATATTGGTTCTTGTTGTATACCGCCCTTTCTACTACACTGCAGTTTCGGACTTTTGTGCAAAAGTGTTTGGATACGACAACTTTGGAACTGTTTACGGTACCATTATTGCATTTAGTGGTATTTGCAATATTTTTCAACAACTTATGGATAAAGTCACTCAAGAGTATTTCAAAATGAATCCAACTCCAATAAACTCCTTTTTGGTGCTTTTAACTTTACTATTTGGCGGGCTTTTAATTGTTTATGTCAAATCGCAAGAGAAGAAAATCAGGAGAAGGAACTTGGAAATGGAAGCCGAAGATGCATCATTTACTGATATACCCAACTAATTTAGATTTAAGATTCAAGAAACAAAACAACCTTTCTTTAATAGTGGATTATTATTTATTACTTTTTATAATTTTTTTTTACGCTTTCGTCGAGTTGTAGTTGATGTTTCTGGATCTAGTGCAGTTAGAGCGGGAATGCAATTGATAGGCGGATGCGACATTGGTGTCGCATCCTTTCCTTTATTGCCAATAATCTCCTCTTTTGCTTTCGCTTCTTGTGCTTTTTTTGCTTCCCTTTTCCAAGAACCGCCAAAGTCCTGCTTTTTTGGAAAATTAGATAATATCTCCTCTATGCTCTTCATACCTTTTACCACACTTTGCACTTTGCACTTTGCACTTTACTTTTTCCCCTCCTTTTCAATTTGTCTTCTTGAACCTTTAATTATTTCCAAATGTCCAACTCGACTTGCAATTAGGGACTCTGTGCTTTTTATCAATTGTCCTTGGTGTACTTTGGTCAATTTCTCTTTATCCTTAGCAATTTGTTTCTTTGGCTTGATAATCTTTGGTGCGGCTTTCTTGGGATTCTGCTGCTTCTTGGTAATTCTCGAAGGTCCCCTCGACTTTAGCTTTAAGTTACCTTGGGCCATTATCAACAAAACAAGTAACTGGGGCAATAAAAGAAGGAATGAATTAATATTTTCTACATTGAAGCTATTTGTCCTTTTTTTTTTTCTCCATCTCATCTCATCTCATCTCATCTCATCTCATCTCGTCTTATCAAATTTTTCATTTTTTTCTTTTGCACGGTGTTAAAAACCTTTTGCAATTGACACCCCGTGGTGTAGATCAAATACATAATTGAAGCTTGATATTTGGTCTAGGGGGACAAGGTTTCTACAAAACAATCAAAAAAAAAATGAGTCAACTGTTTTTAGTTTTACCAGGACCAAAAGCTTTATCCCAATTTAGGGTTAATACTTTGATTCAGGAAATAGAAAAGAAGTTGAATCATCAAGGTTTGATTGAGGAAGTAGCAAGCCAATATACTCATTATGTTTCTTTAAAGAAGCCCTTAAATGAGAGACAGCTTGAGTTGTTGAAGATATTATTGACTTATGACAATCCAGTTAGTCATAACAATGAGTTAAATGAACAGCTAATTCGATTTTCTTCTCAGGGTGCTAAGGATGAGACTGGGTTGGAATTGATCCAAGTATTACCAAGACCGGGCACTATATCCCCATGGTCATCAAAAGCTACCGATATCTCCCAAATTTGTGGATTGGGAGATTATGTGGAAAGAATCGAACGTGGATTATCATTATTGATTAAATTTAAAGTTGTGGATGGAAACCCCCCCATTAATATGGCGGGAGGTGATGAATTAACTTCAGTTTTTGATAGAATGACTCAAAAATTGTACATCAACGACCATATTCCAAAGTATGACGATTTATTTGCCCATCATGAACCCAAGCCACTCGTTACCATTGACTTGTTAAAAGACAAAAACAATTTATTCAAGGCAAACAGCGAGTTAGGATTGGCCTTGGATAAGGGCGAGATTGAATACTTGACTAATGCATTCATCAATGTAATTGGACGCAATCCTACCGATGTTGAATTGTTTATGTTTGCTCAAGTCAATTCTGAACACTGTCGTCACAAGATTTTTAATGCAGATTGGACTATAGATGGAGAAAAAAAGGACAAGTCGTTATTCAAGATGATTAGAAATACTCATGAGAAAAACCCTCAGTACACAATATCTGCATATTCTGATAATGCTGCCGTTTTTGATGGTCCTGAGGGATACTTGTTTGCCCCGGACTTTGTCACTAAACAATGGAAATCGATCAAGGAGAATGTTCAAACATTAGTAAAAGTTGAAACTCATAATCATCCAACTGCGGTTTCGCCCTTTGCTGGTGCTGCTACTGGTTCTGGTGGAGAGATTAGAGATGAGGGTGCTGTTGGAAGAGGTTCCAAATCAAAAGCTGGATTATCTGGTTTCACTGTTTCTGATTTAAATATTCCAGATTTGAAACAGCCATGGGAACGAGATATTGGAAAACCAAACCATATTGCTAGTTCTTTGGATATCATGATTGAAGCACCAATAGGATCAGCTGCTTTTAACAATGAATTTGGTCGACCTGCAATAAACGGGTACTTTAGAACTTTAACCACTGAAGTAGAGAATAGCAAAGGGGAGAAGGAAATAAGAGGGTTTCACAAACCTATTATGTTAGCTGGTGGAATGGGTGCCATTAGACCCGAATTGGCCTTGAAAAACCACAAAATCACACCCGGTGCTAAATTAATAGTATTGGGAGGACAGTCGATGTTGATTGGTTTAGGTGGTGGTGCAGCATCCTCAATCAGCTCTGGTGAGGGTTCAGCTGAACTAGATTTTGCTTCAGTTCAAAGAGGCAATCCTGAAATGCAAAGAAGAGCTCAGCAAGTAATTGATACTTGTGTATCTTTAGGCGCTAATGGGAACCCAATCCAGTCAATTCATGATGTTGGTGCAGGTGGATTAAGTAATGCATTGCCGGAATTGGTTCATGATAACGACTTGGGTGCCATTTTTGAATTAAGATCCATACTTTCTTTGGAAAAAGGTATGTCGCCAATGGAAATTTGGTGTAATGAATCTCAAGAAAGATATGTTTTGGGAGTTGCTCCCGAAAACTTGGAGTTGTTTTCTGAAATATGTAAACGTGAAAGAGCACCATTTGCCGTGGTTGGTGAAGCTACAACAGAGAAAAGACTTGTGTTGAATGATTCATTATTGCAAACAACTCCAATCGATTTGGAAATGTCTGTTTTGTTTGGTAAGCCACCTAAAATGTCTCGTGAAACCGTTACCGCGGACTTGAAATTAGCCCCATTTTCAACCACGAATTTAGATATTGATGAATCGATTAGTCGTGTTTTACAATTACCGTCAGTTGGGTCGAAATCCTTCCTTATCACAATTGGTGATAGATTTATCACCGGTTTAGTTGATCGTGATCAGATGGTTGGTCCATGGCAAGTTCCCGTGGCCGATGTTGGTGTTACAGCCACATCTTTAGGCGAGACTGTTTTATCCACAGGTGAAGCAATGGCAATGGGTGAGAAACCAAACTTGGCTTTGATTTCGGCAAATGCCTCTGCCAAGATGTGTGTAGCTGAGTCCTTATTGAATCTTTTTGCCGCGGATGTATCATCATTGCAACATGTTAAATTATCAGCAAATTGGATGTCGGCAGCTAACCATCCAGGTGAAGGTGCCAAATTGTATGAAGCTGTTCAAGCGATAGGATTGGACTTGTGTCCGGAGTTGGGAATCTCTATACCCGTGGGAAAGGATTCCATGAGTATGCTGATGAAATGGGATGACAAACAAGTTATTGCACCTTTAGCTTTGACAGTGACAGCTTTTGCTCCAGTGGACAACACCTCAAAGACATGGACACCTCAGTTGATACCAGTTGAGGATACAGATACAAATGCAGGTATTGATACAATTTTGGTACTTGTTGATTTAGCCGCGCAAGTTTCCAAGTCTCTTGGAGGCTCGGCTTTGGCTCAAGTTTACCAGGCAATTGGGGATTCGGCTCCTACAGTTCATTCCAATAGTATGTTGAAATCCTTTTTGCAATCATTAGTTGTTTTACATAAGCAAGCATTTCCTGTGTTGGCATATCATGATAGATCAGATGGTGGGTTAATAGCTACTATTTTGGAAATGGCATTTGCTGGAAGATGTGGATTAGATATTGGATTGGAAGGTGAAGAAGATAAATTTACTCAATTATTTAATGAAGAATTGGGTGCTGTTTTCCAAATCAAGTTGCGTGATTTGATCAAATTCAAAGAGATTTTCAAAATCAACGGTATAGATGATACATATATAAAGATAATTGGTAAACCGGATTTTACAACTCAGGCAATTAGCATTTCATACAATGGAGCACCAATTTACTCATCTACACGTGGCGAGTTGCAACAACTATGGAGCAAGACATCTTACCATATCCAAAAAATGAGAGATAATCCATTTACCTCAAAACAGGAATATGACGCTATTTTGGATGACAAAGATCCTGGTATTAGCTATCACTTGACATTTAACCCTTCTGAGCGTAAGCAATACAAAACCAGACCCAAAGTTGCTATTTTAAGAGAACAAGGTGTTAATTCCCAGCAAGAAATGGCATGGAGTTTCCAACAAGCAGGGTTTGACGTTTTTGATGTTACAATGTTTGATATTTTAGAAGGCAAGACCACATTGGATGACTTTGTAGGTTTAGCTGCATGTGGAGGGTTTTCATATGGTGATGTTTTAGGAGCAGGTGCAGGATGGGCCAAATCGGTATTGTTCAATGACAAAGCAAGAAGCGAATTCAAAAAGTTTTTCCAAGATAGACAAGATACGTTTGCATTTGGAGCATGTAATGGGTGTCAATTTTTCAGCAGAATTGCCCTGGAATTAATCCCAGGAACAGAACACTGGCCAACATTTGAACGTAATTTATCAGAACAATATGAAGCCAGATTTGTTATGGTTGAGGTTGATTCATCCGAAAAGAACAATTCGATATTTTTACAAAGTATGAAAGGTTCGAAATTGCCAATAGCTGTAGCTCATGGTGAAGGACGTGCACAATTCAAGTTTGGTGAAGATGATGCTAACTTCAAACTGGATGTTATTCGCTATGTTGATAACTATGGTAATGTAACCGAGAGTTATCCATTTAATCCAAATGGGTCACCTAGAGGTATTGCTGGTATAAGCTCAGCAAATGGTAGAGTTTTGGCAATGATGCCTCACCCTGAGAGAGTTACGCGTAAGGAAGCCAATTCATTTTATCCACATTCACAAGGTGAACAATGGGAAGGTTATGGCCCATGGGTGGAATTGTTTAAAAACGCAAGAGAATGGGTTGGCCAAGTATAGAAAATTAAATAGTAAAAACCCCAAACAAAAAACGGGCAAGTATAAAAAAAAAAAAAAAAAAAAAATAAAGAACATAAGAATATAAGTTTGACATTTATGTGATATTATTCAGTAAATGAGACCAACAACGACATAAAACACACATCTATACTTAAGCAGTTGCTTCAACTCCAGCATTTTCTTCGACTTGAGCAGTTTCAGGTTCAGCGGTTTCGGCTTCGACTTCGTTAGATACAGCTTCTTCTGGTTTCTCTTTGTAAACCTTGACGGAAGGAGCAGGTATAACTTCATCTTCATCTTTAGCTTCAGCAATCTCAACTGCATCTGGTAATGCTTTAGGACCGACCTTGTTTGTAGCAGGATCTTTCATAATCTTCACTTTAACACCCAAAACACCTTGTCTCATCAAAACGTGTCTAATGGCGATATCAATGAAATCGTTAGTTGGTTGACCGGAATGGATCATGAAACCATCTGAGTATTTCTGTGATTTAGCTCTAGCAGCTCTTAATTTACCGGAAATGACAACTTCAACACCTTTAGCACCTGCACCCATGGCAAATCTCAAAACACCATATGCGGCTCTTCTGATTGGCAAACCAATCAACAATTTTGCTTTTAAAGCTTCAGCTTGAACAGCAGCTGATAATCCTCTTTCTTCAACTCTTTCAGCGTAAATGGCAATTCCTTCAGGGGAAAGTTTGAATCTCTTGACAATTAATGAGGTCAACTCGTGAATTCTTCTACCTTGTTCACCCAAAACACCTTGAGCGTTGGAAGCTTTTACAATAACTTCTAATTTGGATGGAGTTTTTCTAACTTCGACACCAGCATATCCTTGTTCGGCTAATTCTCTAGTGAAGAACTCGTTTAATTCGGCGTAAAAAACACCATCTGCTACTAACTTCTTTTTCTTTGATAAAATTGTACTGACCATCGTTAATAATCTAGTGAAATAGTTAAGGGAGGAAGGGGAGGGAGGGAGGTTATTGGTGACTTCTTACTTGAATAATTACTAGCTATACCTTTTTTTTTTTTTTTTTCAAACAACTCAAACGGGATGAGTGAAAAATTATGACGATGCTACCATGAGGACTATAAACCTCAAAAGTACAAGAAGCACGTGTATCACTATTTATTTATTTTTCTCTTTCCCCCCCCCACCTGTGATGCGGTGCGGCACTATCATACAGATATATAACTTCATTATATGTAGTCATAGAATTTTAGAGATTTCGATATATCTTTTTAATCATTCATTGCTTTTTTACATTCAATCATCCTTGTTTTTTTACATTCAATCATCTTTGTTTTTTTACATTCAATCATCTCTGTTTCTGTAATTACTCGGTATCCTTCCCCCGTGTACAATATTTAGCAGCACAATACAAGAGTTTAAAGGGGGGCAGCCTCCCGCGTTTGATTTTAAGTTTATTTGTAAATCGTATACAACTATCTAGCTTTTCTTTAATTGCAATGTATAATGTGTGCTTTGTGCATAAAAAGAAGAAGAAAAAAAAAGATGAGCTAAATTTCTGGCTTAAACGATGTTTAAATTGTGAATATTCACAAATAATGGAGAATAGGGGTGATAAACAATACCCTGTCGTTTGAAATTAGTTGAAATTAGTTGAGATTGTTGAGATTGTTGAGATTGGTTAAGATTAGTTGAGATTAGTTGAGATTAATTGCTGGGAAGTTGATTGTACAACATTTTTTTTCACACTCTCTTTGTTTCTCTCTTGTTTAAACGGAATAGTGGATAAGGAGCTTGTGAATGAAAAGTATCTTCCATGAAAGAACTGTCCTTATACCTAGCATAGTTCTCTCCCTGATTCGTCATTCCTTCCACACTTGATCTTCGCATGAACGGTAAAACAAGTCAAAACCTAAAGATATTAACCTCGGTCCAAGGGACATTACGCAGATCTAATTCCCGTTATAGAAATTAAACTCCGATAAATAAAACCTATTGATGCGTGGATGTATGACGTAAACAAGGAAGAGAAAAAACAACCATGGATAATCAACGGTTACTGATAAGGCGTCGCGGAGATATAGTTCCATTTTTTTCTTTCAAAATTACTCATTGCTTTTGTTAGAAACGAGATTGCAATAAGATAAGCGTGGGATTTAGGGTATATAAATACCATTATTCCCTAAACCTTTTGCTTTATTTAAACCCTTAATTATAATTATCTGAAACTAAATAAAATAAGATAAAACAAAACAAAAATTAGATACATATATACAATTACAATGATTGCACCACCATTAAACTTTTTACAATTATCTACAGAAGTAAGCGAACCATTTATTATACCCAATGTATCACCGGTTTCTTCACCTAAATTAATGGCCAAAAAATGGCAATATAGCATATCAGAAGCATTATCTAATAACCGCACAAATGATAGTAGTAGGATGAGTCCGCTTGTTGTTGGTGTTGAAGAAAAAAATGAAGAGGAGGAATTGATACCTGCAAGGAAATTTTCCACAATTGACTTGAACGAGACGGGTACAGCTCCTTGAACAGGTTTTTTCTTTAGTTTATATCCCTTTGCTTCTATTTATTTATTTATTGGTTTATGTGGTTTAATGACAATGACGATGATTTGACGAATTTGAATTTTATTTTTGATCAAGTATAGCCTACTGTTTGTAGGGGTTGCCCTTATCGAGTCTCTATATCTCTTTCAACAGCAACACTATCGAGCAAACTATCGGGCAAACTATCGAGCAAAATATCGAGCAAAATATCGAGCAAAGCGAGATAGTGGACCAACACTCAGTAGTTATCACCGACACTATCGAGCAAACTAGCTATCACCGACACTATCGAGCAGAGCGAAATAGTGGAACACACTGACTAGCTTGTTACAACACTCAATAGCTTGTTACAACATTATCTCGCTCTGCTCGATAATGTCATTAGATAGTGTGTTTAGGGGGTAGGGGAACAGAGATTTGACTTTGTGCGTCATTGAATTCTATAACCGATTTGTGGAGACACTGATCGGAACTAAAAAAAAAAAACAACCCCCGTGTCGGTGACAGCTAGTCAATGTGTTCCACTATTTTGCTCTGCTTGATAGTGTCGGTAATAGCTAGTCAATGTACTTCATTATCTCGCCCTGCTCGATAATGAAGTACACAAACTACATTTTTATTTTATTTTTTTACAAAACAATGACTAAATTGTAAAATATACACCCTATATTAAAAAAGGGATCTTTATTGAATAAACAGCTTCACCTTTTACCGAATATCAATTATATACAATACAATTGAATGGGTAACAAGCTACTAAGTATTGCTCCACTATCGAGCAAAGCGAGATAGTGTTGTAACAAGCTACTAAGTATTGCTCGAAAGTGTTGCTCGAAAGTGTTGCTCGATAGTGTCGGTGATAGTGGAGATTTTTTAATTAAAAAATGGATAAAACTCGTTATATTTCTTTAAATAATAACCGGTTGATAATCCACCAAGAAACACCAATAATAAAGGCACTGGCTTTTGAAACAGTGTAGGAATAGCTCTACTTAAACCGGCCAACAACAAAAGACCACTTGTACCTAAAGCCAATTCTATCCCATAATCAGCATTCCTTTTCAATAAATAGCCAGAGTAACCGTAAAGAGTTGATACCGCTATACCAGCAACTAACGAAGGAACTGAGCCTTTACGGAAATAGCCCATTAAGCCACCGACAGCGCAGAGTCCTGATAATGTAAAGGCTGGGTGCTCCATTTTATTGTGATTTTTACCTAAATTGAGTGAAAAAAGGTTTCTAAAGGATGTTAAAGTTGTCGATTTTTTTTTTTTCTCCTCCTTGAAAGAATTTGCTAGATAAACACAATTTGGAATTGGCAAATCCTTATAGTGTCACCTCTACCTTATAGCTTATGCCAATACATTTTCTTAACCAGATTCTAGAAAAAGGCTTTACAAGGTTTACAGATTTACATTTTCCAAGTAAAAAAAACCCGGTGTAATTGGTGTAGTCGGTGTAGTCGGTGTAGTCGGTGTAGAGAGTGCTCTATCTCAAGCTCCGTTTGATAATTAATCCACGTGACCGAACAATAATTATACAAAAAAAACCTATAGTATGGCTACAAAGTTTTCTCCACTATTGAGCAAAGCGAGATAGTATCGAATAGCCTAATAGAAAGGGCCTTTCAGATTAGAAGGTCGGTGGAGACAGGGTACTATACTATCGAGCAAAGCAAGCGGAGACAGAGTGCTATACTATCGAGCAAAGCAAGCGGAGACAGGGTGCTATACTATCTCGCTTTGCTCGATAGTGTCGTCGTTATTGGTTTACTTGCATCACGTGACAAACCTGTTAGGTTAAAACAGTATTTTTGGAGATATCACGCGACATACACGTGCATTAAATAAGTCATGAGGTTTTCTATTTTTTTTTTTTTTTTCTCTTTCTTTTCCACATTAGTGTTTGAAACAGAGTCAGTTGTTATGCGAAATGTTGAGAGTAAGTTGGGGCTATTAAGCGAGTAGGGAAAGTTTGAGACTAGCCAACAACGCAAAACCCCAACCAATCAAATTTGATTTAATTTCTGAAAAGAATAATTTTATCACTAAAGATGTAAAAGAAAACAGAGTTTTCTTGTACATTGTATCATGACAATTCTTCACCAATCGTTAACCTAACTTTCTCAAGAAATTGTAATCTTACTAAACTCTACTGAAAACGGCAAAGAGTTCAAATCTGATGTTTTTTTTTTCTCTCATGCATTGGTTACAGAAGTAGAAAAGTAATAGGCAAGTAGGGAAACCTAGTAAAAAGTAATAGGAATAGGGAAACCTAGTAAAAAGTAATAGGAATAGGGAAACCTAGAGAAGTAATAGGCAAGTAGGGAAACCTAGTAAAAAGGAGTAGGCGATTAGGGAAACCTAGAAAAAGCAGTAGGCAACTAAGAAAACCTATTAAAAAGCAGTAGGCAACTAGGAAAACCTAGTGTCAACCAATATGAGAGCAGAGAAGATGAAAAAGAAAAGAATAATGTCTTAGCCTTAGAGACAATATCTTTTCCAGTTTCTACAAAAAAAAAAAACACATTGTTGAAATAAGCCACGGTAGGTTTTCCAACATCCACCGCAACACGCTATCCGATTCTCTCTATTAAGCCCATCTAGTAGGGCTCCTCATCTAGTGGGCTCAATTGTGCTGTCTTCTTCTCCTCTAATCACGTTTCTAACAGTAAAGAAAGAAAGAAAAAAAAAAAAAAATCTACAAATCGCCGGTCCACATTCAAAAATGGATTTCCATTCTTTAAAATTCTCACTACTTATATTAACAAACAAAGACTTTTGAGCACTAATATACATATATATATAGCAAACAGTAATTGATACCAGTAGTTTTAAATAGCAAGTAAATTGTAGTCCTCCCTCTCCCAAAAAAAAAAAAGGAGTAGTTAATCCTTTTTATAAGTTGTAATAGAACAAGAAAGTTAAGTAAAAAGTTATTGGCCAGTGTGTTGTATTAACCTCATAATTCTGACTATCATTGCCTAATAACAAATAGGTTTTAAAATTTTATTTCTCTTGTTAATTGATGTGCTAAGTTTGAGAAAAAATTCTACTGATAGCCATAGACAATAAGTATAGAAGAGCGATCAAAAGATATCTAGTAGTAAGGTCTATCAACCAGAAAATCGGTTACTAGTAAGTTGTTAGAGCAGTTACTTGTGAGACCAGTTATTCACAAGGGCAAGAGAGTGTTGAAAAGGAATTACAAGATAAATGAACATATCATCGATGCTATCTACTGATGGTGGTGGTCAAGCTCCTTCATCGCCTCCTCCATCTATACGATGTACCGATATTCCCAAAGGGGAAGAGGAGAAGTTGTTGAAACAAGAGCTGAAGGAGGCGCGAGAGCACGAGTTTGCCACTGCGGTTGATAATAAGGAGAACCAGAATGGAAGTGCCACCATGATTTCTCCATCATATCCATCAAAACAAGCCATCTCGCCGATAAATTATCATCAAAAAATTATCACCAAAAAGCAAATAGAATCATCCAAACTCGATCCACTCATTGCAGAAATACTAATACCAACAAACCTAACCGGCAGCAACTACAACAACGGCGAGCTTTCTTTAGACCAAGAGTATAAATCCATCTTTGAGTCCAATATCAGCATTATAAACCAACTAGATGAAAACCAAAAATTGAGTCAAGATTTAAGAATACTCAAATTTAACGAAATTAAACTAAACAACTATCTCATCAGTACTCACCAGTTTGCTGCAAATTATATCGATAGAGTTGTAGCTGAAGATATCTCTTCAAGAGCTAATAAAATTAGCGATACAAACAAGAGCAAAGAATTGAACCTTATAGATTATTCGAAACCATTGCACCATAATAGTACTAGAGGCAAGGAATATAAATGGGGCTCAACAAGAGAAGTATACAAGATTGAACATAAATCAAGGAGGAGAAGACCCGAAGGTAATGGCGGTGGTGACCACTCATCTGGTAAAGGTGCTGGTTCCCACAATAATAGTGCAAATGCTAATGCTACAACCAGTAGTAGCGGTAGCAGCAATGATGACCCCGTACCGATTAAACCTAAAGGTGGATTGTCCGCTACAAGTACCTTTGATACAAACGTAAGACGTAGTAGTCGTTCAAAAGTGAAGAGAAAATCTTATGAAGAAGAAGGCGAGTTGAATCTTGACTCGCTTTTAATGGACGAAGAACAAGGGGGAGAGAATGAAGGGCAAAATAACAATAATAATAAAAAGCAGGCTAGCGGTGGCGGCAGAGGTGGCGGCCGTAGCAGTGGACATGGTCATGGTGATTCCAAACGAATTAAGTTAGAAGACGAAAGTGGCAAGATAAAAAGTGTTTCAACTAGTGGATCAGGTATGACCTCTAAGGAACACAAGGCATTCAATAGACAATATGATAACACCTATGTAGCAATATGGAAAGATATGTCAAGAAAAGACGGACCAAAAGTAAGTCGATTGATTCAACAATCAACTCAAGCCAAATTGATCAACTTAAAGAAAACATGTATATTGGCAGCAAGAGAAGCCAAAAGATGGCAATTGAAAAATACCAAGAATCAAAAAGATTTGGTTACTAAAGCAAGAAGAGCAATGAGAGAAATGTTCAATTTCTGGAAACGTAATGAAAGAATTGAAAGAGAATTGAAGAAAAAACACGAAAAGGAATTAGTCGACAAGGCAAAGAAAGAAGAAGAAGATCGAGAGTCAAGAAGACAATCTAGAAAATTGAATTTCCTTATTACTCAAACGGAATTGTACTCTCATTTTATTGGTAAGAAGATCAAAACTGATGAAATCGAAGGCAGTGATGCTGATCCAAGAATCAAATCACGAGCAAAGGAACATTTAGATAAGTATTCTGGGATTGATGCGGCAAGGCACGATATACTGGCACTTGATTTTGACAATGACGATGAAGATGCCTTACATCGTGCTGCAGCACAAAATGCTCAAACCGCTTTAGTCAATGCTCAAAATCAGGCTAGACAATTTGATAATGATGCTAATATTGAACAGGAAGGAAAAACTGAAGGTGAAGGAGAAGGAGAAGGAGAAGGAGGAGATGAAGACCCATTTAAAAACCCAGATACAAATGGTGAAGAAATGAATTTCCAGAACCCTGCTTTATTAGGAGATATGAGCATAAAACAACCAAAGATGTTGAAATGTACATTAAAAGAGTATCAAGTCAAAGGTTTGAACTGGTTAGCCAATCTTTACGAGCAAGGTATCAATGGTATATTGGCAGATGAGATGGGTTTGGGTAAAACCGTACAAAGTATATCTGTTTTGTCATATTTAGCAGAAACACATAATATTTGGGGTCCTTATTTGGTTGTTACACCAGCATCAACTTTACATAACTGGCAACAAGAGATTTCCAAATTTGTACCAAATTTCAAGGTTTTACCTTATTGGGGGAATGCCAAGGACCGTAAAATTTTGCGTAAATTTTGGGATAGGAAATCTTTGAGGTATGACAAAAATGCCCCATTTCATGTATTGGTTACTTCTTATCAATTGATTGTTTCCGATATTGCTTATTTCCAAAAGATGAAATGGCAGTATATGATTTTAGACGAAGCTCAAGCTATCAAATCATCTCAGTCTTCAAGATGGAAGTCTTTATTATCATTAAGTTGCCGTAACAGATTATTACTTACAGGTACACCTATACAAAACTCGATGCAAGAATTGTGGGCTTTGTTGCATTTTATTATGCCTACACTTTTTGATTCACACGATGAGTTTAGTGATTGGTTTTCCAAGGATATCGAAAGTCATGCTCAGTCAAACACAGGGTTAGATGAACAACAATTACGTCGATTACATATGATTTTGAAACCATTCATGTTGAGACGTATCAAAAAGAATGTTCAAAGTGAATTGGGCGATAAAGTTGAAATTGACTTATTCTGTGACTTGACAAATAGACAAAAAAAGTATTATCAACTGTTGAGATCACAAATATCCATAATGGATTTAATCGATGCAGCAGCGGCAGCAGCTTCATCATCATCTTCACTGAGTTCCGATGATTCATCAACTACTTCTTTGGTAAATTTAGTGATGCAATTTAGAAAAGTCTGTAATCATCCTGATTTATTTGAAAGAGCCGATGTGAAATCGCCCATGGCAATGGTTAAATTTCCCGAAACCAGTTCATTTTTAAGAGAGGGTAACGATTTGGATGTAAGATATGCTTGTGAGAATTTGATCCGGTTCGAGTTGCCAAGATTTGTCTATGATGAGTTGATGACTCCTAATATTAAGAAAAACAGTAAGGAATCAATCTTTGCTAAATTTAATATTTACACACCCGAGAATAGCAAGGATTTGCCATGGATGCCATTTGTAGGAATTTCACCTGGTGAATTATTACAATTGAGTAAACAAAATATTCTCGAACGAGCAATTGGTCAACACAAATACACTTCAGGAGGCAATAAGATTGAAATGATCAGTTATTTATACGAAGGAGAGTTCACTCCTGCCAGGTTAAGACTATTGATCAACGAAAATAAGATTACACAACCAAAAGTTGGAAACTCATCTATATTATCCCACTTGTGTAATGTGCGTGGAAAAGTATATGAGGAAATGTACTTGAACACTCAAGACTCTGCATACACACCAATAGCAGCAGCACCACCCATTGCAATCAATTGTTCATCAAGTAACTTCTACATTAAATTAAAACAAGAGTTGTTCAACCCCAAAATCCGTTCATCACTATCGCCCATGACACTTGGACAAGAATATCAATATATGAAGGATAACATCCCGCTTGATCGATATCCAGCATCAAATATGCTACCACAAGCATTGAGTCATCTTCATGATTATTCCAACATTCGCATGCCATCAATGGACCGATTCATAACCGAATCGGGAAAATTGGCCAAGCTTGATGAATTACTATCAGTATTAAAACAAGAAGACCACAGAGTATTGATTTATTTCCAAATGACTAAAATGATGGATCTTATGGAAGAATATTTAACTTTTCGACAGCACAAGTATATCAGATTAGATGGATCTTCCAAATTAGATGATCGTAGGGATTTGGTACACGATTGGCAAACAAAGCCGGAAATTTTCGTGTTTTTATTGAGTACTAGAGCAGGTGGTCTAGGAATAAACTTGACTGCAGCAGATACGGTTATATTTTATGATTCTGATTGGAATCCAACTATTGATTCTCAAGCAATGGATCGTGCTCATCGATTAGGACAAACTCGACAAGTTACCGTTTACAGGTTACTTACAAGAAACACCATTGAGGAAAGGATGAGAGATCGTGCTAAACAAAAAGAACAAGTGCAACAGGTTGTGATGGAAGGCAAAGGCGCCAGTACGTCATCCACCACCACCACTACAAACACCACAAGCACCACCACAAACACCACAAACACCACAAACACCACAAATACCACTACTACTAACAGCAACAACAACACTAACGCCAACAATAGCAATGGCAATAGTACCATCGTTACTGCCACTAAAGCTGGAGGAGTAAAAATATTTGGGAAGAAGGAAGAATTAGCGAATAAGAAGAAAGACGTTGCGTTTTTATTATTGGGTAACGAAAATGGTGGTGGTAGTGGCGGGATTGGTGATGAAAGTAGTATTAGTAGTGGAAATGTAAGTGATGTTGCTGGTGAGAGTAAAGCAAAAAACACAAAGAAAAGATTAAGAGAAGCCGATGATGATGATGATGATGATGATGATTATGACGATGATGCATTGAATAGTAAAAAACTACAGGAATTGTATCATGAAGGAGAAGGAGAGTTTTCAGGCACAGTGACCCCAGCTCCATTATAAGTTTCGAGAATTCATTTCTAGGTTATCTTCTACAGTTTTTGAAGAGTTTGAATTGATGAAAAATATATATATATATATATATATTGTATGTAATATTAATAATAAATAAGAGAAAAAACATATATTTGGGGTGTTCTTTTTTCTTTTTCTTTTTCTTCAAGTATAGTTCCTTGCCATTAACTTTTGTTCCAAGTCATTAACAAAAGAAGTAGTTGGTAAATTAACATGGATCATTTCCTGTTCCTCTTCATCATCGATATTTCTTAATTTTTTATTCTCTTTTTCCAAATCATAAATTCTGTCAAAACTAGCTTCTAGTTTTCTCCTCAATTCTTGTTTATCCATCTTCATTTCCTCTTCCTGTATACCACCATCTACTTCTCTTTCTTTTCCTTCTACTTTTTCTTCTTCTTCTTCTTCTTCTTCTTCTTCTTCTTCTTCTTCTTCTTCGTTGTCTTTATAACTGGTCAATTGAGTTGAAATTAGATCGCTTATTCCAGAAACGTTACTTTTCATAGAATTCAACGAAAATCGTTTATGGCTATAATTATTAGTAGGTGTATTAGAAAACCTGCTTGTTCTTATGCCATTATGAATTCTCCTATTTAATTGTTCCAATGTTGTATTATTATAGCTTTCTAATTGATGATCATCTCTCGAATTAATGCTTGCATAATTATCATCAAACGGGACTTTCTGCAATGGGGAGTCTAATGCAGATAAGGGTAAACGTATGGAAGAAGAGGAAGAAGAATTTCTTCTTTTCTCACAAGGAAGTGATTTAGTTGAGTATCGATGAGACTCATTTGCATCGATGGGATCGTCTTCTTTAAACACGGTAAGGAGTCCCAACTGCAATCCAGTAGATGATAATCGATTATGCTTTTTGTACTTCTTCGGTAGTTTAGTAGAGCTTTGGATTGGGGTGTTGGATGTTTTCTGGGTATCTTCAAATGGCAATGAGGATGGCCATTTTGTGTTATGAAATGTTTTCAAATTGAATCCCGCGCTATTACCACCATTTAATTGTGGCGATGACGATGATACATTTGATTTGGGGGAAGTGAGGCTTCTATCATAGCCAGGGTTAACCTCCTGATTAAGTTCTACAAGTGTTTGCTTATGTAATAATTTCAAATGATTTAGTTCGTCGTTAAATTGATTAAAGATTAGTAATTTTTCCAACTGTTCATCAGTGTTGTCCATTGATAGTGATTGATTATATTTATTGAAATAGTTTACATTATTTGTAAAATTGCAAAGTCGTGACGTGAATCGATATAAGCTCAGTTGCAGTTGCAGTTGCAGTTGTAGTTGCGGTTGCGGTTGCGGTTGCAAATAATCCATCCCTCTTGGCTCCGACTCTTTCAGCGATGATGTTTGTTCAAATTTGGAAAATGTATCATTGATATTTGTTGTCATTGAATAATAATCAGCTAGCACTTCTTGTAGCAAGAGTAACTTTTCCAATACTGGCAAGTCCTGCTTTTCTAACAGACAATCGCAATTCACTTCAAATTGATCGATCAAGGTCAAAATAAAAAAATTTGACTGTGAGACCTCGTTTATTGTGATCAATTGACAAACGAATAATTTTCTCAACTGGTTGAATTTATTGATATTAAACAACACTTCATCAACTTGATCTGTGTTTCCATTGTCATCGTACTCTTGAGTTATTATCGCCAAATTGATATTATGTAAAGTACAGTACTGTTGAAGCAAATCTCCATTTAAATTCGGTATCAATTTGATGATCAAGAATCGAAGATTGAAGTTCATAAATGATAAAGAATTCAACAATAGCGATGAGAAGTTCTTCATACTCTTTCTTCTGAGAGTGTCCTCTTTGCAACTCTGCAATTTAACCGTATAAAGTATAAGGTTAGTATTTACCAAGTAATTTGCTTTCAAAAAATCATTCAACAGAACAAGCAATTTATTAGTCTCCACTATGATTTTAAATTTACGAATTTTGATTAGTTTTGACGCTATTAGTAGGATTACTTTGAATAGCTTGAATTGGAACTCAACACTAATCTGTTTTGAAGTGTGCGCCGGCAGCAGTCCCAGCAACAGCTGATGATGATGATGTTGTTGTTGATGTTGTTGATGTTGTTGCTGCTGCTGCCGCTGCTTCAACAAATATATAATCATATTTGTAATACCAATAATCATACTGAAATTGTTATACCTCACATTGTACCTCACCTCATAAACGGTATTCAAGATAACCAATCTTGTTTCATCGTCATTTATCATGTACTTTAAACTTTTCAAAGGACGAGCTATAGGGTGCGTATCAAGCACTTGCAAACTTGATTCATTCTTGGCCAATATTATGGAATCTTCTAACAAATTAGATATTATTAAGTTGTACTTAAATTTCTCCCAAAATTGGTCCATTTTGTTTTCCAAGGATAAGTATTTCCTAATGAATTTCGTCATTGATGTTGTTGTTGGTGTAATAACATTCCCCGACGCTTGGCAGTATTGAAGCACATTGGGAATACTGGAATGTCGCAGTGGAGAATAAGTGATGAATTGAGGGTGTACATTCAATGGATGGTACAATGCCGAAGAGTTCAGCATTGATGAATTTCGTCGCTTAGCTCCATTGAAGTACAATGGTTGTGGTGGGGTATACGAGTCTTCAAAAAATCGATGATTGGTCTTGTAATTATTACTTTCTGGGTACACTTGTCGTGCTGTGTACTGCTGCTGCTGCTGCTGTTGTTGCTGCTGCTGCTGTTGCTGCTGGGTGTAGTTAAGGTGGCCATGAGTACTAGACACGCTAGTAGTTGGAGATAGGAAATTGGAAAATGTCGATGTTGTAGTTGCAGTAGTAGGTGTAAACTCCTCATCTATACCCCAATCACCCATTTGCGAGCTACCCATCTGCAGATGGTTTTCCAACTGAGAATTGGTCGCCTCTGAGTCTTGTTTAGCGGCACCGGATTTGTATAGAAAGTTATTAGATAGCGGATTGAATTTATCAAAATTCATCATTTGAGCATTGATTTTAAAGCGCGCTTAAAGGTGAATAATTTAATAATGATGGGTGGGCTGTCGTGGTAACGGCCGTCGTGCTGCTGCTGCTGCCCCCTGCTGCTGCTACTGCTGCTACTGCTGCTGCTGCTGCTGCGTACCTATCTTCTCTGCCTATAGCTCTCAACTTGAAACGGCTACTTTATCAACAAAAGCTGAAACCCCAGGAACCCCATCACTCATTTTTAGTATATCGTTTATAACATTTTCAATTTTCTAGAAAAGCTTATTACCGAATTCGGAAGGTCAATGCGCAACGTTTTTAATAAAAGAGAGCCGTGCACATGATACAAATTATTTCGTTTAAAAAGAAGGAAACCAAAAGGAAGGATAAGAAACGCGTAGTAGGCGTCCACAAGTTAGCAGCGAGAAGAAGAAGAAGAAGAAGAAGAAGAAGAAGAGGAAGAGGGGGAGGAGGAGGAGGAGGAAGAAGAAAAAGGAAAGTAATAAACACGTGAATATCATGTGACTCAAACATAAACAAGAATACGAGGCGCGTTAATGGATCCGAGGCTTTACATGATCAATAGAAAAGAGATCAACACTAGGTGAAAATATTGTAGTGACTTTTATTACTTGATGCAGAAATAATTGATAGTATTAAGCTTTATTATATAGGATACCCCCTCATATCTCATCATCCCTCCTCCTCCTCCTCCCTCCTCCTTCTCCTTCTCCTCAAATTATTTCATAAGATGAGTACCGCAGCTAGTCAGTGTGCTCCACTCGATAGTGTCGCTCGATAGTGTCGCTCAATAGTGTCGAAATACTCGGGCGTGGTGTGTATAGTAAAAAGTAAACACTTAAAAATAGGGGACAGAATGTACAGGCAAATCTATTCACATGTGTAGAAAAGTATACTAATAGTGTCGGCAGCTAGTGTCAGTAGTGTCGACAGTGTCGGTAGCTAATGTGCTCCACAATCTGGCTCTGCTCAATAGTGTCCATAGTGACGATAGTGTCTGTAGCTAATGTGCTCCACAATCTCGCTCTGCTCAATAGTGTCGATAGTGTCGATAGCGTAGGTAGCTAATGTGCTTCACAATCTCGCTCTGCTTTGCTCGATAGTGTCGATAGTGTCTGTAGCTAATGTGCTCCACAATCTCGCTCTGCTCGATAGTGGCGATAGTGTCTATAGTGGCGATAGCGTCGGTAGCTAATGTGCTCCACAATCTCGCTCTGCTCGATAGTGTCTATAGTGGGGTTATTCAAATCCGGGACCCGATCCCATTGAACTCAACCAATCGGTTCCAAAAGTCTCTCCAATCTCATCAAATTTTCCATCAAATCCAATTAGTGTATTTACATTGTCACCGGCACCAGCACCAGCACCACCCATGCCATTTTTGTCTGCACCCCCCGATTGTGGTGGATGTTGCTGCTGCTGCTGCTGCTGCTGCTGCAATGATGAACTCATATTTGCAAAATCGTCCAAAAGTAAATTGTTTGAAAAAAATGAATCATCAATTATACTCTCTGCTGTCGTTGTAGTTGGCAAGGTAGTTGTATTTACCGTGTTTGGAGAAAATTTGCCTTGGTCATAATCATTACTCTGTGGTGGCAAAGGCTGCCTTTGAGGTTGTTTAACAAACTGACGAGTTTGCTGCTGCTGTTGTTGTAAAGAAGGTATAGATTGTTGTGGTTGAGGCGGCGGCATGTTTCCAAATATTGCATCCAATTGAGCATTTTTATTATCCATCCCTCCTCCCCGTTGCTGTTGAGCTTCATGTTGCAAAAATCTTTGTCTCTGCATATTATTTTGATTCTCCATTTGTAGTAATGTCATCTGATATGCATCTAATGATTGTATGTTGGGACGTAGTGGTGGACCGCTATTTACATTTTGATTTGAAGCATTTTTAGATTGTGATGTTCGTGAAGGTGGTTTTTGGTTGATGGTAGGACTACCTTGCTTAGTTTTATGTTGTTGTTGTTGTTGCTGTTGCTGCTGTTGCTGTTGCTGCTGCTGTTGTTGTTGTTGTTGCTGCTGCTGCTGCTGCTGCTGCTGCTGCTGTTGTTGTTGTTGATGTTGTTGGGATGGGGAAAAATGAGGCTGTTGCTTTGGTTGTCCTTGAATTTGTTGCTGGTTATGATTCATAAAATTGTTAAACATAGTTGTGGTAGAAGTACCTGAAGGAAAAGTTTGACCTTGAGGCACTGATTGCATTCTCTGCTGTTGTTGCTGCATCAGAGCTTGTTGTTGAAATTGCAATTTGAGTTGCTGTAACCTCGCCTGTTGTTGTTGTTGTTGTTGTTGTTGTTGTTGTTGTGCTTGTTGTGCTTGTTGCTGTGCTTGATTGATATTAGCACTTCCAGGTACTTGTACAGTTGATGATAAGTTCTTGTTAATCGACATTTGTCCAGGGGTTGTACCAGGTTGTTGTTGTTGTTGTTGTTGCTGCTGCTGCTGCTGCTGCTGTTTCATATTTGGTGTTGGTATCTCAGATATTTTAGGAGTATTCTGGTCTTGGGACTTTGGCGTTGGTTTTCGAAGCGAATGGAGATTTGCTTGCGTCTTTTTACTCTGTTTCAGTATTGACGGTTGACGAGAAGGTTGTGGTAAAGGTTTTTGTTCCAGTTGTAGCTGTAACTGCTGTGAATACAAATGTTGTTGTGGAGTATTTGTCGTCACCATTTGTGGATTATTCAACACTTGGTTCAATTGGGGATTAGCTGTACTTTGCAATATCCATAATAGATTCCACCAATCTAGCAAAAACTCCTCTTGTTGATTGTTATTGTACTCATCTTCCTGCTTTGTATGTCGCGACGAAATTACATTTGAATCTAAAGTTGAATCTAATGAAGACAAGGATGTGATGTTTTTCACCTCTTTTACTAAAGCACTAGCCGTTTCCTCGTGTCCGTTATTTTTCAAGTATAGATACAATTGGTTGATTAGTAGATCTTGCGAATTTTTGAAGTTTGTGCTTGACATATTATCCGAGCTAGATATACTATCCTTAACAAAAGCTGAGCTTGAGCTAATTATTTGAAGAGGAGGGGAGAGGGGGGGGGGGGGAAGGGAAGAAAAAAAAAAAGAGTATCAAGAATGAACAAAACACCGGTTTGAAAGAGATGAGTTTTGAAAGATTTTTAAAACGGTTTCCTAACAAACTTGACAACCTTGTTAACAAACGAGGAACCCATTAGGGTAGTGAAAAAAGTGAAATAATGTAAACTTCACTTGACCAATATAATGCCAAGTAACTTAATTTAATAAAGTTAAACAACCTGCTTTAAATCAACAGGAATGCACAACCTAAAAAATGTCATTTTTTTGAATCTTGACTTTTAGAGGTGATGGAATGGGAGAAAAACACAGCAAGCTACTACATCGAGCAAAGCAAGATAGTGTCTACATAGTGTTGATAGTATCTACAAAGTGTTGATAGTGTCTAAAAAGTGTTGCTAGTGTCTATAAAGTGTTGCTCGTGTCACTAGTTAATGGTGCTCCACTATCGAGCAGAGCCCATATGTGTGTAATTAATGTATATAATTAGGTATTCTTATGTAATGGTTTTTATTTTTCTTCCCTTCCCCCCTCTCCTCCTTTTCCTTTTCTTTCCTTAATTAATTGGAGAGCACAATAACATACCATTTTATACATTATACAGTATTTCATAGTAGGTGCCTAAGAATAAAGTAGATATGCCTATGCCTTTGACATATCTACTTTATTCTTCTTTGCTTATATATCATGTCGCGCCATATGCACATATACACACAACATATACATATAAATAAGTATATAAATTAAGTCGATTTTCTTGTACATCACAGGTTTTGGTTGCATTAAAACTAAACTAATGGGAGTAAAACCCATTCTATTTAAAAAAAGTTGTTCCTCTTAATTTTTCTTTTTCTTTTCTTTTTTTTTCTTCCCCTTTAGTTTAGTATTATAATTTAAGACCTAAATTAACATGGACGGCTTTTGCTTGAGTATACATATTCAATCCATATTCACCCAATTCTCTACCAACACCAGACATTTTAACACCACCAAAAGGTATACGAGCATCAGAGTCATTTGAAGAGTTAATCCAAACCATACCAGCTTCAATTTCACCAGCCATTTTATGAGCTTTTTCTAAATCCTTGGTGAAAATTGCCGATCCTAAACCATAGGATGTATCATTGGCCAATGTAATTGCTTCGTCGTCACTAGAGAATTTGCCAACTGATACAACTGGCCCGAAAATCTCTTCTTTAACTATTCTCATATTTGGCTGAACATCGGCAAATATAGTTGGCTTGATGTAGTATCCTTTAGCAAATTCACCTTGTTCATTCTTTTCTCCACCAAGAACAACTCGTGCGCCTTCAGCTTTACCAATTTCAATATAGTTGAAAACTTTATCGCGTTGTTGTTTAGAAACCTGAGGTCCAACAACACACCCTTGATCAAACATTGTACCTTGTTTATACTCTTGTTCAACATGTTGCGCAAACTGGGTCAAAAAAGTTTCGTAAATTTTTTCATGTACATAGATTCTTGAGGTTGAAGTACAAATTTGTCCCTGATTGGACATGATACCCACAGCTGCCCACTTGACAGCCTGCTCTAAATCTGCATCTTCTCTAATAATCAATGGTGATTTACCTCCACATTCCAATGTAACCAATTTCATTGTATCGGAAGCCATCTTGGATATCAATTTACCAGTGGCGGTGGATCCAGTAAATGCAATCTTGGCAATATCTGGATGAACACACATAGCACTACCAGCAGTTGCACCATATCCGGAAAGTATATTGACAACACCAGCAGGGAAACCTACATCTTTAAAAGTTTGTGCAAAATACAACAATGACAATGGAGTGATTTCTGAAGTCTTTAAAACAACAGTGTTACCTGCAGCTAACGCAGGTGCTAATTTCCATGCAGCCATAGCCAAGGGATAGTTCCAAGGAATAATTTGTCCTACAACACCCAATGGTTCATGAATGGTGTATGCCAATTTCAATGGATCATTTTGTATAAGTTTACCACAAATCTTATCAGCCCAACCTGCATAATATCTAAATGTTTGAACACAAATATCAATATCAAATACAGCGTTTGTTTCTTTGTTCTTACCCGAGTCCCAAGCTTCAATGGCACCTAAAAGCTCTCTATTTTTGACAAACGCATCGGCTATTTTGTTCAATAATATACCTCTATCCTCACCAGTAAACTTCTTCTTCCAAATAGGCAATGCCTTTTTAGCGGCGGCAACTGCAATATCGACATCCTCTTTTTCAGCAGCATAAACTGATCCATTGATTTCTCCGGTAGAGGGATTAATTGAATCCAAAGTTTTACCAGCAACGGATTTTATATATTCATTATTAATAAATAATCCTGATGGTTGTTTGAACGTTTGTCCATCTGGCAAAGTAACAGGATACTCCAACTCAAGTGACATTTTCTTTTCTTTTCTTTTCTGCGAATTATTTGTTTACTACTAAATATAAAGTGTAAGGGAGAGTAGATAGTAATCAGTTAATCAAAAGAGGGAGAGATACGGCTATTTATACATGTATACATGCAATGCATGTTGGCGGCGGGTAAAGAAGGGACAAATAATAATCTGAAAAATATCCGGGGTCGTTGATAAAAGGAAAAAAAAAAGTCCATTGTGCAATCAAGAGTTATCTTGATAAACAATAATAAAAAAAAAAAAATCAACATTTAATTATCCATTTGCGGCTACTTGATGTGGGCGGAGAAATGAGGTGACAATATTGGGAAAGGAGGGGGGAGAAGGGGGGGAGGGAAGGGGTGAAAAGACAAAACTGTCGTCACATAGCTATTATCTCTTGGTTTGATTGTGAAGGGAGGGGAGAGATGTGGTGGTGGAGAGATTTTATACGTGTTTGTGTGTTTGTGTGTGTGGGGGGGAGAAGACTGGCTTTCAGTATCTACATCAAATTTCTTGCTTTTGTTTTTTTCGTCCCGCCAATTGCCATTCGCCTACCGCGAACTTCCACAAGGGCAAACTCTTTCTGATAAGACAGTACATCAATTAACCTACTTTGAACAGACGAAAAGTTTTTCTTTAAGAAACGACATTCAATTGGACATGCTGATAATCTCTATGTGCCCAATTCCTGGCACACTATGCTAAATTTCTCTCTCTCTCTCCCCCTCTCTTTCTCTCTTCATCTCCCTCTTTTTAAAACTCTTTGTTTTATTGATAAAAAATGTATAGTTTTAATTTGTTTTGAGGTGATGGCGGCTTTATCCCAATTTGGGAACTCAATGCATATTTTGCAATTACAATAACTACAAGCCTAAATACGAAAACACACCAACACACCAACACTACAAGACACACACACATACATGTACACACATAGATTTTTCCTGTAAGAAAAGCTTTCCTCTGTTATTTCTGGATTTTGGTTTTGTCATAATTATCAACACTGCTAAAATTTTGCGTAAAATAACATGCAAATAAAGATTAATTGATGAATCAAATTATCACAAATGAAAATTATTTTAAAATTGCTGAGGGGGATAGAGAGGAAGAATGTTTTCTTTATATCGGGATATTTTTCCCCTAAAAAGAGGGAGATCTTTGAGGGAGATCTTTGCTCAAAAAGGGATGGCCTTAGTTAATAGAGGAGAGTTTTTTCGTTAATGATATTGTAATCTTATTTATAAATAAAACCAGAGCTCGACAAATGTGACTATTAAAGGGAAAATTTAACGTTGAAGCTGATATTATGACGCCACCACCACTCCACCAGCATTATGGGTAACATAAGGCCCATGACAAAAATTTATATTTAAAAGAAATCCATTATCGAACCTCAAAGTTTGAGCGGAATTTGAATAATTCCATCAAGTAATCTATTCCGCGTTATTCCATCTCTTCCCTCCCCCGCCAAAAAAAAGAAAAAAAAAAAGACAATGCTGACACTAAACATTCAGCAATGAAAGTAGGCACTTCTTCTCATAAGCTCTTCATCGTAAGATCACTCCCCCGCTCTCCCCCAATAAGAAAAGATTCAATTGTAGCAAGATGGATCTTTCAGTTTTCTCCGTGCAAAGTCCTGCTCATAATGATTTCCGAAGTGATACATTCACTACACCTACGGTGTCAATGATTCAATCATTATCTACAACAACGCTTGGAGACGCAGTATACAACGAGGATGCCAAAACCATCGAGTTGGAAAAGAAAGTAAGTGCACTAACTGGAAAGGAAGCAGGGCTCTTTTGTGTGAGTGGAACTCTTTCAAATCAATTGGCAATGAGAGTCAATTTAACGCAGCCTCCATATAGCATTCTCTGTGATTATCGTGGTCATGTGTATGAACATGAGGCAGGGGGTATGTCTACTTTAACACAAGCAAGAGCGCAACCAATACATCCAAAAAATGGCCGTTACCTAACTTTAAAAGACGATATCTTGCCCAATTTTGTGCCTGATGATGGTGAGATTCATGGCGCCCCCACAAAACTTATCTGTCTTGAAAACACACTACACGGAATGATTTTCCCCCTTGATGAAATTAAGAGAATTTCTCAATTTTGCAAAGATAACAATGTGAAACTACATTTGGATGGAGCTAGACTTTGGAATGCCTCTGCTGCAACGGGGATAAGTTTGCAAAAATACAGTAAATATTTCGATAGTGTTTCATTGTGTCTCTCAAAGACATTGGGCGCACCAGTAGGTACGGTACTAGTCGGCGATGCTGACTTTATTCGTAAGGCTAATCATTTCAAAAAACAAAATGGTGGAGGAATTAGACAAAGTGGGTTATTGGCTAGTATGGCAATAATTGCAATTGATGAGAATTTCCCAAAGTTGCCAGCAACGCATGAAATGGCAAAACAATTAGGTCAATTGTGTGAAGAGAAGGGAATAATTTTGGAACATCCAGTAGAGACGAATTTCGTGTTTGTTGATATTGCTGCAAATAAGATAAACCCAGAGAAATTAGTTGAGATTAGTGATAAGCATGCAGTGAAAGTTTATTCTGGGCGAGTTGCTTTTCACTATCAAATCTCAAAAGAATCATTTGACGCTGTGAAAAAGGTTATCTTGGAGGCTTTCGAGTATGCTCAAAAACATCCTTTTGAGGAAAAGACAAACTTTAAATTCTACAAGCCTACAAAATAAGCCAGTGGAGGGATGATGCTCCCTAAAAGAGAGGAATAGAAGCTGAAAAAGGAAAAATAAGAAAAGATAAAAAAAGAACTGGAGCAAAAATGGTTGAATTTTAGATTATAGTAGATAGGAATTAAACTACGCAGATTTATTTTTAGAAAAAGAAAACAAGAAAATCGTTTAGAGTTAATTTTTTTTTTTTTTTTTTTTTTTTTCCACCACCTTTTCCCAATCAGCAGTAGTGTTTGAGATCATGATAAAGTGAATGGATGAATGAGTGAGTTAACCTTGGACGATATAGCTGAGTCTGATGTGATAGTAGTAACAACAAAATTATCAAAAGACCTTATAGAATTCTTTGAAGACGATTATAATTTCGAAACAAGTTTGAGATTACTAGACGATTTGAAACTACAGACTTTTATTCAGTCAATCTCTTCAAAATTGAAATACAAGCAACTAGCAACTCAGTTATTCACCAGATACGTTGTCAATAGCTTACTTAAACGTCCTTATTTTGAAAAGATCAATTTTGGGTACAGCAAACATGGAAAACCCTTTATTGATCGGTTTCAATTTAATACAAGTTCATCAAATGATATTATTGCGATTGCAGTGAGCTTGCATCTACCAATAGGTATAGATTTATCACACCTGGAGCAAAACATTTCGTCGGTAAACTACTTGTCTCAATTTGAGCCTATTTTTCATGACCTGGAGTTGAGCCAAGTCGATACATATTTCAGATTTAATCATTTTTGGACTTTGAAAGAATCATTCACAAAATTATTGGGTTGTGGATTGAATATCAATCTTGCTGATTTTTATTTTCGTGTTGGAAATGAATTCGATGAGCTGAGAGGTGGTGGTATTTATCCCTATTCAACAATGCAAAGCTCTGTTCAAACTCGATATGAGTTGAGTTGGTTTAATGAGATTGAGGTCAATGCTGAAAAATTATTCAATCAAGAAAACGAATTCGTTCAAGGGTTCAATAATGAATTTTATTGTTATAGTTCTGTTCTTGAAAACGGTGATCAAGTGAGGTTACCTGTTATTATATCAATAGTCACTCCATTTAAAGCCGAGAAAATTCATTGTCTAGATATAAAATTGAGTAGATTATTATTAAATGAATAAGTCTTTTATGATGATTGAAGTAGTGATATTTTACTCAGTTTCATCTCGCCTTTATCTGGGTTTTCTTTACTATCTCCTCCTCCTCTTCTCCTCCTCTCCTCCTCCTCTCCTCCTCCTCTCCTCCTCCTCCTCTTCTCTCATTATGCTACCAACTGTCACCAATACCACTACTAAAAAAAAATAAGTTGGACCTGAAAATTTTGCAGCCATTACTTTTAAATCTTTTTTTTCTTCTTAATAACTAATTAAATACCAAACAAAGAACACTATAAAAGCAAGCTCTATCGCCTTATATCTCATCAAAATAATAAAACACCAGCAACAGCACCAATAATTGCCATTAACAAACCAGATTCATCAAATGCAGCAACAATAGCTCCAGCACCACCATTTTGAGTTGTTGTACCAGTACGTGCAGCGCCACTACTCGAACTTTCCTCGTTCTTGGTTGCTGTACCATCAGATAATGTTGAGGTATGTTTTCCGGTATGTGTTTGTGTATCGGTTGAGTTTTTTGTGTCTGTTGAGCTTGAAATTGATCTTCTACGTGAAGTGCTTCTAGTAGTAGAGTTCCGGGTACTTGCAATATCAAGTGTTGTTGTTGGTGGTTCTTGTGTGAAGCCCCTGGTATTTCCCGTTTCTGACGACACATCAGGAATAGTCAAGCCAAATCCTGTAGCATCTTGTGCATTGGTTATCTCATCTGTTTCGGTAGATTGGCTGAAAATTGGCAACAGATTTGTTCCCGCTGCATCATCCGTGAAACGATTGTTTTCCGTTGTATCTGTTGGGGGATTCAATTGGTCAGTTTCTGTAAATGGATCGTCAACTTCAGTCAATGTATCGACAGCTTCAGTTGTAGTATCTTCGATGCCGTCGGAATTCTCATCGGCTCTTATTACAAAAGCAGTGTAATAAACTTTAGCATGAACTGAAATAAGCACTGAACCAATAATTGCCAATTTTGATACTCTCATTTCTGAACCAAAACAATGGACAGTGGACAAGAAAACTGCTTCCGCTGAATGAAAAAAAAAAAAGAAAATGAAAATGAAAATAGCTTGAGGTTGTTTGATAAAAGTTTGGAAAATTCAGGTGTTATTTATAAACATAAATGAACACAGCCATGTTCACATTCATGAAACAAGTAACTTTACTATACCAGTATCCTGCCATTGTGGTATACGTAATACACTTTTTGATTTTTCCTTCTCCAACTCCAAAGCTAATAAAAAAAAACCCAATTTGGGACGAATGTTACATGTATCATTAAACTTGATTGTTTTTTTATTGTCCTTTATTTGAGCATAAACAATAATATGATACAATAGGACCCTGAAACCGGTAACTCAGGAAAAGCTTCATCACCAACTCTTTAGCGTTGCGTGGCGACTACTACTATTACAACAATAACAATAACAATAATACTACCTACACTTGCCTCCTCCGTACATATATTTATTGTTTCCCTCTTCCTCTTCGCAACCATCTGAAGTAAACTTTTTTTTTTGTGGTTTTTTGGCTTTTTTTAGGTCAATGAAAAGTGGATAATTTTGGGCACCTTGTTTGGAAAAGTATGGTTGTCTTGCCAAGGCTATCAAGAAGAACCAAAAAAGCACCAAAAAAGGACCTCGTAGAATAGAAATGAAAGACATGCAACTTAACCTTTTGCGCAGTGTCTCAAGCAATGTAATATAGTCTTTATTTTAGAGTCTCAGGCTTACACAACCTTAATTTTTTCTTTTTAGAGAGCCATCCTCTTTATGATCGAATATAGGAGATGACTTTTCACGAGGACTTTTTTATTTGTTGATGCTATGTATTCAGTGTGATTTTGAGGCTTGAGTTTTCGAGTTACAACGGTTTAATGAAAATGAACCTTGAATGCTACGTCATCTATAACGCTATACCACTTTCCGCTATGCTGTACCACTTTCCGCTATGCTGTGCCACTTTCCGCTATGCTGTGCCACTTTCTGCTACACTGTGTGTTAATCTCTTTGTTGGCGATAAATATATCGCATTACTTTTTAAATTTTTCGCAGCCAAGGGAGGAGCAGGCGGATTTTGTTCCTCTCCACAAAAGAAAACAACAAAAACTAGGAGCTCATTACAGCAAAGAGTGTAAAATTGTGTGAATCCACTTAACTGACGCTATATTTTAAGGCTTGTACTTTACTTTTCAATTCCGCTGTAAAATATACCATAGACTTGAAAAAATTGGAAAAAATTTCACAAGGTAAAGTGTCTTTGTAATTGAGCACAAAGATACTTGACACACATACGAATTATGACAAGGGCAAAAGGAGGGGGGAACCCTGTTTTCAGAAAAAGTGTGAAGCATGTGCATATATTATTTAGCACCACCACCGTCACTACTGGTAGAGTTGAAGGACCAAAAGCAAAATGATGCAATAAATATGTATTGTAAGTAGTCCTTTACGTGTGGGTGCGAAAGATGTAACCATATTATTATTTTTTTTTTTTCTTTTACTTTTTCAACATAATGAGGTGATGAGGTTTATACCAAAGACCTACCCAGCTAAGTTACTAAAGCATTACCTCTTATCTTTTTTTCTTTTTCTCTTTTTGTAGATGTCATTGCTTCATGAAAAACATGAAAAGTTTTTCAACAGGTGTCTAATTGCATTACCTGCCCAAGCTGCTCTGGAAGATTCTAATAAACTAGCTATAATATATTTTTCTCTTCATGGGCTACAGCTACTTAACAAGTTCAATTTCACACAGCAAGAACTTAAGTACCATGAAAAGTTTATATGGGACAGTTTCTTTATTGAAAGAAACGAATATGTGACATTTAGATCAACTATGTATTTTCAAGAATCTGGTGAATTGTTTGATTCTGGTGATTTATCAGCTTGTTTATTTGCATTATATTCATTAATGATACTAAAGTCGGATTTTAAACGACTCAATTGGCAGAAATTGTTTAATTTCTTGGTTAAATGTCAAATTAAACAAGGTCTGAATAAAGGGGGGTTTCTACAGACTTCTAATGAAACGGATCTTGAATCTGATTTTGCTCAAGCGGATATAAGGCAATGTTATATGGCATTGGTAATACGGCAGCTTTTGTTAGATAAAACAGAATTAAAACTGGATATAGATAAGAACCTGCTAACAGATTTTATATTAAAACGGTTGAACCACAATGGTGGGTTCGGTTCTCAAGTTTTCGATGAGCCTCATTTAGGGTATACCTTTTGTGCAATTGCATCTTTGAAATTGCTTGGATTTCCAGTAGACAACCTTGAACAAACAAAAAATTGGTTGGTTCATAGGCAAGTATCGTACCCGGAAGTTTTGTACCCGGTAATGAAAGATTATGCGTTTCATAGGAATATAGATACGGGCGGCTTTAATGGAAGGGAAAACAAATTGAGCGATACTTGCTATTCTTGGTGGTGTAGTGGGAGCCTTTATTTATTGAATCAAGATAATTTAAAGCTAATAAACGTGGAGTTGGCAGAAGAGTTTTTATTAGAGAAAACCCAAAATACAATTATGGGCGGATTTTCAAGCGTTCCTGATGGTACTCCTGATCCAATGCACACTTATTTGGCATTGGCGAGTTTGTCGTTATGGAATTGCGAAAAGTACAAATTGGATGAAATAGATGCGTTGTTTACAATAAGTAAACGTTTACGACACTATCGAGCAGAGCGAGATAGTGTCGTAATAAGCTACTGAAGCGAGTCTAGTTGATAGAAAAGAGTAGAAAAAGATTAAACTGGGTTATAAGAAACAAACTGGGCTACAAAAGAGGTTGTAACAAGGTATCAAGTGTTGCACCACTATCGAGCAAAGCGAGAGAGTAGAGCAGAGCAGAACAGGACCCGTGTAGACTTGTGTAGACCCGTGTTGACCTGTGTTGACCTGTGAACGGGGTCCTTATTTTTTATTTTATTTTTTTCATTTCCTTCCTCTCTTCCTTTCGACTGCGAAAAATTCAATCCGAAAGCTGACAGGTCATTTTGCCCCTTGTTATATCGTAACACACCTCCACCTCTTAAAGATATACAATTTCTTGGACAAGTTACCACACGGGTTTGATTGCTCTTTTTCTTTTTCTTTCTTTCTTTCTTTCCATGTCCAATTAGATGTCATCTATAACAACATCTTCACCAACACCACATCATGACTCCAAGGTAATATCCAAACCAGTTGTTTTATTAGCCAATAAGTCTCCGGATGCAGTAACTCATTTAGTATCGGGAGGTATAGCGGGTTTAGTCTCGGCAGTTACTTTACAGCCCTTTGATTTGTTAAAGACTCGACTACAGCAACAACAGCACACTACCAAGAATGAAGTTCGGACTACGATATATAAGGAATTGAAAAAATTAACCAAAATAAAAGATCTTTGGCGTGGTACATTACCTTCGACATTGAGAACTTCAATTGGTGCTGGATTGTACTTTACAATCTTGTCCAAGATGAGATCGAACTGGGCGGCATATAGGTTGAAGTATCCTAGAAACGGTGAAGTTGAATCAAGCTTCAAATCGAGCTCATCTGTATTACCTAAATTAACACCAATGGAGAATTTAGCTACCGGGTTTTTTGCAAGAGCAATTGTTGGGTATATCACTATGCCTATAACTGTTATCAAGACAAGATTCGAGAGTAACTTGTATAATTACAATTCCATGTATGATGGTATCCTGGGGGTATATTTAGAAAATACAAAAGGAGGGAACGGGGAAATGGGGAAAGTACCACGCCATGGTGGATCATTAAAAAACTTTTTTAGAGGTTCAACAGCAACATTGGCAAGAGATTGCCCTTATGCTGGATTATATGTTCTCTCGTATGAATTGTTTAAAAATGACATTCTTCCGATTTTCATACTTCGAAACTTTAGCCAAGACCACCACCTTCTTAACCATCATTATGCAAGTATTATTAATACTACAGCCGCAATATTAGCAGCAACTACGAGTACTACAATAACTGCCCCCTTTGATGCGATAAAAACGAGGTTACAACTCACTAATGGTAACTCAATGTGGAAAACTTTTCAAACATTGATGCAGGAAGAAGGTGGGTTTAAAAACTTGTTTAGAGGATTAAGTTTGAGATTAAGTAGAAAATGTGTTAGTGCTGGGATCAGCTGGTGTATTTATGAGGAATTAATTAAAAGTAAAATGCTCAAAGACTGGTTTGCATAGGATCAGACTGGTTTGCATAGGATCAGACTGGTTTGCATAGAGATTCAAGACTTGTTTACATAAAGATTTATATATAATTTCTGTATAAACTTAGGTGAAAATAAATGATGTATAATAGTAGAGGAGCTTTGAAAAAAAAAAAAAAAAAAAATATCTGGGGTAAGCTTTGTCACGTGATGAGGTCTTTGGTATCCGCTGGAACAAGAAAAAAAAAAAGTTGGCTATTAGCGGGGGAAGGGGAGGTGGAAGGAAGAGGGTTGGTATTTAGTAAGAGCATTATCAAGAATAGAGTATTGTATCCGAAGCAGTTGTAAGGAGGTATTATGAATGAGGAACTTATAAATAGTGCAGTTGCATTTTTGCAAGATCCTAATGTTTCAGCTTCACCATTAACTAAGAAGGTTGAGTTTTTAGAGTCGAAAGGTTTAAACCAACAAGAGATTGAAGAGGCTTTAAGAAGAGCAGGCGGTGGCGGTAGTGGTGATATGTCATCATCGGGTGGAAGTACTTCATCATCAACAACGTTGACGCCATCTAGTTCAAACACTAACTTGGCACACCACCAGCAACTACCTGTCGACTACTTTAATGTCGCGCCACCGTTGCCTGAGAGATCATGGAAAGATTATTTTATAATGGCAACTGCCACCGCGGGAGTTGCATATGGACTATACCAGGTGATATCACGCTATGTTGTTCCATCGATCATACCACCGAGTCAATCTGCAATTGAAGAAGACAAGGAAACAATTAATCAAGAGTTTATCAAGATTGACAAGATTTTGGAAGAAATGAGTAAAGAGCAAGAAGAAATGAAGAATTTGAATGAGGAGAAGTTGAAAGATATAGATACCGTTATTGAGAACATTAATGACTTTTTAACGAAATATAACAAGGATAAACTTAAATTTGATGATGATTTGAGATTAATGAAATTAGAAATTGACAATTTGAGTAATTCAATAGAGAAGAATATGAGGTTGAGTAAAGAGAATGTTAGTGAAGAGTTGATAAGCCTTAATGAAGAATTGCAAAGCTTGAAGAACTTGATAAAATTGAGATCTGAAACTACTGGAGCTACTGGCGGTGCAAGCGTTGGTAGAAGTATTGCGCCAGTTTCGTCAATTCCCTCAGCTAGTGAGATTTTGAAGAGAGCGAAAGCCAAGACTGAAGCAAATGCGTCATCTTCTGCAAATGTGGCAAATGCGGCAAATGCGCCATCTTCTGCAAATGTGGCAAATGCTTCTTCAACTGCGGCAACTACTGATAACCAACTTGAGAAAGTTACCACGACGAGAAGCAACGATGTAACTGAAAACAACATTGTTGCAGGGGGTATACCAACTTGGCAAATCAAGCATAAAGAAAACGAAACAAAACGAGACGAGCAGTTGGTGAGAAGCAAGAGTGAAGAGAAGAACGAATATAAGGCTCAAGAATTGAATGATAATGACCAAAAAGCTGTTGGCGATGTTACTGAAGAGAAAATCAAGGAGAGAATCAAATCTGCAGGCATACCACCATGGCAGTTGAACAGTAAAATCAATAACAATAACAATAGTAACAACAGCAGTAATAGTGATAGTAATAGTAATAATGGAATACCAGCATGGCAAGCGGCAGCAGCAGCATCATCAACAAGCTCATAATAACTCATGCTGTACATATAGTGACGCTATAGGGTCTATATACACTTTCAACTCATTGTATTTGAATGTAAAGTTTCATTATCTTTGACACTAGCTGCCACCAACACTATCGGCACTAGTGGACTTGTATTAATGTATGTGCTGGACTTGTATTTGAATGTAAAGTTTCAATATCTTTGTATTGTAATATATACTGGATTTCGCACATATACTATATTTTTTGTTAAGCTCTATGTGGGAATAATGATGCGCGGTTGAGCTGGTGAGGTATTGCATCGCCGCATGGCCTTGTATTGACACAAGCCCCAAAAGGCGTGGCGGGGCGAGTACCAAACAAACAAGCAAGAAAAAAAAGTAGTAATCCACTAGCGAGCAAAGCGAGCTATTACTCTTGGTCCAGAGTAATAGTCTAGAGTATCGGTAGTATCGCTTGGTCCAGAGTAATAGTTAGAGTATCACTAGTCACCTGCTCCAGAGTAATAGTCTAGAGTATCACTAGTCACCTGCTCCAGAGTAATAATCTAGAATGTTGCTAGTCAGTGCTACTCCAGAGTAATAGTCAAAAGTATCACTAGTCAGCTGCTCCACTAGCTCGGTTTGCTCGCTAGTGTCGTTGACCAATTCAGAGAAGCGAAAAAAGAAAAAAAAAAAAAAAAAAAAAAAAAAACGAAAAAATAAGCGGTTAAAGGAACTAAACGAANNNAAAAAAAAAAAAAAAAAAAAAAAAAAAAAAAAAAAAAAAAAAAAAAAAAAGAAAACGAAGAACTCAGCGGTTAAAGGAACTTAACGAATACTAAAAGAAAAAAGCATTCAAAGTGCTTATATCAAATAGGCCACGCGATACAAGCAGGTTAAAGCATAGGATAGCGGTTTTGGAACATATACATCCTTGTATTTGAAACTTGACGAAAACCGGGGAAAATACACTACAACTTTGCTTTCACAACTTTGCTTTCAAACCTGTTTCTTAGAGAAGAATAAAAAAAAAAAAATTAAAAAGAAGGATTTTTATCGGCGGTTAGAAGTGTATAATTTTCCTATCATTGATCTGGCCGCGGTTGATAAGAACTTGTTAGAGCTTTACTTTCCAAGTGGCTCATTTTTTTCACTTCATTCAGTTTGTATAATTTTACTTTTCCATTTTATTCAAGGGATATTGGGGGATATCACGATTAAATTTTCGGGATTCTTTTTTTTTTTTTTTTTTCAATTCAGTGTTTGTAGATTGATTATAAAAGTATTTATCAAGGGGAATAAAAGTGTTAACCAAGGGGGGATAGTAGTGTTAACTAAGGGGGATCTTTTTTGTATACATATATGTTGCATAATGTCGTCATCTACTACTATTTATCCCAAAAGACTGGCGCATTCTGTTCCATTTAGTAGCCAGTTGGAAGTTATTGAAAAGATTAATTTGAATAATTCGAAAAACCAACAATTGCAAAATTACAAGTACAACCAAAATTATCATAATCAGAATAGGTCACAGGGGCATTATAATACTTATCACAACTATAGTAATGGTGGCAATAAGGGCATCTACGTTAATCAAGGCGGGTATGGTCATAAAAATCACAGTAACCACCATATCCAACAACAGAGTAATAAATATGCATTAGCCGCAGTGGCAGCGGCTGCTGCAGTACAACATCACCAGCAGCAAACCTATTTATTACAACAACAAGCAGCTCTAGCACAGCAGCAACAGCAGCAACAGCAGCAACAGCAACAACAACAACGTCAAAAACAGCACCAGCAGTACCAACAATGGCAGTCCCATCAACACAACCTTCCCATGTACAATACATCACAGCTCACTGCATTTTCTCAGCCACCTATATTTTCCCAGCCACCTCCCCAGGTTTTTGGCGATTTTTCAAATTGTGGTGGTACCAGTGGTGGTACCAGTGGTGGTACCGGTTATGTTGATCAAAATACAACAGGTGGTAGCGTTCAATCACAATTGAACAACAAGTTAAACATGTCTAATGGAAGCACCAATTCCATTAGTTCGATTTCATCATCGTCTGATTCCACGCCTAACCCATTTCCAGTAGTATTTGCCAATTCACCACCGCCGCGGTCAAATTCCTTACAGGAGGAAAGAGGTTGTGTTTTTGATAAGAGCTCACCACCAAATTTATTATTATCGACTAGCATTGCTTCACTTACGCCTACTACAACAGCAGCAACGAGTTTCCTCAACTCTCCAACCTTAATGTCAACAGCCGGCTCTGCTAAAGATAATAACGTTCGTAATGGCAACAATACAAATGGGAATGCGACTTCAACTACATTGACCTCGGGGTCGATCTGGGCTAAGAGCATAAACGAGAATACAAGCACAAGTATGGGCACACCTACACCTGGAAACAGTACCATATTGGGATTTGGTACTTCCAAGCTTTGGTAACCACTAATCGCCCCTATTCATTTAATCATTGCCATGTGATATATATGTATAACATTTTTTTTTTTTTTCATTTGGTTTTACTTGACATTTGTTTAATTCGGTTTTGCAATCGCTGTATATTTTCACACAAACCAGCTCCACTATCGAGCAAAGGGAGATAGTGGAGCACACTAGCTGTCATCGGCACTAGCTGTCATATTTAAAAACAGTTTGTCATTCCTTTGTTGATGATGGTGTTAATGTTTTTCATTCCTTTGTTGGTGATGGTGTTATTGTTTGTCATTCCTTTGTTGGTGAAGGTGGTGGTGTTATTGATTTTTTTTTTTATATTCAATTTTAGTAGGTAATAGGTTAGAGTTTTTTCAAAAAGAAAAGTTATTTTATGGATTAAGGGATGTTAGATTAAAGGAAGTTGGATTAAGGGAGACTGAATTTCGTTTGTTTGGAGTTTTATTCTACAATACCATAGAGTTATTAAGTTATTGAAGGGAGTATATATATATATATAGTACTAGTTTGGTTAAATGAGTATAAGTACAATACACTAGTAATATTTTTGTCACGTGACTCTTTTCAAGACCAAACGAAAAAAAATTGAGAGAGCCAACAATTTCAACTTTACTAGGCAAGTTGATTCAAGATTGTTGAATGATGTTGCAAGGTATGACGCTAGGAGGTCTACTAGACAAGTCAATTGAGTTAAAGACATCCAGCAAGACATTTATTCTCTTGTTTTTTCAGCTTAATTCTGGGAAATGTATAAGTAATGAAGAATATATCGAGTTACTTCAACCAGCATCGATATCAATGGCTTTTGCAGACAAGATTGAAGGACATCGACTATACCTTATGACTGAGTTGTCACTTAGCACCAAGTCGAAAAGTAAGCTTTTTTGGTCAAATTTATACAAGCTTCCAGATGAGCTCGAGGCTCGGTATTTGCAAGAGGTATTGAAGATTATCCAGAAATGCGAAAAGGTGCAAAATCAGGAAACTATTGATGCTTTAATTGCAAGGGATCTACCTAATTATATAATGGCTTATTCAGATAAACAAGACAAGTCTTTGGCTGTGGTTAACCAGATTATTCTGTTGATAGTGGTACTTGTTGATAATTACTACTCATCCGCTATTAAAAACGATAGCAGTAAGCAAATTTGGAATAAGTTTATTATCAAATTTGTCTCTTCAGTTGATAAATATACCGGTGGCACATTTAATTTCACAAACTTGGTAAAAAAAGTAAAACCGATTTTATTGCAAAGTCTGTTGGAAAAATTGCAAGATTCACAGATTATTCGACTCGATGAAGGTATTTGTGCCTCTGCTACAGAACAAAGTGAAATCTTACCCGTTTCCCTAGTGATTCATAACAAACTCGAGTTTTATCTAAATGTAAAGAGAATTTGTTGGTTTTATCAGTTTTCAAAGGACTTTAAGAAATTGGAAATTTTGCAAAATCCAACTACATTTTTGAAACATTTTGTACAAGAATGCATATCTCCACAAGTTCAGAGTGATAATCACTATATTGCTAATGCATTTACTAATGCGGTCTTTGCAAATTTGAGCTTGAACGTCTCTGGATACCACTTGTTTAATGTAAAGAATTTTATTTTAACTAAACTTACATTGATTTTCAAAGATTTAAATTTTAAGGAGCAAGAAGTATCTGAGTTATTAGCGGACAATTTGAAGTCATTAACCATGGTGGATGCAAATATGAAGCGAATGGTTTTGGAGGCCATGAAGTGTAACAGTGTAGGCGACGACAATAGTGTTGAGTTGAGAGCTAAGTTTAGTGAGACTTTGGTCAATGTGAATCTGGGATTCACGTCGCTTGAAGAAAGTGGGCTTATTGAATTGATTAACGAATTGCCCAAGATTCTCTTGACCGATAAGCGACAACAAATTGCATCAAATATGATACTTGATATGATTGATGGTTTTGTTCGCTCAAAAGAATTGGAGAAATTGAATCGTTTGTTACTCGCATTGATGAACAATGTCGAATTGGTCAACATCATTTTATTCCACACCAACATGACTCTTTTAAATAAACTAATAGACTATATTGATTTTGAAAATTTCAAAATCGATTCAGATGAGGATGAATTTCAGGAATATTACTCATACTGTGGTGTTGCTATTATCAGTATAATCCTTATTTTGAAAGTTTTTGACATTGATTTTTCGAAAATCGATATCAAAGACTCATTTGTGATAAGCTACATCAACTCATTTTTCTACAGATTAGGGTCCAATCTCACCAGCAACGCACCCACAAAGAATGAAAATGCCGAGGAAGACTCTACAATAATAACAAATTATAACACACTATTATCGGAATGGATCAATTCTTTATTTGACGAGAGTAATGATGGGTTATCGGATGATTTGGTAAAAAGTTTAAGCATTAAACAGATTTACAAGTTGATTCCTATCGTTTATAAGCAAGCAATAGAAGCAACGAATATAAAGAGAATCGACTTTAGTGTAATGAACAATGGACTAGACTACTTATCGCAATTATTTCTAATACCAGTTAATGTTTGTTTGATTGAATGGATGTTGCGAGATCCAAGTTTGAAAATGGACTTGAAGTACAAAATTTTGTCTGAGCTCATAAAGACAAGTTTACAAAATGTGGGAGAAACCCCCAGTCTCATATTCAAAATCATCTTGAATATATGTGGTCCAGAGATAATGAAACAATGTCCCGTAACAGAAGTGTATCAAATAATTACTCCTCATGTGCACTACAACAATGTTGAAAAGACTACTCCCAAGGAGAAGATGCCCATTTCCAATATTAGGGAAAGTTTCAAGAATATCTTTACTGCTGATACGTCACAGTATATTGAACTATTTGAAAGCTTTGAGAAATTTCTTAAGCACAACAAATTGGAAGTTGTTCAGTTTACAATCCAAGAGCTTTACACTTTTCATACCAGATCCAGCGAAGAAAACTTGAAGTTGTTTATTAATCTCATGGTTTCTATTTTTATTTGGGATTCGATTGAAAATAATGAGGATAAATTGTACTGGATAGAAAAACTCAATGCAGATGTTGACCGCGCTGATTTAACAACAAAGACAACTTCATCATTACCATCTGCTACTTTTTCTACCACTACCACTTCCGAAGCAAAAGATCTTAGCTTCAACGTATCTATCGATTATCATTACTCTTCAATTTTCAATGATGAAGTAGCAGCTTCATCAATGAATGGCGGCGGTAAAGATGCAGCTGATGCTATGGATGATATGGATGAATTTCTAAAGCAAGACGATGAAGAAGATGACCAGAATGAAGATATTGAAATGAAGATTGCAACAAGCGAAGAATTATTGAAATTCATAAATCATGTACACCGTGAAGACTGTTTATTAGCATACTTTAAGAGAGTCAAAGATAAAACTAATGAGTCCAATTTGTTTTATACTACAATCAAAATTTTGAATGAGAAAATATTAGAAGATTTAAGTAGTCGGGAAATATGAAAACAAAGACAAAAATACTGTTAAAAAACAAATGATAGAAAAGTGAACGTCATATGATTCTAGAACTATATAAAGAGATCACCGCTGATCACTCTTGGTTTTACGTTGATTTGTTTTGGTTTTTCTTTAATCTGCGGTGGTTTTTTAATCTTTGACAAAACATTTGCTGATTCTTCCTCTTCGTCTACTGGTTTTCTCTTTGGCGTGGTGGTGGTGGTGGTGGTTTTTGAATTAACAACTTGTTTTTGTAAATTTTTTGGTAATCTCCGCTTAGCGCCCTTGGCCCGGGTTTTAGTCAAGTGTTCCAACTTTCCGTCACCTCTAGATTGTTGGGTGGTGATGCTTGAGGTTTTCCTGGTAATCGATCCAGTTTGTGGAAAAGTACTAGCTTTTGAAAGTATTGCACCCAATTTGTGCTCAAATGATAATTCCACATTTGATTCGTCACTGCTCCTTTTATTGGATTTGCTTCCCTCTTGGTTTTCACTCTTGCCATTAATGAATGAAGTTTCCTCAATTTTTGCTCCACTTTGCAAATCTTCTGTACGAGACTTTTTGAGTTGCTTTAGTCGTGGGGCCAATGCCTTTTTCTGTGCCAATTTCTTTAATTGATCTCTTAACATTTGACTATCTTGCTCCTCAAAATTTGTTTTTTGAGATGTACTCAATGTCTTTTCGAGTTTTACTGGAGACATTTTCTGTAACTTGGATCGTACTTCACTAGCATCTTTCTCTTCGTAATTTATCTTCTGAGGCGTATTTAAAGTCTTTTCGAGTTTCCCCGGAGACATTTTCTGTAACTTGGATCGTACTTCACTAGCATCTTTCTCTTCGTAATTTATCTTCTGAGGCGTATTTAAAGTCTTTTCGAGTTTCCCCGGAGACATTTTCTGTAACTTGGATCGTACTTCACTAGCATCTTTCTCTTCGTAATTTATCTTCTGAGGCGTATTTAAAGTCTTTTCGAGTTTCCCCGGAGACATTTTCTGTAACTTGGATCGTACTTCACTAGCATCCTTCTCCTCGAACTCCTTTACCTTCAAATTTGTGGCAAGCTTTGGTTTTGCAGGTACTGCTGGTGGTTTTGATTTCGTCATTAAGTTGACTTTCTTTTGAAACTCCAATGGTGATTCTTGCAATTTCAATACAGGTTGAGACCTCGTAGTTGGTTGAGGTTTTCCACACTTATTCAATAGACTGTTTGGTTTGTTAAGTTTCAGTAAAGCGTCTAAAAACTCTGGCTTTACTTCTTCATCATCGTTTTTACCCTTTTTCAACTTTGCGTTTTCAATTTTGTTTGATAAATGGGCTGGTTTATTAGGTTTTATAACTGGATACAATACAGGTTTTGGCTTTGATTCGGGTGACTTACTAACCGCGCTATCGAGCCAGCTAGTAGGCTTGGGCCTCACAGGACTGAAAATGGGTCCTGTGGTTTTCACTGATTGCGGTGTTGAGACTGTTGATTTTGCCGATGCCAATGAAGTAAGCCAATCTGGTTTTACAGGTTTTTCCTTTACTTTTTCCCCCACCACCAATCCTGGTTGAGCCATTTCTTTGGTGGAGTTGCCTTCTTCTCTTTCTCCAGCCTTTATCATGTATTCCATTCGACGAAAAGAGTTGCCCTCCACAGATGACAAGTTCCCCTTTTGTTTTTTATCATTCTGATTCGATCTAGTCGGTGATGGCGATTGCTCTTTTCTAGCAACAGGTTGCATTAGTCCAAACGACGGTTTCAGTAGTCGTCTTGGTAGTTTGGGAGAGTCTTCATCATGAACTCGCCTTGTTGGCAATGCAGGTACTTCATTTCTGTCACCTCGTTGGTCCCATCTTCTTGGCAATGCAGGTACTTCATTTCTGTCACCTCGTTGGTCCCATCTTCTTGGTAATGCGGGTACTTCATTTCTGTCACCTGGTTGGTCCCATCTTTTTGGTAATGCAGGTACTTCACTTCTGTCACCTGGTTGATCCCATCTTCTTGGTAATGCGGGTACTTCACTTCTGTCACCTGGTTGGTCCCATCTTCTTGGTAATACAGGTACTTCACTTCTGTCACCCAGTTGGTCACTCGATTGGTCCCGTCTTCCTGGTAACCTAGGTCTTGTATCACTTTTGTCTTCTCCGTCATTGTCTACCGCTTGTCGACGAAATACACTCGTACTATCCTTGGTATTATTACCATCACCAGCACCATTGTCAGCCTTTCTAGGTAGTGAGCGATTGAACTTCAAGTCGGGTACATTCATGTTATACGGAGACATTACCCTTGTGTTTGTAACTTGATATTCTTGTTTAGTCGGAGAAGAGCTATTCAGTCGTGATCTCAACTCATCAATGTCACGCTGTAAATTTCGTTGGCGTTGACGGTCCTCTTTAAGCTTCTCCTGAGATAATTGTGAAAGACTGGATAAAAAGTCATCTACGTCGTTACGACCTGACGCCGTCACCGTCACCTCAGTCATTTTGACTTCAAATCTTATCAAATAAACCTCACTTATCGTCTCGTATTTAATTATTGCAAAAGCCAAATTGTAAAGAAGAAAAAAGAGAATAGTGTTTCATTAAAAGCCAAAGAGTGCGATAACAAAAAATATACTGAAAAAAAAAAGGCACCAAAAAGAGAGGCACCTATTGATTGATCTGGGGGGGGGAGGAAGAGATTGGGGGTTGGAAATCAGTATAGTAGGCAACGTATCTAAATTCTCTCGTAGTCCAAGAACAGTTTCAACAAGAGACGGGGTTTGGGGCATGTATGGTATACAAGTAGTATCACATTTCTTTACCATTTCGACACTATTGAGCAGAGCGACACTATTGAGCAGAGCGAGATAGTGAAGTGTGCTTAGCTGTCATTGATAAAACCTGTGTGTTCCACTAGCTGTCATCGATAAAACCTGTGTGTTCCACTAGCTGTCATTGATAAAACCTGTGTCTTCCACTAGGTGTCATCGACACTATCGAGCGACACTAGCTGCCATAGGGTAGTGGGTCTGTATAAGGGTAGAAAAGCGTGTATTAGGGAGAGGGGGGTACCCACTATTTTCCCACTTGTAGCAGACCGCACCGCCATCGAGCAGAGCGAGACACCCTCATAAGTTATTGGACAAATACAATTCAGATATATATAAAGAGATACAGATGATTTTTTCCATGTCTATACCGATAATTTTTTTCTACATCTATACAGATGATTTTTTTCTACATATTTATTGGCTTTTTATAGATAATCTCAAAATGAAGCAATTCAAGTAATCCATTTTCATCGTTTTGCCATTCTTTCCATTTCTCAATAACCTCTCTCTTGGCTGCTTGATCCTTCTCATTGTCATCGCGAAACATCACTTCATCCTTGTTATTAGCAATTCTATTTATAAACAATTTAGCCCAGTTCTGTTTTGCGGCACTGTCATCCGCAAGCAACCAGTTTGACACGGAGGTTGTAATATTTTTAGCTTCATAACCGGCTATAATGGCTTTTCCTCTTAAATTTCTTCCTGCTCTTATATCTGTAGAAACTGCATTTTTGGCTGTTAAAATATAATAATCAACCAATATCTCGTATTTTGGAGGGGAAATAATTGAAGTTTCAATATCTCCGTCTTTTACGCAAACATACCCACCTGGCTTAGTAACTCGTTTCAACTCAGCTAATGCAGCTATTGGATCTTGTAAGTGAACCACCACTTGATGTGCATGCACGAGATCAAAAGTATTTTCTTCAAAAGGTAACTTATAAATTGAACCTAAAGTAAACTCAATATTTTTCAAGTCGGGTACAGTTTTTGCCCTAGTTTCGTTGGCTAGATCAATCAACTCTTTAGTTGGCTCCACTCCTATAATTGACCCGCCTTGATTAAGATAATTTCGTGCAAAATCAATGGTAATTGTTCCTGGCCCACATCCAACATCTAGTACTTTAAAATTTGGTTTAAGTACCGATGTGACAAATTTTGAAGAATTCTCAACATTTCTCCATGAGTGTGTATCTGATTTTGTCTTGTCAAAGCCTTTTGAGTAATAAACTTGATCGTTGGTCATACCTGTTGCAAATTACTAGGGAGTGAAGCAAGCTAGTGGAGCAGCACTGACTAACGACACTATCGAAAGCGAGATAGTGGAGCAAAATGTGTCACGATATGTTTACAAACCGGTAAATCCGAGAACCGGAAAATCTAATTTCGGAAATTTTTCCGAAGCAAAAACGAAATAGGGAACAACTTCCACACTATCGAGCAGAGCGACACTATCGAGCGGAGCGAGATAGTGGAGCAATACTCAATAGCTTGTTACAACACTGTGACACTATCAAGCGAAGCGAGATAGTGGAGCAGCACTCAATAGCTTGTTACAACACTAAGACACTATCGAGAAGAGCGAGATAGCGGAGCAACACTAACTAGCTTGTTACAACACTAACTAGCTTGTTACAACACTAAGTAACTTGTTACTACACCAAGTAGCTTGTTACTACACTGACTAGCGAAAAAACATATCCTAGTTTTGACTTGCTTCGATTTTCAAGTGTTTTTAATCTTTATAAAGGTTGGTGCAAAGCTGTATGCCAAATGTGGCGCATAACTTTGCATCAACAGGTTGTCTGCCAAATGTGGCGCATAACTTTGCATCAACAGGCTGTCTGCTTTTTTGCAACAAAGTCATAAATAAATAACAGTAAAGTGTATTATCGATAAGCAAAATCTTTAGAAATAAACAAAAAAATCACATTTCATGCATAAACAACGAAATATGCCTCAACCATTCTCTCTTGTCCCCACTCCCGCACACACGCACTTTCTCCATATTATTAGTCGACCGCATATATTATATACATATACTTATTTACATATTGTACTGATCAACAGAAAAATTAATAACGCCGAAACCAAAATAAGATCCAGAACAGACGGAGATATATCTGTACAAAACAAAAATATCACACTCCTCAAAGTTGATTTAAGACGTTTTCAGATTTTAAGATTTTCTTACATTTGCTAAAATACAGAAAAGAACGGAAACGGTGGCAGCTAGTCTCGCTCTGCTCGATAGTGTTGTAATATGCTAGTCAGTATAATATGCTAGTCAGTGTAATATGCTAGTCAGTGTGCTCCACTATTTTGCTCTGCTTCATAGTGTCGTGATCTACCAATTTAAAAAAAAAGACTCATTCTCATACTATTTCTTTTGATTTCTCGAAAAGAAATAGTTGCTATGTTGATAAAGAAAAATTGATAATGTTATCAATCAAAGAGGATATATCTTTTATTTTGGATAATAATCGGGTCATCTTTTTTTTTTGATTTTCCTTTCACTTAATGCTTCTTACGTTGTTTCTTCAAAATATTTTAAGTGGTAACCATGTTTGATAAAACAAATTTACTAAATCCGTTTGAGTTTACTATATACTACTTTTTTTTTTTTTTTTTGCAGCAATTAACTCAATTCGTAGTAGTCTTAGCGATGATCACGTGTCAGAAGCAATTGAAACTTTGTTTGCTACAGAAGAGAAGTAAAGATACGGGAGACACTATAGAGCGAAAAAATGGAGCAGCACTGACTACATCAACACTATCGACGCTATCGAGCAGAGCGAGGTAGTGAAGCAATAAAAAAAAAAAAAGATATGCATTGATCTATAAGTAGTACCTGATGATGGGGCGGGATGGAGCTAAAAATATGTATATGGTATCGATATGAAAAATTTTTTATAGTAAATAATTGTTGATGAAATGAATAAAAAAAAGTCAGGTTATGGATAAAGATTGCTTCAAGTTGTGAGTAAAGATTGCTTCAAATTGTGAGTAAAGATTGCTTCAAATTGTTTGAATCAAGGGCGATTGGATTAGTTGAGCTGGTACTATTCCTTCTTGCACTCATTACTGAATCAATTTTATTTGCCATGAAATCCATTTTATAATTCAAAGGTTTACCAAAAGTAAAATCAATACCTGTTTGAGTGAAAAGTTGTAAATCATTAGTAGTAGTCCTTGTCGTTACAGCGATCAAAGCTATGTTATCCCTTGTGGAATCACCACGTATAAATTGCGCAATTTGAATTCCATTTACAATGGGCATTTCAATGTCGATAAATATGGAATCGTATGAGTTATGTATTACCAATTCTTCAACTTTACTTGAGTCCAACACTTGAGTGATTTGTGATTTTGGGTATAATTTGGCCAATACTCGATTTAGTAGCTTTAAATTTATAATGTTGTCATCTACTATTAAAAATTTTAATGGTTGAAGATTAGGCAATGATAACCGGAAATCAACAGGTGATGGTGGTGACGGTGACAAAGAGGAGGCGGAGGAGGAGGCGGAAGATGGGGGGAAAAAAGTGGAGGATCGTTGAGAACACGATGGCTTTGTTATAGGATGTGGATGTGGATGTGGAGATGGAGTTAGTGGTAGCGATGATGCATGAAGTGATTCTGGTACCAAACTTGTCTTTGGTGAGGATAAATCGTTACTGTTATCGGTTACATCTAATGGGGTTAATGGTGAGTAATAGCATGAATCTGTTCGATAATTTGGTTCCGTACTTATTGATACATGATCGAGTGCTGTCAACATTCCAGTTAAACTGCCATCCAACAGTCGCATTTCGTCATTATCTTCCAGCTCACTCTCTTCTAAGTCACTTGAATGCCTGGTATCTAGTGATAACTTTGGTTTAATTGTGAAATAGTCGGAATTATCTTTGGTGAGTACGGTTTGAGGAGATGTTGTCATTACTAGGGGCTTTGTATGTATAGTATAGTTCATATACAATATATATATATATATATATATATACAATAATAAAGATCTATATAAATACTTGAAAACTCCTAACCTACAGAATAAAGGAAAACTAAAATCAGTTTTATACTATCTCTCTTTTTCATCTTTCAGTAGTACATGTTGCCTTGGGTTCCATTTGTGCATCTAATTGTGATCCCTTTTTGAACCCGCCTTGATTGAATTCAAATTTAAAAAGATGCATTTGCTTACTGTAGAAACAATAAAAACTTAAAAAAAAAAAAAAAAAAAAAAAAAAAAAAAAAAAAAAAAAAAAAAAAAAAAAA